>NC_056450.1:7888916-8191416 GCF_018296145.1 Oncorhynchus tshawytscha | reverse complement strand
AGGAGGAGTGGAGTACAGGAGAAGGGGTCAGCAAGCACTGCCAGGAGACAGCTATCACATGTCGTCATCACAATGTCAATAACAAGGGGCAGTGGTATAGGGCCAGGATTTCTTCCTGATCACGACTAGGGGCTTAGTTATACCCAATGACTCAGAGATATTTCCTGTTCGGGTTTAGAGTCAAGTAAAAGCTGACAAAATGTCTCCAGGCGTTACGACAATGGAGTACTTCTCCACCATGAAATGAGAACTCCACCCTGTGCTCATCTGCTTGGTACTCGTTTTGTTAGTCCACTGTTGGTATAGTCCCAAAATGTACTGCATGTCAGAAATCAAGTTTTGCATCATCTGATGCTGCGTTTTGCATCATACGGGCCCAGGTGTCTGTATTTTGAAAGTTGCATATCTTGAAAACTTGATTGCTGACATGGCAAAAATAAACTGGGGCCATATCGACAATGGACTAATGAAACAAATACAAAATATCGTTTTTGGATGGAGTCTTTTTTGCAGGTCGACAGATTTTTCACCTAGTCAGCTTGGGATTTGAACTAGCGACCCTTTGGTTACTGGACCAACGCTCTTAACTGCTAGGCTACCTGCTGCCTGTTGTCTAGTGTACCACAGGCTGATAAAAACACCATTCACACTGTCCGTAAATAAAACACACGGTCACACTCTCTCTTAGCTAGGGAGGGGAGGGAGGGAGGGAGGACAGACAGACAAACAGACATGCAAAGAAAATCTAAATATTGATGTATCATTAGTTGAGTCACTACAGTATGTTGTCTGTGTTTCTGCTGCACAGTAATTAGTGTCATAGTGTAATTGTGTATCCAGCCAGAACGGAAAGCAGGTGAGCTGAGTAGCATTAGGAGCTGTGTCTGTGTGTTTAGATGCCAGGTGTGTCTCTGCCTTCCGCTCTGCCTCTCTGTGCTCTGTGACATTTCCATCGCTGCAGGCATCTCTCTCCCTCGACTCCCACCTGTCTGCTTTGTGTTCTCCCCCCTTCTTCTTTTCTCTGCATATCCCGCCACATCGACTCCCCATCTCTTCCCCCGCTCACCCTCCCTCTCTGTATCCCACCAGCCACCACATTGTCTCCCCATCTCCAGGCCACGCACTTTCCACTCTCTCTCTCGCTCCTCTGTTTTGTCAGGCCCTGAGCGGATCACTTCCTAATAACACAGTCCACACTGCTAAAAGGTGACTGGGTAATGGAGTTTCCGTTCTTTAGTTCCTCTCCTCCACCCTCCTCTCCCACTCCTTGCCCCACCCCAGCCATGGCTGGTTAATTAACACAGCGACTCCTCTCCCCCTGTCTCCCCCTCCTCACCCCCACCGCCTGGAAACCCACCCCCAGCCCTGTAGTTAACTCAACGTCAACAAAACTAAGGAGATGATTGTGGACTTCAGGAAACAGCAGAGGGAACACCCCCCTATCCACATCGATGGGACAGTAGTGGAGAGGGTAGTAAGTTTTAAGTTCCTCGGCATACACATCACAGACAAACTGAATTGGTCCACTCACACAGACAGCATCGTGAAGAAGGCGCAGCAGCGCCTCTTCAACCTCAGGAGGCTGAAGAAATTTGGCTTGTCACCAAAAGCACTCACAAACTTCTACAGATGCACAATCGAGAGCATCCTGGCGGGCTGTATCACCGCCTGGTACGGCAACTGCTCCGCCCACAACCGTAAGGCTCTCCAGAGGGTAGTGAGGTCTGCACAACGCATCACCGGGGGCAAACTACCTGCCCTCCAGGACACCTACACCACCCGATGTTACAGGAAGGCCATAAAGATCATCAAGGACAACAACCACCCGAGCCACTGCCTGTTCACCCCGCTATCATCCAGAAGGCGAGGTCAGTACAGGTGCATCAAAGCTGGGACCGAGAGACTGAAAAACAGCTTCTATCTCAAGGCCATCAGACTGTTAAACAGCAACCACTAACACTGAGTGGCCGCTGCCAACACACTGACTCAACTCCAGCCACTTTAAAAATGGGAATTGATGGGAAATGATGTAAAATATATCACTAGCCACTTTAAACAATGCTACCTAATATAATGTTTACAGACCCTACATTATTCATCTCATATGTATACGTATATACTGTACTCTATATCATCTACTGCATCCTTATGTAATTACATGTATCACTAGCCACTTTAACTATGCCACTTTGTTTACATACTCATCTCATATGTATATACTGTACTCGATACCATCTACTGTATCTTGCCTATGCTGCTCTGTACCATCACTCATTCATATATCTCTATGTACATATTCTTATCCCCTTACACTGTGCATAAGACAGTAGTTTTGGAATTGTTAGTTAGATTACTTGTTGGTTATTACTGCATTGTCGGAACTAGAAGCACAAGCATTTCGCTACACTCGCATTAACATCTGCTAACCATGTGTATGTGACAAATAAATTTGATTTGATTTTTAACACTCCAACCCCCTGTCTCCCCCTCCTCACCCCCACCGCCTGTAGACCCACCCCCAGCCCTGTAGTTAACACTCCAACCCCCTGTCTCCCCTCTCCATAACCCCGGCAGTCCTGTAGCCTGGGGGTCACCCGGTTACTTAACTCTGTAATTACCTCATTAGGCTCGTTAGTATTGGCCGGGGCCTCTGTCTATTCTCTCCTCCTCTGATGGCTTTGTCTACCCCTCCTCTCCCTCCTACTTTCCCTCATCATCTCCCATCTGCTCCCGAATTTTAGTCTCGTTGGCTTCCTCTCCCCTGCCCTCCCTGCTTTCCTCCACTGTCCTCTCCTCTGAAATGAAAATGTTCCCAGACCCCCTACAGTTTCCCCAGTTCCCTATATCCATGCCTTTCAATGTCATCCTACAGTTCTTGTTCCCTCCATCTCCTCTCCCTCTCCTCTCCCTCTCCCTCTTCCTCTCCCTCTTCCTCTCCTCTCCCTCTTCCTCTCCCTCTTCCTCTCCTCTCCCTCTCACTGCATTCCCTCCAGTATACAGTTACCTTTTCACCTTGCTACAGTTCAGAAGTGAGTGAGTGGACTACAAATCTAGACTCTGTCGCGCCACTTAAGTGAGACGGCATCATCCAGGCGTTACCCCAGCTCCTTGCTTCCTCGTAACGTTTTGTCAAACAAGAGTTACTTGTTAGCCAAAATGTTTGCACACAAATATGAAGTCCAGTTATTGTCCCTTCCCGCTGCATGATGAAGTTTGATGTTGATGTAAACAGACAGTTTAATAGGTGACTACAAACACAGCAGTGGTGGCAAGTGTACAGGACCCCCACATTGACTCCCCCCCACACACACACACACACACACACACACACACACTCATGGGAGGATACACACTGCCTCATTATTTCAGCTTCTGCACTGTTCCTTACTTCTACACGCCCAATTGAACTCGCTCACATCCTTTAGTCTGAAGGCTCTGCAATGCACACACACACACACAACCCCGCTAACCCCAGGTAGCAGTGCAGCCTGAGGTACTGTATAGTAGCTATCTGACCTCATTCTGTACAGTAAATTAAGCAGGAGAAGACGAGAGAGAAGCAATATAAACGACCCCTGTTAGAGTGGATTACATATTCAAATAGTGCACTTGCCTGGCATGTTATAGACGTAATGCACGGTGCTCATAGTGCTCAGTCGGCATGCTATAATTAACTGGATAATGCATGTCTATATCACGGTGAACATGGCATGTTGGAGTGTCTTACATAAACTGTGCTTGGGATGCTGTGGACCTAATGCACAGCGGAAGAAGATTTCCAAAGATGGATTCGTGACCCTTACGAAGAGGAGGAGGTTTAATAGGAGGGCTGTAGAGGAAGGTGGCGGTAGGATGGAGTTACACACACACACACACAGTGGTTGTAAAGGGAAGTGGAGGTAGGATAGTTGTTCATAGTTAAGGTGGGTGGTCCGACACGGCACACTGTTCACCGGCAGCCACTAGCATTAGAAATGAACCACTGTACCATGCATGTCAAACTATAATGGATTCAAAATATATTCAGCTGTCTCTGTCTCCGTCTCCAGAATGACAGCTGAAGAGGCTGACTGACTAACTTACTGCAAGCTATCCATCTCCACCTCTCCTCCCCCTCGCTCTCCATCTCTCCTCTCCTCTCCTCTCCTCTCCTCTCCTCTCCCCTCCTCTCCTCTCCTCTCCTCTCCCCTCCTCTCCTCTCCCCTCCCCTCCCCTCTCCTCCTCCCCTCTCCTCTCCTCTCCTCCCTCTCCTCTCCTCTCCCTCTCCTCTCCTCTCCTCTCCTCTCCTCTCCTCTCCTCCTCCCCCTCCCCTCCTCTCCTCTCCCTCCTCCTCCCCTCCCCTCCCCTCTCCTCTCCTCTCCTCTCCTCTCCTCTCCTCTCTCCCTCTCCTCTCCTCTCCTCTCCCCTCCCCTCCTCTCCTCTCCTCCTCCCTCCTCTCCTCTCCTCTCCCCCCCCTCCCCTCCCCTCCCCTCCCCTCCCCTCCCCTCCCCTCCTCCCTCCTCTCCCCTCCCCTCCCCTCCCTCCCCTCCCCCTCCCCTCCCCCTCTCCCTCCCCTCCCCTCCCCTCCCCCCCCTCTCCTCTCCCCTCCCCTCCCTCCTCTCCTCTCTCTCTCAACTCAAAAGACAGCAGGCCAAGCACCAGAATGCACGAGCAGCCTTTCAGTCACAAAACAAAGAAACTGTACGACCTGTTGTATCAACATAAAACGTTTCAACGTCAAATAGAAAAGACATGACGGTTGTCATTCTCTCCCCTTCTGCTCCCCTCTCTTTCGTCTCGTCATGCGCTACCCCCCTGTGCGCTACCCCCCGTGCAGTATTCACGGGTGGGTGGGATAGATGTAAGAGCGTTTTATCAACATGGGATTTTTAACAGTACTGTCAAATAGAATAGACGCCGAGGTTGCTATTCTCTGTCTCGCTCGCTCTCGTTCATCATTATCTCTCTATATATATATATATATATATATATATATATATATATATATATATATATATATCCCCTCGTCCTGTGTCGCCCCCTGCCGCCCTCTGTCTCCTCCTGGGTGGCTGGTATAATGGGACTGGCACAGTAGGTGGGATTAAATTAGCACCCGTGTATAAGGATTATGCACACTATACAACTGATCCCCTCCTCCACCACCTAATCCAAGCCTAATGAATATATCATGGCTGACAAGTACACAGACAGACACTTGGAAGGAACATATCATGGCTCTCACACACACTGACAGGAGCAAAGTGGCCCTCTTACCCTCCTCCTGTAGTCATAGGATACAGACAGAGGAAGAGCGAGAGACACTAGGATGTAGTGTGCATACTACAATCACAAGACTGGACGTTACGCTCTTATTTATGGAGTTACATTTTTCTAATTCAATGAGAATGTGAGCTATATCCATTCCACTTGCTCCTACTTTTAGGTTCAATGGAATGTGAGACGAGAAAGTCTGGCAACGTGAGACTACAGTAGGTTCAATAAAACAAGAGACGACAAGCTACTTAACTTAAATTGAAATTCGTGATGATTCGACACCGTGGCATTCAATGATTCTTTGAACGAGAATCATTTGTGCCAGTCATTTCATAGGTCAGTCATTCAATGATCCTTTGAACGAGAATCATTTGTGCCAGTCATTTCATAGGTCAGTCATTCAATGATTCTTTGAACGAGAATCATTTGTGCCAGTCATTTCATAGGTCAGTCATTCAATGATTCTTTGAACAAGAATCATTTGTGCCAGTCATTTCATAGGTCAGTCATTCAATGATTCTTTGAACAAGAATCATTTGTGCCAGTTATTTCATAGGTCAGTCATTCAATGATCCTTTGAAAGAGAATCATTTGTGCCAGTCATTTCGTAGGTCAGTCATTCAATGCCAAGCAGTCATGCTCCATACATTACACTCTTCCAATCTCCCAGTGAGCTCCAGACAGCCAAGTCCCCTAGCTTGTCTCTCAGAGCCTCAGCACAACCCACAGATCTGGGATCAGTTTAAATCTTTTACATTATAGTGAATACGAGGGGGTACCTGATCCTAGAACAGCTGTGCCACTGAAACTTTCACAACCCACTACTGTACAATCAAACACATTTATTGATAAAGCCCTATTTTACATCAGCAGAAGTCAGAAAATGCTTCCCTTCTTCGTGTCACTTGAATCATCGACATGACAACAGGGACGTCCTTCGTCTCTGCCTGCCAGCAGCAGTAGTAATATATTCTGGTCGTCAGTATTATGCATAGTACAGTATACTTGTATAGAGTACAAGATGTGTAGGCGTCAGACAGACACAGTGAAGGATTGAGGAGTTGTATAAATACCAGTAAGACGGAAGTCATTTATTACGTGCTGGCATGTAATGTAGTCATGAGACCCACACACACACACACTTCTAAAACTTCTTTACTTTGACGATGTGACACACACACACACACTCTCTCTCTCGCACGCTTACACACGCATGCACAAACACAGACACACACTTCCACTTCCTCTACAGTTAACAGACCTCGTCATCCACCCACAGTGCAGACTGTCCAGGACAGAGGGGCGATTTAGGCTAATTTTAGTCAGAGATGTGCCCATAAAGCCTCTTTGATTGGAGTGGCATGTGGTGAAAAGGATGGGAGGAAGAGGGGAATTCTTACGATGACTCACAGACAAAGACATACTTTTCTCGGAGTGACAGAGCCAGAGAGAGAGAGAGGGATGAAGGGTCAGGGTCTCAGAAAGACAGAGAGAAGGGCAGACGGGGAAGACAGTTTCTCCCCTCGTTTTATCTTTCTCGTCTCCACTTCTCTTCTGCCAATCTCCTCTCTTATCTCTGTGGTTCTCTCTCTCCGTTACACATTCTGTCTGTTTCTTGTTTTCCTCTTTTTTTTGTTCTGAAACCATTTCCTTTTCTAAGGCTACAGGATCTCTATGTTTATGAGGAGACTCCAATTCTAATCTTGTTATGGGTTGGTTTGAGCTTGTGTGTGTGTGTGTGTGTGTGTGTGTGTGTGTACAGTGCCTTCAGAAAGAATCCACACGCCTTGACTTTTTCCACATTTAGCTGTGTTTCAACATGAATTTAAAACGGATTAAATTGAGATTGTGTCACTGGCATATATATATATATATATATATCTATATCACACACACACACACCGTCAAAGTGGAATTATGTTTCATCTCTGTACCTCACACAAACAATGATCTGTACGATCCCTCAGTCAAGCAGTGAATTTCAAGCACAGATTCAACCACAAAGACCAGGGAGTTTTTCCAATGCCTTGCAAAGAAAGGAACCTAAAAAAAAAAGCAGACATTGAATATCCCTTTGAGCTGCTCAGGGATTTCACCATGAGACCAATGATGACTTTAAAACAGTTACACAGTTGAATGGCTGTGATAGGAGAAAACTGAGGATGGATCAACAACATTGTAGTTACTCCACAATACTAACCTAATTGACAGAGTGAAAAGAGGAAAGCCTGTACAGAATACAAATATTCAAAACACATGCATCCTGTTTGCAATAAGGCACTAAAGCAAAACTTCAAAAAATGTGTTAAAGAAGTGAACTTTGTCCTGAATACAGTGTTAAGTTTGGGGCAAATCCAACACGACACATCACTGAGTACCACTCTTCATATTTTCAAGCATTTTGGTGGCTGCATCATGTTCTGGGTATGCTAGTCATCGTCAAGGACGGGGGAGTTTTTTTTTTTAATTCAAAATAAATGGAATAGAGCTAAGCCTAGGCAAAATCCTAGAGGAAAATCTGGCTCAGTCTGCTTTCCAACAGACACCGGGAAACAAATGAACCTTTCAGCAAGACAATAACCTAAAACACAAGGCCAAATATACACTGGAGTTGCTTAACAAGATAACATTGAAATGTTCCTGAGTGGCCTAGTTACAGATTTGAATGAAATAGGATTGAAGATTTCTGCAAAGACAATGAAAATGTCTGTCTAGCAATGAGCAATAACCAATTTACCCTGATTTAAGACAGCTTGTTTTGTTGAAACAATGGTTATTAGGTTATTAAATGATTGCCTCGGAGCTCCTAGAGTGCGCTACTCTCCTTTTCATTTTTCAAGTGTTCTTCTCCGCTAGCCAGCACCTTTGCCTAAACAGGAGGTGCATTTCTTTCGCCTCTAGATCAATAACCAACTCGACGTGGCTTGAAGAATTTTTTTAAAGAATGTGCTAATATTGTACAATCCAGTTGTGCAAAGCTCTTAGAGATTTACCCAGAAAGCTTCACGGCTGTAAATCACTGCCAAAAGGTGATTCTAACAATGAGATGAGACATTTATGTTTAACATTTTCAATACATTTGCAAAAAATGTCTAAAAACACGTTTTGACTTTGTCATTATGGGGTATTGTGATGTCATTATGGGGTATTGTGATGTCATTATGGGGTATTGTGTGCAGATGGGTCAGGAAAACAATCAATGTGGTCAATTTTGAATTCAGGCTGTAACACAACAAAATGTGGAACAAGTCGAGGGGCATTGAATACTTTTTGAAGGTGCTGTTTATGCAAATGACAAATACAGACGGAGACTCTGACTTCTAGTATGATCCTAGAAGGGTTGGATGGGAGCCATCTCTGTCTGGAGTTAGAACGTGTTCTGCAGAATAGGATAGAATTTCTCTGGGTCAGGGTTATAGGCACAGTCCAACAGTCTCGTTTCTGTGGGAAGCGAGGAGGTTGTCTTCGACGTCAAAGTTGGGGAGCGGAGTGAGAATAACAGAATGCGGTAGGTAGAACAGAGCCAGACAGCCGTCCGGCCCCTAATTTGCTCCATGCGCTGTGTATAAAGAACTGTGTGACTGTATCACAATGCTATTCAGCTGACGCACCCAGTTGGGTGAATACATCTGGTTTGTGCTTTCCCTGTCTCCGCCTGGGTCTGTAGCTGGGAAGAACCTAACGATATCATTTGGTAGAATAAATACCGGATTCGTGCATTTCCCGGCTTCAATCGAACGAGGCTCTCTCATTGACACCCACTGTGCTCTGTAAATGACTTGATTGTTTGAAGTAAAGGCATACTAGGCATTATTTTCTCTTATGACTTCAATTTAGTAGTCATAACGCTTGATGAGGTTCCTGTTGAATGGTTAAACAGGTCTATTTCCTGTGTTTTTCAAGGGTTGTTACCCTCTTTCACACACACACACACACACACACACACGCACGGACACATGCGAGCGAAAGGGGTGCCACTGACAGAGATTTAATAAAGTAATCCACTCAAATGAATTACATAAAATCTCCATATTTGCCAGCAGTGTTAATCTTGAACCCTATCTCTAAAATCAGTTTTCCAGATGGCACCCTATTCCCAATTTAGTGCACTACCTTTGCGCAAGGTCCTACCCTATGGACCCTGGTCAAAAGTAGTGCACTAAACAAGGAATAGGGTGCCATTTGGGACCTAGCCTACGGTTCAATTGTATAATTGGGTTCATTTTATTGGCCTTTGTGTCAGCGTTTCTGTAATGTCCAATAATAATCTCAAGTAGACATTATTCTGATTAAGGTCTGGAGTGGAAGGCTTTGGTTTGGTTGCTACCCGACTATGCATGAATACAGACATGACATGTGAAACCACACTTGGCGCAGAAACAAAGGGAGAAAGAGATGGAAGGAGGGAGGTGAGAAAATCCGGTAAAAGAGGGGAATGGATTCCAAATTTGTCAGGTCTCCTCTAGATGTGTAAGGATAGAGAACAGGGTTGGTAAGTGATGACTGGCGTTTGGTGGTGGTGGTGCTGTAGTAGTGGTGGTAGTAGTAGTAGAGGTGATAGAGGTAGTAGTCGTGGCAGTAGAGGTGGTAGTAGTAGTAGAGGTGATAGAGGTAGTAGTGGTAGTAGAGGTAGTAGTGGCAGTAGTGGTAGTAATAGTAGAGGTAGTAGTGGCAGTAGTAATAACAGAGAAAGTAGTGGTAGTAGTAGAGGCAGTAGTGGTAGTAGTAGAGGCAGTAGTAGAGGCAGTAGTGGTGGTAGTAGTAGTAGTAGTGGTAGTAGAGGCAGTAGTGGTAGTAGAGGCAGTAGTGGTGGTAGTAGTAGTAGAGGCAGTAGTGGTAGTAATAGTAGAGGTAGTAGTATTAGAGGCAGTAGTGGTAGTAATAGTAGAGGTAGTAATGGTAGTAATAGTAGAGGTAGTAGTATTAGAGGCAGTAGTGGTAGTAATAGTAGAGGTAGTAGTATTAGTGGCAGTAGTAATGGTAGTAGTAGTAGAGGTAGTAGTATTAGTGGCAGTAGTGGTAGTAGTAGAGGTAAAAGTGACTAGTAGTAGTGGTAGTAGTAGAGGTAGTAGTAGAGGCAGTAGTGGTAGTTGTAGAGGTAGTAGTAGAGGCAGTAGTGGTAGTAGTAGAGGCAGTAGTGGTAGTAGTAGAGGTAAAAGTGACAGTAGTAGTGGTCGTTGTAGAGGCAGTAGTGGTAGTAGTAGAGGCAGTAGTGGTAGAGGCAGTAGTGGTAGAGGCAGTAGTGGTAGAGGCAGTAGTGACAGTAGTGGTAGAGGCAGTAGTGACAGTAGTGGTAGAGGCAGTAGTGACAGTAGTAGTAGAGGCAGTAGTGACAGTAGTAGTAGAGGCAGTAGTGACAGTAGTAGTAGAGGC
This sequence comes from Oncorhynchus tshawytscha, assembly GCF_018296145.1. NCBI lineage: Eukaryota > Metazoa > Chordata > Actinopteri > Salmoniformes > Salmonidae > Oncorhynchus > Oncorhynchus tshawytscha. Next base: position 8,180,790 of record NC_056450.1, on the reverse strand, counting down.
AGTAGTGACAGTAGTAGTAGAGGCAGTAGTGACAGTAGTAGTAGAGGCAGTAGTGACAGTAGTAGTAGAGGCAGTAGTGACAGTAGTAGTAGAGGCAGTAGTGACAGTAGTAGTAGAGGCAGTAGTGACAGTAGTAGTAGAGGCAGTAGTGGTTGTAGTAGAGGTAGTAGTAGAGGTAGTAGAGGTAGTAGTGACAGTAGTAGTAGAGGTAGTAGTGACAGTAGTAGTAGTGGTTGTAGTAGAGGCAGTAGTGGTAGAGGCAGTAGTGGTAGTGACAGTAGTGGTAGAGGCGGTAGTGGTAGTGGTAGAGGCAGTAGTGACAGTAGTAGTAGAGGCAGTAGTGACAGTAGTAGTAGTGACAGTAGTAGTAGAGGTAGTAGTGACAGTAGTAGTAGTGGTTGTAGTAGAGGTAGTAGTGACAGTAGTAGTAGTCGTAGTAGTAGTGCTTCATAGAGTACTGGTCTAAACACAGACCTACAATCTACACTGTCTTGTTTCATCACTGGGAACTGAACTGATGTTAACAGCCCCAGATCTCTCCCCTTCTTAAAACCACCTTTTTTTGTCCTTTATTATATATTCATGCATTATTATTTACATTTCTCAATAAGGTATCTATCATGTGTTATTCTATTTCATTACAAAATGCCCCACTTCTCTTTCTATAGATTCAGGCGCCCTTTTCCCTTCCTTCTCCTCTTCTCTCTCCCTCCCTTCCACCTTCCCCTTCCCTCCCAGTAGGTTTCATAATCATGTCCCCTGCCTTTCAATCACTCCTAGTCTGACCCTTCACTCTTTAAATCATAGCAACATATTCTAGACTCCACCCCGACACATCTGCCTGATCCCCCACTTGACACACACCATGTCAGTTAGTCTAGCTCCATCTGCAGAATCTAAATCACACAGGCTTCCTTCATCACACAGACACACACACCGCAGGGCAACCAGGGAGAAACCATCACGTCAACCATCAACCCTTACGGCAGCAGTGTGCTAAAACGACAAACACAGAGGACCAGAGTCACTAAAAGTGAACCTGTCTGTGCATAGTTTACACCTGTAAGTCACAGTGAGGAATACACTAAAAGACTAAGAAAAAAGCTGTACAATTAACAGAGAAGCTAAAATATGAAACAGAAATGGCTTCGTCACAAATGGCCCACGTTTCCTCATGGACACTGGTCAGAAGTGTGTTTAGTGTGTTGCACTAAATAGGAATAGGGTAGCATTTGGGATGCAGCCTTTATTTACACCTTACCTTGATCACTTTCCATCTCTTAACCCGTGTTGTATCTTTAATGTTGTATTCCTTGGAAAATAGCAGGTAAAGACTTTGAGCAGTGGCGACCCGTCATTCAAGACAGGTGGAGCTGGTGTGTGTATTTGGACAGCTGGTGTGTGTAGTTGTGTATTTGGACAGCTTATGTGTGTAGTTGTGTATTTGGACAGCTGGTGTGTGTAGTCGTGTATTTGGACAGCTGGTGTGTGTAGTCGTGTATTTGGACAGCTGGTGTGTGTAGTCGTGTATTTGATGGCCAGCTGATGTGTGTGTGTGTATTGGGCCAGCTGATGTGTGTATTGGGCCAGCTGATGTGTGTAGTCGTGTATTGGGCCAGCTGATGTGTGTAGTCGTGTATTGGGCCAGCTGATGTGTGTAGTCGTGTATTTGGGCCTGAGCTGATTTGTGATGTAGTCGTGTATTTGGGGCAGCTGATGTGTGTAGTCGTGTATTTGGGGCAGCTGATGTGTGTAGTCGTGTATTTGGGGCAGCTGATGTGTGTAGTCGTGTATTTGGGGCAGCTGATGTGTGTAGTCGTGCATTTGGGGCAGCTGATTGGGGCATTTGGGGCAGCTGATGTGTGTAGTCGTGCATTTGGGGCAGCTGATGTGTGTAGTCGTGCATTTGGGGCAGCTGATGTGTGTAGTTTGGGGCGTGCATTTGGGGCAGCTGATGTGTGTAGTCGCATTTGCAGCTTTGGGGCAGGGGCTGATGTGTGTAGTCGTGCATTTGGGGCAGCTGATGTGTGTAGTCGTGCATTTGGGGCAGCTGCTGATGTGTGTAGTCGTGCATTTGGGGCAGCTGATGTGTGTAGCTGCATTTGGGGCAGCTGATGTGTGTAGTCGTGCATTTGGGGCAGCTGGTATGTGTATTTGGGCCAGCTGGTGTGTGTAGATGTGTATTTGGGCCAGCTGTTGTGTGTAGTTGTGTATTTGGGGCAGCTGATTTGTGTACTTGGGGCAGCTGATGTGTGTAGTCGTATATTTGGGCAGCTGATTTGTATTTTGACAGCTGATGTGTATTTGGGCCAGCTGATGTGTGTAGCCGTGTATTTGGGTGGCTGCAGTGACTGGCAGTAGGGCCTGAGGCAAAATAACAGGTGGCTTTGGAGCATCTAGCTAGGGTAAAACTGTAGAGCATTTAGCTAGCATAAAAACACCAGTGTGGAATCTAAATTAGCTAGGATAACACTAACGCTGCACAACACTGCACTTCAACAGCTAGCATAAATAACACTGCTCTCCCCAGTGAGCTTTCCTTCTTGGCAGATTGTGAGCACACAGCCCACCTTCCCTAACACAATGACATCTCTCCGGTTTAACAAGAGAAGAGCATGGTTCAGTATCATGAATATGGCCAACACCATTGTCATTACAAAAAAACTGAATAGTGCACAGAAATACATGTAAACAAGACAATAACGTGAACAAACGATGCTCCCCGAGACTCGCCTCTCTAGTTCTCTGACATATTGATCTATACGTCATTGTGCATATCATCTGTTTTTTCTATCTCTCTCTCTATCCCTTTTTTCCTTGCTGCCATCTTTACAGCCAATCATCCCTGTGACCTTGTTTCTCTCTCCTGTTGATCCCTCCTTCTCGCTCTCTTTTCTCTCTCTCGTCAAACAATCCCTCCCTCGCTCCATCCATCACCACCTCTCTCTTTCTCTCGCTCTCCCCCCTTCCCCCCCTCTATTTCTCCCTGCCCTCTCTTAAATCACTCTATCCATCCATCCCTCTGTTAGAACAGCTCAATTAAATGCTGGCTGGCATCAGAGAGAAGGAGCAGATTACATTCTGCTCCGGTATAGCTAGCCCAGGGTAATCATACACTGTACTATACAGCTGTGTGTGTGTGTGTGTGTGTGTGTGTGTGTGTGTGTGTGTGTGTGTGTGTGATTGACGGCTACGCGCATGTTTGTGTTACTATATGAAAGAAAGTAAGTAAGAGCAACTCTGTTTCTCTCTGGCTGTTACAGCAGCTCGGTCTAGGATTGCCAAACAGCCGGCAGTAGCAATACACTGATTATTGCATTAAACAGTTTGAAAATACAACCAGGAGCATGGAGCAGTCTCCTGGGCATTTCGCCTCAGAGAGCGCGCGCATACACACACACACACACACGCAAGCAATGACACACACACCTCCCTGCCTATATCTTGATCCATATTGTGTGCTGTCCCGATGGTAACAAGTCATTGTCAGCCACCGAGCAGTGTCCCCAGTACTGTCCTCATCTCATCTGGGACAGGCTGGGGGTTATTGAGGCATGGCGAGAGGGAGGGGGGTGGAGAGAGAGAGGGGTGAACAAAAGAGGGGGAAGAAGGGGAGAGAGAGGAGGAGAGGGCGAAGAGAGTGAAGGCAGAGAGAGGGAGTGTTTCCTCACGACACGACATGACAGCGCTCACACCCAGGAGACTAAAGAAGACACAGCATTTAGTATAGACTGCCTGTTATGTGTTCTATGGCCTCTCATCTGCCTAATGGAGATGTGAGAGCTGGTTGCCATGTTTGGCACATCGCCAGATGTTTGCATTCGTGCACGGGCACACCTGTACAGTCTGTGTATTGGGAGAGATGCCCGACTGCCACACCCATATTTTCCATTCCAATGTCTCTCTCTTTCTCTCTTCTCTCTTTCCCCTCCCTCTCTCTCTGTGTCCCATCAGACAGTACTGTAGTTCGTTTAAGGTAGCAAAAGGGAAGGATACAGGGGCTCCCCAGAGGAGCACCAACCCAGATAACATCCTATTCCCAGAGAAAGAGAGTGAGGGAGAGGAGAGAGAGATAGTCTCTGCAGTAGGACAGCCAGGACAGGAGAACCTGTATTCACAAAGCAGGCGTGCTGATCGATCAGGTCCTTCCTGTCCATATGATATTATTTATGGAAGTGCAAAACGGATCCTAGATCAGGAGAGCTAACTGCCACAGATTAGACCTCCATCCTCCCGACCACTAGCCTGGTCCCAGATCTATTTGTTCTGAATAGCAACTCGTATGGTCATTGTCATGCCATGAACTAGACTGGTCCCAGATGTGTTAGTGCTGCATAGCCAACTCCCATAGGAACACACACAGATCTGGGACCAGCATGCTACCAGACGAGTGAAAATACCATTACAGCACAACGCAATCACAGCCATGCTTAACAACATCAAACCAGTGAGATATAGGAGAGGCTGGGGGAGGGGAGGACAACAGCGGGGGGATAGTGGGAAAATATGACCAAAGTGGCAAGGTAGAGAAAGAAAAACATACATTTTTTTGGGCTAAAAATACTAATTAATTAGAACAAATGTGTAGAGGTATGCACTGTCAAAGGTATGCACTGTCAAAGGTATGCACTGTCAAAGGTATGCACTGTCAAAGGTATGCACTGTCAAAGGTATGCACTGGCAAAGGTATGCACTGTCAAAAGTGCAGGACACAAGTGAAAATAACTGCTAAAATGCCTCACATAGCAAATACTGATACATAGAATTTTGAAGAAATCAAATGTTTACGTTACATATCTTTGAAAAGTGAGCAAAATAACCCAAACTCATTTTCAATGTAAAAAACAAAGAAAACGTGCAATCACTTATTTTGAATTTGTATCGTATCACACAATCCTCCAGATGTCAAATAAAATCTATATTTACGCAGATTATCGACGCATCCGATGATAATATGCTTTCCTCCAACGAGGATCCACAACAGCATTGCATTGAATTTTAATAGCTGAGCCAGACCCTGTTGCATGCTACATGCTATCTGAGTGTGTACCCAGCAAAATGTACTAATGACATGCAATAATACTCTTTCCCTATAACATCCATTCAAACTATTCAACGAGATGTCTTCTTCAATGCACTTTCATTTCGAATTCATTAAAAGTCAACCATAAAAAGCAGATGCTTCGGTACAAAACCTACAACCACCTCTACTACAACATCGAGAGAAATTATGAGAAGCACATTTTCTCATTTTAACAATAATCTCAACAGAAATCTTGAAATATTAATAGTTTGATCGTTTTATCCAATGACATCACCACTAATATTGCCCTCCAGACACTACTAATATAGTCACAGCGACACATGACATGACTCTTCTAGAAATGTGACTCAAATTCATCTCTCCACCTCAGCCCCTTCAGACAGGCTAGTAAAGACTACCATCTTGTAAAATGTGGGATTGTAATTGCAGATATGACCCAGGTGTGATGAAGACATCATCCGGCCACCTCTCCTCCACCCAGCCAGCGTTCTAATTAACCCCGCTCTCATCTTGTATTTTTCAACGGCTGTGTTCTTCTCTTACCTCCACAGGTTTAAAGGACGGCCTCGGGGGTGTTGATCCTTCTTTTCCTCTGGCAACTCCTTGTCCTCCCCTTTTTTCTTCCTTAGTTGTTCCTTTTCTTCTTCTCTATCAAATTGATTGTGTCCTCTCCTCTCGCTGTTCTGATGCTGCAGTGATTCAAAAACACACCCTCTCTCCCTCTCTCTCAGCCGCTCTCTCTGCCTCCCTCGCTCTCATTGGCTGCCTGCTAGAGGTGAGGTGACATCACCCTTCTTCTCCTCTGCCTCTCCCCTCATCCCTCCCTCTTCTTCTCCTGCCTCGCTCTATTCGCTTACTCTTGTTGGATTCTGACCATTCCTTTATTGTCTTCTTCCCCCCCCCATGGTTCCCTCCCTCCCCTCTCTCCATTCCCTCCGTGCACCCCTCCTCCTCCCTACATCCATCCTCTCCTCCTTTCTCTTCTCCGCTGCTGGCCGTATGCATGCAGTCTTTCCAGCTGGATTAGTCTTGCCAGGTTCCAGCAGCCAGCCAATCTGCTCTGCTGCCAGATAGCAGCTCTCTCTCCTTTTCCTATACGCAGCCATGCAGATCAGCTCTAGCAGGCATAACAATACACTTATTAGCATAGTGGTATAGCCTATGGCCCTACCCACTCTGCTCTACATCTCATTCCCTGCTCATGTCCAAAATGGTACACTATTTCCTACATAGTGCCCTACTTTTGGCCATAGCCCATACGGAATAGGGTACTATTTGAGACGCATACTGTGCCTGTAGGATACGCTCCCTAATTGCAGTCGGACACACCCATATGGCCCTGGTCAAAAGTAGTGCACTACATAGGGAATAGTGTGCCATTTTGGACGCAACCTGCGTCTCTCTCTCTCTCTCTCTCTGTCTCACTTCCTCACCATGCTCTGTCTAATAGCCCTATACATGTGCTTTAAAGGAACAGCCAAATGACCCTTGATATTAATAACGTCTAATGGATTCTGGCTTCTGTCGCTACTAAAAAGGCATCTATTGCAAACTCCTGGTTCAGGAGAATCATTCTACAGCGTGTAGGAAGTCTAGCTCAGACAGATCAATATGGATAATGTCTCTCTTATCTCTGCTCATTTCACTGATAAACAGAATACTCTCTTCTTCCTACTGGACGTATGGCTCTAGATGTAATCAGGAAAGACCCCTCTCCGTCTCTCTTCTTCACCATGCTCTGTCTAATAGCCCTATGCAGGTAACGTCTACCATAGTCAACTGAGCCCATGTTTCCCTTACAATTAACGGATTCTGAGACACCTACTGCTGCTAAGACACCTACTGCACACTATCTATTGGGTTTTCAATTGATAAAGCGATCAAAAGCAATCAAGCAATCAAAAGGAAACGGAGTCAGTGTCAGACAACGTTGTTGTGTTATGAAACGTAATTCTATGTGGAGAAAAATGTGTTGTCTGTGATCTGTGACTAGGAGGTGTGGCTGAGGGGCGGAGCTGGGAAATGCCATGTTTTATTTATTTTTATTTATTATCATTTATTTATTTATTACCTTTATTTAACTAGGCAAGTCAGTTAAGAACAAATTCTTATTTTCAATGACGGCCTAAGAACAGAATGTTGATTGGGGGATAATAACTCTGAGAACTGCTGATTGGGGGATAATGAGGAAGTGGCTCAGGAAGCCTATCTGTGTCGTGACATGATAACAGACAGGCAGAGGGGTGATAACAGTAATACAACCCCGGGGGAATATGGTACTCACGGTCTTACGGTGGTCTGGTATGACTGTACATAACTGATCCTAAAAACTGTGAAGGGAGAGAGCGAGTTGGCTGTATTCTCTGATAAGGGTCTTTGTGACCAAAATCGAAGTTTATCTAAGTGGGCAAAGACGCATTTCTGTAGTTTCTTTCTGCAGCCGTCAGGAGATACCAGTGATACAACACCGGGGGACTTAGAGTCTGACTCTTGATACTTGCTGTGATCTGGAGTCTGGGCTGATCAGGACTGGGCAGAACAAACTGGCTTTCACTGATCCTCACACTTATCTTTTCTGATGGTCTTGTGAATTGTGTCTGCAACCTGAACTTTCTCTGAAGCACTGTCTACTCCTCTCCTTCATATTGGTCCTGAGAACTGTGAAGGGAGGTAGAGGTGGAGACAGAGAGCAAGAGAGAGACTGAGTGACAGAGACAGAGACGGAAAGAGATAATGCCATCAGTGTGCAATATTCACGTAACCACACAGAGATTTGAGGATGATGATATTGTCCAGTCCCATTGAGCTCCATGTTATTCCACTGGGGCACTGATGCCAGTCCAGTCTGAGTGCCAGGCTTCCCATCTGCCAATATACCCAGTCCCATAGGAAGTGGCAGACAAAGGAGGAAGAAGACAACGGACACACAGCGGAGGAGCATGGCAGAGGTGATTGATTACAGTGAGAACACAGATCATGTACGACAGAACCCCAGAGGTTACACAGCCATATTTAGAGATCTGAGGGGAGGCTGGGCTTATGAAAGCCTGGAGATACAGTAGGCCTGAGGCAAGACATGAGGATGGGACAAGGGCTAAGCCTGAAACCTTTGTAGAATTACAGTATACAAAATGCATTATCCGTCTAAATGGTTTCTGTTTTTTATTTCTAAAACCCCGGCAGATAGCTAGCTGCAGAGCAGGGGTGGAATGAAGTTTGTGATAGATTAGGCACTAAGGATATTGAGGGAAATGACCTAGCACTATTTGTTGGCACAAATGTGAAACTTCAGTCAGCAGCGAGAGTTGAGATGAGAGTTTGTTTTGTACAGTTCATTTACACAGACGTTTAATCTGAACATTCTCTGTTAAAGACCCTGTTGTGAAAATACACAAATATGTAATAATGGAACGTTGGTAACGTTTAGAGAGGCAGCCCAGCGGTTCATTCAGAGTGGGTCAGGAGAATCATTCCACAGCGTGTAGGAAGTCTAGCTCAGACAGATCAATATGGATAATGTCTCTCTGCTCATTTCACTGATAAACAGAATACTCTCTTCTTCCTCCTGGACGTATGGCTCTAGATTTAATCAGGAAAGGCCCTTTGAGGTCCATTTCCAGCACAACTCGACCGATAGAGGGAGAAAGCTAATCGAGAAAACACCAAGAGTAATACCTTTTCGTTATCAGATTTTTACTTTGCCTTTTATCAAGCTGTAGCCTACTTTCACAAGTTCTTATCTACACTGAACAAAAATATTGTAAAGTGTTGATCCCATGTTTCATGAGCAGAAATAAATGATCCCAGAAATGTTCTATACGCACAAAAACGTATCTCTCAAATGTTGTGCACAAATTTGTTTACATCCCTGTTAGTGAGCATTTCTCCTTTGCCAAGATAATCCATCATCCTGACAGGTGTGGCATATCAAGTGGCTGATTAAACAGCATGATCATTACACATGTGCACCTTGTGCTGGGGAAAATAAAAGGCCACTAAAATGTGCAGTTTTGTCACACAACAAAATGCCACAGATGTCTCAAGTTTTGAGGGAACGTGCAATTGGCATGCTGACTGCTGGAATGTCCACCAGAGCTGTTGCCAGAGAATTTAATGCTCAGTTCTCTACCATAAGCCACCTCCAATGTCGTTTTAGAGAATTTGGCAGTACGTCCAACCAGCCTCACAACAGAAAGACCACTAACGATTTTCGTTGGTGGAAGGAGAGGAGGACCAAAGTGCAGCATGGTACGTATCCATAATACTGTTAATCCAGAACGAATACACAAACAAAACAACAAAACGATAAACGAACAGTTCTGACAGGTGCAACAAACACTAACCAGAAAATAATCACCCACCACTCATAATGGGAAAACAGGCTACCTAAGTATGGCTCTCAATCAGAGACAACAAAAAACAGCTGCCTCTGATTGAGAACCATACCAGGCCAAACGCATAGAAAAAGAAAACCTAGACCTACAACATAGAATACCCACCCACATCACACCCTGACCAAACTAAAAATAGAAACAGTCAAAGCAATCTACCGTCAGGGCGTGACAACCACGCGTAACAATACCAACCCAGGACCTTCAAATCCGTTTTTTTCACCTGCAGGATTGTCTGAGACCAGCCACTGCAACTGTGGGTTTGATCAAACTGTCAGGAACCGTCTCATCTGCGCGCTCATTATCCACACCAGGGTCTTGACCTGACTGCAGTTCGGAGTCGTAACTGACTTCAGTAGGCAAATACTCACCTTCAATGGCCACTGACACGCTGGAGAAGTCTGCTCTTCATGGGTGAATGCCGGTTTCAACTGTACCTGTAGATGGCAGACAGCGTGTATGGCGTTGTGGGTCGAGCGGTTTGCTGACGTCAACGTTGTAAACAGAGTGCCCCATGGTGGTGGTGGCGTTATGGTATGGGCAGACAAGCTACGGACAATGAATACAATTGCATTTTATCAATGGCAATTTGAATGCACAGCAATACTGTGATGAGATCCTGAGGCCCATTGTCGTGCCATTCATCCACAGCAATCACCTCATATTTCAGCATGATAATGCACGGTCCCATGTTGCAAGGATCCGTAGGCAATTCCTGGAAGCTGAAAATGTCCCAGTTCTTCCGTGACCTACATACTCATGTCCCCCATTGAGCATGTTTGGGAAGCTCTGGATCAACATGTACGATAGCACGTTCCAGTTTCCGCTGATATCCAGCAACTTCGCACAGCCATTTGAAGATGAGTAGGACAACATTCCACAGGCCACAATCAACAGCCTGATCAACTTCATGCGAAGGAGATGTGTCGAGCTACATGAGGCAAATGGTCACACCAGATACTGACTGGTTTTTTGATCCACGCCCCTACCTTTTTTTTAAGGTATCTGTGACCAACAGAAGCACATCTGTATTCCCAGTCATGTGAAATCCTTAGATTAGGGCCTAATGAAATTATTTCAATTGACTGATTTCCTTATATGAATTGTAACCCAGTAAAACCTTTGAAATTGTTGCATGTGGTGTTAATATTTGTGTTCAGTGTACATAGCGCCTGTTATTCCACCTGGCTGTCACACAATGCCTCTCATACTATTATGGTGAGCTACTTTTCTTCTGTTTTAATCCGTTTATCTGATCATCTTCACCTGACCTCATTTACACCCCTTCTTTCCTACTCTCTTTCTTACCCTCCGTCTCTCTTCCTTCTGGAGGGTAAGGATGAGTCAGCTAGCAGAAGAAGGGAAATGTTGATGAAAGAAAGATGAAGGGAGGAACGTAGGGAGAGAGGGAAAGAGGGAGAGAAGGAGAGAAGGAGAGGAGGGAGAGAAGGAGAGGAGGGAGGGGAAGGAGAGAAGGAAAGAGGGAGAGAAGGAAAGAAGGAGAGGAGGGAGAGAAGGAGAGGAGGGAGGAAGGAGAGGAGGGAGAGAAGGAAGAAGAAAGAGGGAGAGAAGGAAAGAAGGAGAGGAGGGAGAGAGAGAAGAGAGGAGGGAGAGAAGGAGAGAAGGAAAGAGGGAGAGAAGGAAAGAGGGAGAGAAGGAAAGAGGGAGAGAAGGAAAGAGGGAGAGAAGGAAAGAGGGAGAGAAGGAAAGAGGGAGTGGGGAAGCAGGATGAATGAACAACTTTCAGTTGAGGGTTGCATGAAAAAGGGACGCTGTCAGCGGAAAAGAGAGAGAGAAAGAGAGCAAATTCCATCAGCTTAAAGAGCAAATGAGACCAACAAAGGTATTGACTAAAACAGAAAGGATACGTGGGCATTGAGAGACAGGAAGAGACAGACGTTTGATCGACAAAGTGATGGAGAAAAGGAGTAGAGGGAGAGAGTATTATGGAAAGTGTGATGGAGGGAGGGAGGGAGTGTGTGTGTGTCTGGTTTTAGAGAGACAGCAAGACTAGCCTAAATCGCAACTTTAGATGTTTGTACTTAACTCAATTCTAACTTCAGGTGTTGATGCTTAACTCGTGCCTTCCGTCGATCATGCACTGAGATCAATCAGAGATTTGTATGAAAAGCAGTTCATCAAGTTAGGATTCCGGCCAGAGAAAAATAGAAAGAGTGTAAGAGTGCCATGAGGTAGAAAAGAAGAGAGAGGGGGTGAGAGAGAGGGAGTTGAGAGAGAAAGACAGTGTGTGCGTGTTATACTGCTTTCACATAGGATTTACGGTACTTTGACTGCAACAAAAATGTTTATAACGACACCTTTACAAACAGGCTAGTGGTAGTAGTGGTGTTCAGACGTGGGTGGGCGTCTATTTTAATACATCCATTGAAAATATACTCCATAAAAAATATAAAAACATTATTCATTCGTTTAGGCAGGTCCTAAGAAACATTAGACCAATAAAATTTATTTTCAAAAGAATAGAATAGCACATTGAGTTTAGTTAGGCCTATGTTAAGGTCTGTGCAGCCATGGCTGCGCCATCCAAATGAAGTCAATAGTTTGTTATTGATTTAAACAGACGACACCTACCCAATATCAGTCAACACACATATATATTCTATTGGCTAATAGGAATACAATGGAATATTACAGAATATAATAAAACAAAATATTTTCCCCACACAACTTGTGTCATGGGAATGTGTTGAACAGCTGTCATTTTAAATAAAGTTATATTTTGAAACAGAGCTCAGGCCCATGTTTTTTTTTTTTTAAATCCACGTTTCATCTCTTTCCTACCCTCACTCTGCATTGTTAGGGAGCAGGCGTGGGGTCTTACCTTCATATTTCACAACATCTGCAGGCATCTGCAGGCATTTAACCCTAACCCTATCAGTGATTAAGCAAAATAAATAGCCTTACACTTGATTTAGGTTACATTATTGCATGCAAAAATGTTTCTGATCAGTAATGGATGAGCTAAAGCCTACAGACAGTGATTCAGTGAAACAAAATCACATTGATTGATTAGGCAATTTCACAGGCTTTGTGAGAGTGAAGAGCAAAATAGCCGAATCCACTTGTTGTTTCAAATATTTTTTATTAAACACACACAAGAATGGTGTATAGGTATACAAGACAGGTATACAATTCTTATCTAAACATAAAAGAGCATTCAGGAACAACAAGACCCAGAGCCCTGGGTGCAAAACAAATAATACAAAACACGACATACAAAACAAGGACACGTAGAAAGAAAGAGGGAAGATGTCCCCCCTATCCCCCTTATTCCACCAAACCCCCCCCCCGTCATCCAGCAGAAACGTAACAACGCGGAGGTTAGCGGCCCAGTAATAAAATATAAGATTTGGGAGAGACAATCCTCCTTCCATCTTGGATTTACAGAGGTGTTTTTTACCTATCCTGTGTGTTTTATGATCCCAGATGAAAGGATTGATAATTGAGTCCAGTTGTTTATGAAAGGATTTAGGTATGAATACTGGGATGTTCTGATATAGGTAGAGCAGTTGTGGGAGGAAGACCATTTTAATGGCATTAATTCTTCCGAGCAGAGAAATTGGGAGAGTTCTCCAAAATAGTATGTTTGCTTTGAGTTTTTGTATCAGAGAAGGGAAATTCTCTTTAAATAGTAAGGAGTATTGTTTGGTAACTACAATTCCTAGGTAGGTAAAATTTTCTGAAGATAACTTAAATGGGAGATGTTCTAGCCAGGAGGTGTTTTGCGACCGTATGGGCATTAGTTCACTCTTGTTCCAATTTATTCTATATCCCGAGAAGGTACCAAACAAATTGATCACATCAAGAATAGCTGGGATACTAGCCTGGGGTTCTGTTACATAGAGGAGGATGTCATCTGCGTATAGGGAAATCTTATTTAGAGTATCTTTAGTATTATAGCCGTGTATTGCTGCATGAGATCTAATCGTCTGAGCGAGGGGTTCGATAATTAGGGCGAAGAGCATAGGTGACAGCGCACAACCCTGCCTTGCCCCCTGTTAAGGTTAAATTGGGGCGACAGTGATTGGTTAGTGAGTATTCTGGCACAGGGGTTCCTATATAAAAGCTGGATCCAATTTATGAACTCATCTCCAATATTACATTTCTGTAGGACCTTGAATGGATAGGGCCACTCAACTTGGTCAAAGGCCTTTTCGGCGTCAAGAGATATGACGGCAAGGTCCACGTTGGGTAACTTCTGAGAATACATAATATTGAAGAGGCGCCTGAGATTGAAGAATGAGTTTCTGTTAGGGATAAAGCAGGTCTGATCCGAATGGACCAATTTGCCAATTAAAGTGCTAAGCCTGTTAGCCAGAGTTTTTGCTAAAATCTTTTGGTCTGTATTAAGGAGAGATATTGGTCTGTATGACCCTACCTCTTCTGGATCTTTACCCTTCTTATGTATAACTATAATGAACGCTTCGTCCAAAGTAGAAGGGAGAGCTCCATCCTCATTGGCCTGAAACAACATTTTGTGCAGGTAGGGAGAGAGCATGTTGCTGAATGTTTTATAGAATTCATCAGGGTATCCATCTGGGCCCGGGGTCTTGCCACTCTTTAGAGATTTAATTGTTTCTCAAATTTCATCAAGAGATATTTCCTTATTCAGGAAGTTAGAATCTTCCTGGTTCAGGGCAGGAAGATTACAGTCCTCCAAAAATGTTTGCATAATTAAGGGGTTAGGATCCGCTTTAGATGTATATAGTCTCATAAAACTGCCGGAATCTGTCATTGATGTCTTTGGGGGAAGAGAGTAATTCCCCAGATGCAGATTTAACTTTGAATCATTCGGTCACTCACATTTTTCCGAAGTTGTCTGGCGAGTAATTTGTGTAGTTTGTCACCAAACTCAAAATATTTTTGCTTGGCATAGAGAAAAGATTTAGCAATTTTAGCTGAGAGAATTTGATTATATTCAAATTTTAAAGAGGTAATTTTTTTATGTTTCTCCATAGATGGGTGGCTAGCATTCTCCCTATCCAGTAAGTGAATTTGTCCCTCCAGTTCTTCCAGTTTTCCTCTGTTTCGCCTACTCCTGGCAGCCTGAAAGGAGATGATACAGCCTCTCAGATAAGCCTTCAGTGTTTCCCACAATAATGCTGGGGAGGTCTCTGTTGTCGTTGGTATCAAAGAAAAATGTAATTTGGTCTTTAAGATATTCACAGAATGTTGGTTCTGTGAGGAGCTGAGGATTCAACCTCCAGACCCTCTCGTTTGGTACAATGTCACCCAATCTCAGGGAGAAGGTGAGTGGACTGTGGTCTGAGATTATAATATCATGATACCTCACATTACAGGTATAGGGGAGTAGTCTAGCATCCAACAAAAAGTAGTCAATTCGAGTGTAAACATTGTGAACATGAGAGTAAAAGGACTATTCCCTACCCGTAGGGTTAGCGATCCTCCATATATCAAATAAGTTCACATTTTTTATGTAGGTATTCAAGAATTCGCTTGAATAGGAGGTAGGGGTTCGCCGGGTAGAGGATCTATCCAAATACTGGTCTAGCACACAGTTAAGGTCCCCTCCAATGACCAGGTTAGTATGGGAGATATCTGGAATCAGGGCAAGGACTCTTTTGAAAAAAGAGGGATTATCAATGTTTGGCCCATAGATATTTAGTAGAGTTACTGAGGTAGAGTGGATTTCTCCTATTACGATCACATACCGACCCTCTTTATCCGCAAGGGTGGTTTTATGTAGAAAGGGAATTCCTTTCCGTACCAGAATCGCTGTGCCTCTCGTTTTGGCAGAGAAGTTAGAGTGATACACTTGCCCCACCCACCTACACTTCAGTCTGCTATGAGAGTTATTCTTCAGATGGGTTTCTTGCAAAAATATAATATCAGACGAGAGTGCTTTCAGGTGGGCTAGGACCTTGCCCCTCGTAATTTGTTCGTTTAAACCCTTGACATTCCAGGAAGTGAATGTAAGCCCCGCCCTCCTCTCGTTTGTAGTTCCTATGGTGGCCTGCATACCATGTAACTTGATAAAAAGTTAAGCGCACCAAACCATCACGATCAGCATATGTAGCACTTACACCCGAGCAGTATCCAACCCACCCTTCCCACCCTGCAAGCACCTTTACTTCCCACCCTGTTCCCCTAATTCCCCCCCCCATCAACCCATATTTAACAGGCATGCACAAACAGGAGAAAAAAAAAGGAAAAATAAAAATGATAAACACATTGCCTGGCCGATGCCAAAAAAGCACGGCGCGACCTCGAAAAAGAGGTTAAACAAAAATAAAATCCCAACTATACGTTCACCTCTCACTATCCTAGAACTTCTACTAACATATGAACTGAGGAGGCTCCCGCAAATAAAGTGTTCAGTTGGCATCTAATAAACCTAAACAGAATAAGTTGCAACATAAACATATTGCGCATTTAAGCGTCATCCTGGGTCAATCCCAGAGATAAGCAAGATACAGCCTCAAGATTATATTGCTAAGCACTGCCGGTCAAAAAATAAACCATCCGCAACCGACATAGTCAGCCGTACCTTTACATACTGTGGGTCAGGAGATCGGAACAAGGATTTGCTAAATTAAACGTTCCCCCCATTACATTTTTTATTTTATTTTTTATTTAAAAAAATCAAAAAAATCAAAAATATATACATATACATACACATACACACACACACAAAAAAAAATCGTATATATATTTAAAGAATATGTATATACATCCATATGCACATATACACATGCAAACATTCATACCCCATTATAACAATCTACACTGATTTAAAATATACACATGCATAATACTAAAATGCTAAGAGAAAATAGTAATAAAGTACAAATAGTAATTATATGTACGTACACCTACACAGCCATATAAGCACTGCAGACGGCTGGTGGGACTCTAGTCGGGAGAGCGGCCCACGGCTAGCCAAAGGCAGAACGGCACAAAACATCAACTTGCTAACCAGGTGACCGTTCGAATGATGCTCTCAATTTGGGTGTCCAGTTCAGCTATAGTGGCCTTAAGATCCTCAGCTATAGCAACACGTAGCTCCCCCAAAGCCCGGGTAAGTTCTGTAAGTGTCACGTTGTTGCAGGTGCCTCCCGCCATGTCTGTCTCGTTGTTTAGTGGGGTGTAGGCCTCCGCTGTGGATTTATTGTCCTTTGGTCGCTTATTACTCGGCATTTTCATCTAAAAAGTTACAATCTTGTATTAGAAAGAAACGTTTGTTGTAAAAAGTGCCATAAAGTAGGTTAAATTAGATTATTTCGCAAAAAAGTTGCAGGAGCCTCTCACGCACAGCCGTTCACTCCAACATGCTAGCTCCGCCCCGAATCCACTTGTTAAACTACATAACATGGTAAAATGTTCTAATGGCCTTGTCACGACTTCCGCCAAAGTTGGCCCCTCTCCTTGTTCGGGCGGCGTTTGGCGGTCGAAGTCACCAACCTTCTAGCCATCGCTGATCCACTTTTCATTTTCCATTGGTTTTGTCTTGTCTTCCATCACACCTGGTTCCTATTCAATCATTCCATGTTGTGTATTTAACCCTCTGTTCCCCCCCATGTCCTTGTCGGTAATTGTTTTCTTGTGTGCTTATGCAACGGTATGCTGGTATTTACCGGGTGTTGTTTGACCCATTTATTGTATTGTTTTGTTGGCGGTGGTTTATGGATATTAAACGACACCGTTGTAAATCAGTTTTCGCTTTCCTGCGCCTGACTTCTCTGCCGCCAGTACGCACCTCACTACACGCCTACATGAGCCAACTAGGTAAGATGGTTATCGGCAGCACTCACCTCAATTTCCCAGCCTATTTGTGGCCTAACCAATATGGTATCCAAATGGAGATTCGGTGAAAACAAACATCTGATATATATTGATTTATCAAGACCCCATACTTGTCAGGGAGGTGACCAAGAACCCAATGGTCACTCTGACAGAGCTCCAAAGTTCCTCTGTGGAGATGGGCGAACCTTCCAGAAGGACAACCATCTCTGCAGCACTCCGCCAATCAGGCCTTCATGGTAGAGTGGCCAGACGGAAGCCACTCCTCAGTAAAAGGCACATGACAGCGCGCTTGGCGTTTACCAAAAGGCACCTAAAGACTCTCAGACCAGGAGAAACAAGATTAGCTGGTGTGATGAAACCAAGATTGAACTCTTTGGCCTGAATACCAAGCGTCATGTCTGGAGGAAACCTGGCACCATCCCTATGGTGAAGCATGGTGGAGGCAGCAACGTGCTGTGGGGATGTTTTTCAGTGGCAGGGACTGGGAGACCAGTCAGGTCAGATCTAGGGAACGATGAACAGAGCAAAGTACAGAGAGATCCTTGATGAAAACCTGCTCCAGAGCGCTCAGGACCTCTGACTGGGGCGAAGGTTCACCTTCTAACAGGTCAACAACCCTAAGCACACAGCCAAGACAACCCAGGAGTGGCTTCGGGACAAGTCTCTGAATGTCCTTGAGTGGCCCAGCCAGAGCCCAGACTTCAACCCGATCTAACATCTCGAGAGACCTGAAAATAGCTGTGCAGCAATGCTCCCCATCCAACCTGACAGAGTTTTAGAGGATCCGCAGAGAAGAACGGGAGAAACTCCCCAAATACATGTGTGCTAAGCTTGTAGCGACATACCCAAGAAGACTCAAGTCTGTAACTGCTGCCAAAGGTCCTTTAACAAAGTACTGAGTAAAGGGTCTGAATACTTATGTAAATATGATAGTTTTTTTTTTTTTTACACATTTGCAAACATTTCTAAAATCCTGCTTTTGCTTTGTCATTATGGGGTATTGTTTGTAAATTGATGAGGGGAAACGATTTTAATCGATTTTAGAATAATGCTGTAACGTAACAAAATGTGTTAAAGGTCAAGGGGTCTGAATAGTTTCCGAGTGCACTGTATGCGTCCAATAAACTGGTCTGCGCCACACCACCCCTAGTGATTCAGGGCTAATCTCTATCCCCATCCAGCTAATTACAAGTGACTGGCTAAACGAAAAGACAAAAGCTTTTACCTCTGAGATGTTAGAGTCCATTTCCCGGTGCTTGACATATAGGCTCAGCCAAGATAGCATGAAGTAAAAAGACTGCACCGTTTTCCAACCCAAATCTCCTCATATCCCCCAGAAATATTAGCCTATATTTAGGCTATTGTTTATATGTGTATTACACTCTATGTTGAGGTAAAAATTCAAATCAAATCAAATCAAATCAAATTTTATTTGTCACATACACATGGTTAGCAGATGTTAATGCGAGTGTAGCGAAATGCTTACCAAATTGGAGTATAATGCTGTATGGATGTCAACCCCAATACATGTCCATGCCATAATTACCAATCAGCTGCATTACAGTTAAAAACTACTTTCCCTACCAGCATCAATTTCTATATGCCAGCTATGCTACCAGCTTAAAAAAGACTCAATCTGACATCTGCAGTGGCCCTACAGCATTTACTGTGATCCAGCCTCTAGAACTCAGGACATGAATTCTTCTTGCACTTCGTGGAGCAGAGCAGAGCTGTTGTGAAGGAAGTGTGTTTATACAGAACCTCCCGTCCCCACCTATCGTCAACCAATCATGTAAATGCAGAGCATTACAGAGCCCTCCGCATTGTTACACAATTTGGGAGGCACACGACTGTCTGGGATGGTTGGGTATGGAGCTCCATTTAGCCTCTGCAAACCTTCGGAGGCTCCGTAATTGCTTCACACCCTCCATATGGAGCCTCCGGACAGCATTGAAATCCCTACACAAGGTATCATAAAGATCTTTTTTTTATTTGTGAACTTTCTCTGATAGACTTTCATCAAAATTCCCCATGTTTGTTATCAAGGAAGTGAGTTTGTGTCTATACAGGATGTACCGCCCCAACCTACTGTCAACCAATTATGTCAATGCGAAGCTATACTGAGCCCTCCGCATTGTTACAAAATTTGGGAGGCGCACGGCAATGTGGTACGGAGCTTGATTTGGCCTTCGCAAGCCTCCGGAGGCTCCGCAAATTGCATCACACCCTCTCTTGTATGGAGCCTCCGGATCGCATTACCAGATCAAGCATAAATTGGCTTTAACAATGCAGAGGGCTCTGCATTGACATGATTGGTTGCCCGGTGCAGACAAATGTATTGGATGCGTATGACAGCTCCCTGAAGCACCAGAAGTATGAATGCTCTGACTTCTGCCGAGGCCGCATCACAGTCAATTCTGTACAGCCACTGCAGACATTGGATTGACCATCAGATTGATTGGTTGACGATAGGTGGGGACAGGAGGTCCTGTAGAAACACACTTCCTTCACAATTTCCTTCACTTTACTGAAATGATTGCCATGAGGAAGAAAAGGTCTTTTGGCAGAAATAAAAGTTTAGGCTTTGATACCTCTGTAATGGCTTTCCTCCTCCTCTTCTGAGGAGGAGTAGCGAGAAGGATCGGAGGACCAATGCGCAGCGTGGTAAGTGTCCATAACGTTCATTTACAGACATAAACTGAACACTACAAAACAATAAACGTGAACCGAACAAAACTGAAACAGTACCGTGTGGCAACAAACACACACACGGAAAACAAACACCCACAACTCAAAAGTGAAACCCAGGCTACCTAAGTATGATTCTCAACCAGAGACAACAACATCTGCCTCTGATTGAGAACCAGACTAGGCTGAACTCAAAACCCCAACATAGAAAAACACACAGACTGCCCACCCCAACTCACGCCCTGAACATACTAAATAAAGACAAAACAAAGGAAATAAAGGTCAGAATGTGACAACCGCCCAATACCTTCTAGATATAAAGAAAAGGCTGAAAAAAAGTTGGCCGTATGATAAAGTTGGCGGATAAACTTCTTAGTATGAAAGGGATTAGAGAAAAGAAAGAAAGTAGAAAGTGTTCAAGAGAGAAACTGAAAGTGCTACAGATGTAACACTCTTTCCAGGGTCAGACAGTTCCAAGAGAGGGGGTCTGAACTTAGCTGAGCTGTTTTTGCTGTTGTGTTCCTGTTGCTGTGGCTCAGTGCTCTTTCCATTGATCGGGTTAGGGTCATTATGTGGCTGTAAGGTCGCCCAGCTGTCTCTACCCGGCGTTAATCACTCACTAATCGAAGGGAAAGGACTCTGATTTAGTTCTCTCTCACAGCCCAGAGTGCTACCCTGTCTGTCTGTCAGATATGAATGTCTACATTCCAAATGGCACCCTAACCCCTACATAGTGCGCTACTCTATGTTAGTGCACAGGGAGGATAAAGAAATTATAGGCCCCCGGGGCTTTGTTTAAAAAAATATTGAACTCTGAATTCCATCAGCTAAATCATATAGGTATCTTTTGGTATACACACTGTCAATCAATTCCGTGTGCAATGATGAATGTGTACAGGATAAATCATATAAATCATCTATGGTTGGTATAGCTGGCTTGCAATCTTGCTGCCTTTTTAGTGATGCTAGCTAGCTAACAGCAAACTGATAATATTGAAAGGTCCATGTTAGGTATGCGTAGCTAGCCAGTCTAAAAAAGATCAATTCAATTAGTGGGGTGGTTCAATTGTGTATTGTTGTGTATTTTGTTGTAGCTGGTACAGAACCTGATTCTACCAATACGTGCTTCCAACCCCTAGCTCTGCACAAGGTGAAGGTAAATTGGCAAAAATATTTACAACCTGAAGGCTAAGCTAGCTGAATTTACAGTAAGCATGGCATAAACATGAATTTGGTAGTGTTTGTATGGTTTGTGTTATGGTGGTTACAAGTGGTTAGAGGTACCCTTGGACCACAGAACCTTCCAGACCATATAATCAATTGCATCTACCCCTCTTCTCTTTTTAGCTTTTGTAAAACTCAGGTTATCTGGAGTCGTTCGACAGTGCCCTGCTGAGAAATACCCTGAAGCGGGGACATTTTGGGTACACAAGCACGAGGGAGCGGACACACCTTGCGTTTGTGGGACAGAAACCATCCAGGGATACTGAACGGTATAAAATCAACACGACAACAGTAATGACACAACCACCTCATTATTCCCGAAACACAGTACAAAAACATGTCAAAACAATTCCCCTGCAAAAGGCTACTATTGACAAGAATGACCGCTCAAAGTCAAATGGGCTGGGGGAGGTTTTACAGACAGTACTTTGAGATGAGGAAGGGGTTTTCGGTTGTGCTTAGACAGTAAATGTATTGTGTATGAGAGCGATTTGAGGTGCCTTTTCTCCTCAATCTCCCATACACAACCATTCATACTGTGTAAGAACTGCCTTCATGAGACTTGTCATACCTTCTTTAGCCCCCTCACCCATTCACTTTGTTGACAGATCTTTCTTCTCAAAACAGCTCCCAATGTCCCCTCATTGTCCCTAAACAAAACGCTAGCCGGTCCAACAAAGGCATGTTGCCCTACATCCCTTCCAGAAAAAGTATAAAACCACAACCATGTCTTTCCAGGAGACGTGCAGTATCAGCAAATCTTCTGCAAGAGGACCAAACAGTTGGTGGTTAAGAAGCCCTACATCACTTTTGACAGCCTTATCCAGCTGGCCATTCACCGCAGACAGGACAAGCCCATCGTCATAAGCACAACGAGTCTCAGCTTCCCCAGCCCATCATTGCCAGTGTAACGAAGCCGGATAAAGGACTACGGCTGCGTTTACACAGGCAGCCCAATTCAGACCTGATTGGTCTTTTGACCAATCAGATCAGTTCTGAAAAAGAGCTGATGTGATTAAGACCAATTAGTGGAAAAAAGATCAGAATTGGGTTGTCTGTGTAAAACACAGCTAATTATTAGAATCGGGATGTGCTACATTATGGTTGGAGGGAAAAGCTACAGGACAGTAGCTCTCCAGGAACAGGGTTAAGAGAGCCCTTACGTAGAACCAGCATAAAATAAATGTGGATCTTTTCTGTCAATCTTCTAAATGTTTCTGCCCTCATGGATTCACAATATGTATTTATCGAAGCTGTACATGGCTCTGTAGCATAAAAAAAATGCTAGACATTCAGATATCAAATCATGTTTGTCAACATTAAAATACAGGAGAATGTACACTAACTCAAGAGAACTGGGTATTCAACAACGTTATATGGTAAAAGTAACATTCAAATATATATAGTATGAACAGCATAGTACAGTTCAGTGTGTCTCAGGTGTAGGGACACAAGTACTGAGAACTGTAGTTACACCAGATAATGTGAGTTCCCCAATATTTTAGCAGACATCTTGGCTATTTCAAGTCTTCTCCCATTGATTGAGACAGGTGGGTGTCCACTCCAAAGTGCTGAGTGTCATGATGACAGAGACCTGTCTCTATCAATGAGTGAGAAGACTTGAAAGACACGGATGGTGGCACACCATCTTTTTGGAGCAAAAAAAAGCATTTATTTTAATAACGGGAGCATTTGACATTTTATGACTCCTGTTTCCCCTGATTCGAGGACATCGCTAAGGTTGGTTGAAAATACATATCCTGTAACTCCCAGTAACGGATACCAAAAATCTTTAGTTAAATCACATTATCTGGTGTAACAATGTGTATACAAAAGAACTGGTGATCAGCAGATGGGAGGATGTGGTCATGATAAAATTGCAATTCCAAAAGAAACCTACAGTAAGTTCAGGGAATAATTGTAAAGCTGTGGGAGGAGTGTTGTCATGATCAAACTGTCATTCAGCTCCTCATCTGCTTGAAATCCATCATAATGTCTAATCCCTTGAGGGGGATACAGTTCACGGGATACAGTTCTCCTACAATGACACATGCAGACAACAGAATGATGTTTCTGTATCGAGAATCCACTCCAGGAAGAAGCCCAGGCATTAAACGTTATTATCTGCAAGACAACAAAAAAACATATATACTCTATTGTACAGTTTGAACAACAGTTTAACCGTGCCAGCATAACATCAACATTAAAGGTAGACTAGTTGTACATGTATACATGTGCACAGGTACAGAGATTACATTTACAACAATATCTAGCCAAATGGAAAGAAATATGGTATAACCCTCAACCTTTGCACAGCGACGAGACCGTACAAATGAGCCTAGGTAGGTAGGCAGAAATCTATTTTTAGAGATTTACAACAATAAATTGTATTATTGTTTCTCCTCACTGTTCGGGAGTAAACTTACAGTGCATTTGGAAAGTATTCAGACCCCTTGACTTTTTCCCACTTTTAAGTTAGTCTTATTCTAAAATTGATTTTTAAAAAAAATCCCTAATCAATTCACACACAATAACAAAGCAAAAACTGATTTATAGAAAAGTTTGCAAATTCATAAAAACATAAACAGGAATATCACATTTAAATAAGTATTTAGACCCTTTACTCAGCTCTTGTTCTTTATTAAACATTTTTATTAACTTATCCACCACCTCTCCTGTTCAGAGGAAACCTTTTTTTTTCTTTTTACAGCTTCTCGGCTACATATACATACACTTTAAATGCATGGTACTTTTACATACAGCAAACACATAACAATAAAACATTAAACTCTTTAATCCCACCCCTCAGCCACTCTCAGCCCATCCCACCTATCACCATAGACCACCCTCATTTGGTTTCCATGTGACATATTTTTCCAGTTGTGCTGTGATGCTTTACATAGATTTTGAACCTTTTCTAATCATAATAGTATCCACAGATTGTGAGCTAAAGATGAAAACCTTTCCTAAGTATATTATATTATTTATTGACTGACTATGGTTTTCCAAATCACCCAACACTGCTGTAAGGTTAATTTGAAGTAATGTTGTAATTTTTCACCATTCCTGAACCTGTGACCAGAAACAAGCTACATAGGGGCAATACCAGAATAAATGATCTAGTGATTATGTCTCTTCACAGCAAAATATACAGAGCTGAGATTGTTGTACGCCCCATATAGATAGCATTCTGATGGTGGCATGAATTTTGTATAATAATTTAAATAGAAAAAAAACTCTGAATCAAGTGTCGTTTTTTGTACCAGTTCATAAACCATGTGCCATGGAATCGGTACATCGAAAATCTCTTAATTTATTTTGCAACCTGTATGGTGCACCAGTCAACATTTTTGTCCTCAAACAAAACTGGTATATTTTTCTACTTATGCCAATTCCTTTCAGCCAATTTGCATCTTTAATATATGGCAGACAAACAAATTCCTTACCTTCTCCCTTTTCCACTTACCTCCTCCATTTTTGTGATTTGTTTGGATTGAGCAGACATTCCCATATTTTCGATAGCTGTATATGTGACATAACTCCACCGTTTCTAATCATAATAAATATAATACAATAAAAAATACATCATTGTTTTATTTGTATTAAATCAGTATATTTGAACCATAATAGAACAAATATTACAACAACTATCTTTTCTGCGGGATAAGGATGAGCCTTTCTTAATAATCTACTGGAGACCATTTTGGGTTTAAGTATAATTTATGTATGAGTGAAGGTTTAAAGCTTTAATATTGAATAATTTTAGCACCCCTAACTCATATTTATTAGATAAATTAGGTACGTTTAATTTTGTCTGGCTTAGCATTCCAAAAAAATGTATTTTTGTATTTTTTTGTAGCTCATATGATTTTTTAAAAAATGAGTCGTCTGGAGTAGGCAGCACCATTAGTAAGGAAGTAAACTGTGATAGGACCAAAGAGTTAATTAATGTGATTTTGCCATGAATAGACTAGTATTTACCTCTCCATGGTTGCAGAATCTTACCTATTTTTGCAAACTTAATATTGAAATTGATTGTGGCAAGTTCATTTATATTTTTGAAGTATGTCTACTTCACCATCCATCCATTTTATTGGTAAACTACGAGGTAGTGTAAACACAATTTTTTTAAACGATACAATACATAATATGGTACACTTGTCATAATTAGTTTATAGTCAAGATGCTAGAAAAGTGATCAAGACCTTCAAATGAGACTGTGCAGGGTTCCAGATTGTGGACTTACGACAAAAATAGTCATCAGCATACATTGACATTTGTTTTTAACCCCTGGACTTCTAACCCCTTTATGTTCTTGTTGGATCTAATTTTAATAGTTAGCATTTCAAGGGCCATAATAAATAGATATGGAGACAACAGACGGCCTTGTTTCACTCCTCTTAAAAGCTCAATACTTTCTGAGAAGTAACCATTGTTGACTATTTTACATCTGGGGCTGCTGTACATAAGAGATTAATTGAAATGAAAGTAATCCAGGCATTTATATATAAATTCTAGTCGTACTTTATCAAACGCCTTTTCATAATCTGCTATGAAGACCAGGCCTGGTATCTTTGATGTTTCATAATGTTCAGTACTTTGTTGAAGCACCTTTGGCATCCTCAAGTCTTCTTGGGTATGACTTGGCACACCTGTATCTGAGGAGTTTCTCCCGTTCTTCTCTGCAGATCCTCTCAAGCTCTGTCAGGTTGGATGGAGCACGTCACTGTACAGCTATTTTCAGGTTTCACCAGAGATGTTCAACCGGGTTCCAGTCTGGGCTCTTGCTGGGCCACTCAAGGACATTCAGAGACTTGTCCCGAAGCCACTCCTGCGTTGTCTTGGCTGTGTGCTTGGGGTCGTTGTCCTGTTGGAAGGTGAACCTTCGCCCCAGTCTGAGGTACATAACGCTCTGGAGCAGGTTTTCATCAAGGATCTCTCTGTACTTTGCTCAGTTCATTTTCCCCCTCAATCCTGACTAGTCTCCCAGTCCCTGAAAAACATCCCCAAAGCATGATGCTGCCACCACCATAGGGATGGTGCCAGATTTCCTCCCGATGTGACGCTTGGCATTCAGGCCAAAGAGTTTAATCTTGGTTTCATCAGATCAGAGAATCTTGTTTCTCATGGTCTGAAAGTCCTTTAAGTGCCTTTTGGTAAACTCAGCCCAACAACGCCCAACACAAGTTCTAGTCTTTCAGACTGGAAAAAATGTGTCTGCTTGTATATTTGCTAATGAATCCTTCTATAGGAACATTACTGAAAGATGTCCAATGGCTCTATCGAATAAGGACAACCATATTTACACCCAAAAAATGCATAGTGTGATCAGTATAACATTGAGCCTTCGAAATGCCACAAAGCAGGACTAGGTGTATTTTTTGATCTCCTGGGCAATTATGTGTGAAACACACCTCACTGTCCTAGAAATGCCTCACACATTATGAAAACAAGCCCAGTGTCACACCCTGACCATAGTTTGCTTTGTATGTTTCTATGTTTTGGTTGGTCAGGGTGTGATCTGAGTGGGCATTCTATGTTGGATGTCTTGTTTGTCTATTTCTATGTCTGGCCTGATATGGTTCTCAATCAGAGGCAGGTGTTAGTCATTGTCTCTGATTGGGAACCATATTTAGGTAGCCTGGGTTTCACTGTGTGTTTGTGGGTGATTGTTCCTGTCTCTGTGTTTTGCACCAGATAGGGCTGTTTTTGGTTTTCCACGTTTATTGTTTTTGTTAGTTTATTCATGTCTAGTGTCTTTATTAAAAAACATGAATAACCACCACGCTGCGTTTTGGTCAGCCTCTCCTTCACCTAAGGAAAACCGTTACAGAATCACCCACCACAACAGGACCAAGCAACGTGGTAACGGGCAACAGCAACAGCAGCGAAAAGAGGAATGGACATGGTAGGATGAGTTGGATGGTAAAGGACCCTGGGCACAGCCTGGAGAATATCGCCGCCCCAAAGAAGAGCTGGAGGCGGCGAAGGCGGAGAGGCGCTGGTATGAGGAGGCAGCACAGCGGCGTGGATGGAAGCCCGAGAGTCAGCCCCAAAAATGTATTGGGGGGGGGCACACAGGAAGTGTGGTGAAGCCAGGTAGGAGACCTGCGCCAACTTCCTGTGCTTACCGGGGGGCTGGAGAGACCGGGCAGGCACCATGTTATGCTGTGAAGCGCACAGTGTCCCCAGTGCGGGTGCAAAGCCCGGTGCGGTACATCCCAGCTCCGCGTATTGGCCGGGCTAGAGTGGGCATCGAGCCAAGTGCCATGAAGCCGGCTCTACGCATCTGGTCTCCAGTGCGTCTCCTTTGGCCGGCTTACATGGCACCAGCCTTGCGCATGGTGTCCCCGGTTCGCCTGCATAGCCCAGTGCGGGCTATTCCACCTCGCCGCACTGGCAGGGCGACCGGGACCATTCAACCGGGTAAGGTTGGGCAGGCTCGGTGCTCAAGAGCTCCAGTGCGCCTGCACGGTCCGGTCTATCCGTCACCACCTCCACGCACCAGCCCTCCGGTGGCAGCCCCCCGCACCAGGCTGTCTCTCCGGCTCATCCTTACAGAGGCTCCCGCCTGTCCAGCGCTGCCGGAGCCTTCCTCCTCTCCAGCGCAGCTGGAGTCTCCCGCCTGTTCGGCGCTACCAGAGCTCCCGCCCCAGTCCAGAGGCGCCAGAGCGCTGTCCAGTGTTGCCGGAGTCTCCCGCCTGTCCGGCGCTGCAGAGCCCCGCCTGCCCGGCGCTCTGTCCCGAGCTGCGCTGCTGCCCCTCTGTCCGGCGCCAGAGCCCCTGCCCCTCTGTCCCGAGCTGCCGCCCCTCTGTCCAGTGGGGTCATCAAGTAGGGTCGCCGTGGCTAGGAGGTCACGGAAGCAGACAAGGTGGGGGACTAAGACTACGGTGAAGTGGGGGCCACATCCAGCACCAGAGCTGCCACCGCGGACAGATGCCCACCCAGACCCTCCCCAATAGGTTCAGGTTTTGCGGCCGGAGTCCGCACCTTGGGGGGGGGGGGTACTGTCACACCCTGACCATAGTTTGCTTTGTATGTTTCTATGTTTTGGTTGGTCAGGGTGTGATCTGAGTGGGCATTCTATGTTGGATGTCTTGTTTGTCTATTTCTATGTCTGGCCTGATATGGTTCTCAATTAGAGGCAGGTGTTAGTCATTGTCTCTGATTGGGAACCATATTTAGGTAGCCTGGGTTTCACTGTGTGTTTGTGGGTGATTGTTCCTGTCTCTGTGTTTTGCACGAGATAGGGCTGTTTTTGGTTTTCCACGTTTATTGTTTTGTAGTGTTCGTGTTTATCTTTGTTTATTAAACATGAATCAATATAATCACACTGCGTTTTGGTCCGCCTCTCCTTCACCTAAGGAAAACCGTTACACCCAGATTCCCCCAGGGTGAAATTCCCCTTTCACATGACAGGAGACATTATCTGAATCTTCTTTTAATTCCACAATGACCAAAATGAGTTGCTACTCTGACAAACGGAGATCAATCTGGTCCTGACTTCAAACAAACAATAGTCCAGGCCAATGAAGCGACACAGATTGTACAATATTAGGAAGAACTATATTTAGTATACACTACCGCTCAAAAGGTTTGGGGTCACTTAGAAATGTCCTTGTTTTTGAAAGAAAAGCACAATTTTGTCCATTAAAATAACAGATTGTTCAGAAATATAGTGTAGACATTTAGTTGCAAGTGACTATTATAGCTGAAAACGGCTGATTTTGAATGGAATATCTACATAGGCGTACAGAGACCCATTATCAGCAACCATCATTCCTGTGTTCCAATGGCTCGTTGTGTTAGTTAATCCAAGTTTATCATTTTAAAAAGGCTAATTGATCATTAGAAAACCCTTTTGCAATTATGTTAGCACAGCTGAAAACTGTTCTGATTAAAGAAGCAATAAAACTGGCCTTTAGACTAGTTGAGTATCTGGAGCATCAGCATTTGTGGGTTCGAAAATGGCCAGAAACAAATAACTTTCTTCTGAAACTCATCGGTCTATTCCTGTTCTGAGGAATGAAGGCTAATCTACGTGAGAAATTGCCAAGAAACTGAAGATCTGGGACAACGCTGTGTACTACTCCCTTCACAGAACAGCGTAAACTGGCTCTAACCAGAACAGAAAGAGGAGTGGGAGGCCACAGTGCACAACTGAGCAAGAGGACAAGTACATTAGGGTGTAGTTTGAGAAACAGACGCCTCACTAGTCCTCAACTGGCACCTTCATTAAATAGTACCCGCAAAACAATAGTCTCAACGTCAACACTGAAGAGGCGACTCCGGGATGCTGGCCTTCTAGGCAGAGTTCCCCTGTCTAGTGTCTGTGTTATTTTGCCCATCTTAATCTTTTCTTTTTATTGGCCAGTCAGAGATATGGCTTTTCCTTTGCAACTCTGCTTAGAAGGCCAGCATCTCGGGGCTTGGCACACCTGTATTTGGGGAGTTTCTCCCATTCTTACCTGCAGATCCTCTCAATCTTTGTCAGGTTGGAGGATGGGGAGCGTCGCTGCACAGCTATTTTCAGGTCTCAAGAGATGTTCGAAGTTTGGGCTCTGGCTGGGCCACTCAATGACATTCAGAGACTTGTCCCGAAGCCACTCCTGCATTGTTTAGGCTGTGTGCTTAGGTTCGTTGTCCTGTTGGAAGGTGAACCTTAGCCCCAGTCTGAGGTCCTGAGCACTCTGGAGCAGGTTTTCATCAAGGATTTCTCTGTACCTTGCTCCGTTCATCTTTGCCTCGATCCTGACTAGTCTTCCAGTCCCTGCCGCTGAAAAACATCCCCAACGCATGATGCCGCCCCCACCATGCTTTACCGTAGGGATGATGCCAGGTTTCCTCCAGAAACGCTTGGCATTCAGGCCAAAGATTTCAGTGTTGGTTTCATCAGACAAAAGAATCTTGTTTCTCATGGTCTGAGTCATTTAGATGCCTTTTGGCAAACTCCATGCGGGCTGTCATGTGCCTTTTAGTGAGGAGTAACTTCCATCTGGCCACTCTACCATGAAGGCCTGATTGGTGAAGTGCTGTAGAGATGGATGTCCATCTGGAAGTTTCGCCCATCTCCACAGAGGAGCTCTGGAGTTCTGTCAGAGTGACCATCAGGTTCTTGGTCACCTCCCTGCTTCCTCTTGAGCCCCCCACAGGCCTGGGCCCAGGGGCTTCAGCCCCCGCATTAATCTGGCCCTGGTAGTGCACTATATAGGAAAGAGGGGTACCATTTAGGAAGAAGCCCAACACTGCACTCTCAAACAGATTGATTTGATACCACATGCAAGTAGCAACAGCATTTTATTGATGCTGTCTGACATTTAATTGAGACCAATAAAGACAGATTATTATTGCAACCGTGACTCCCCCAGTTATGGGGGAGAGAATAGGAGACCTACATTAGGCCTATTAATTGAATGGGACTCATACTATGTCAGTGGTTGAGATAATGTAGGATCTTTGCATATCATTGATATGCAAAGCAGGGAGGTTTTGCATAGAATTTGTCATTGAACTTGTGGCCAATAGGGCAAACTTGGCTTCACAAATGAGCAGGTTCACAACCCACTGGGCAAAAACTGGTTGAATCAATGTTGTTTCCATGTCATTTCAACAACATAATTGAATGTGATGACATTGAATCAATGTGGAAAACTCATTGGATTTGCAAAAAGTAATCAACGTAAGTTAATTTCCTTTTTTTTAACCTAACTTTTAACCTAAATCCAATGACAGGGTGATTTTTTTTGTTGATTTCACATTGAATTCACGTTGACAACTCAACCAAACTAGACATTAAACTGACGTCTATGCCCAGTGGGAAGGCCTTTAAAAACACAGGAATTAACTTTTTACAAAATGATCTGATGACTAAGAAATGATATAACCAGTGATTTAGGCAATTTCCTGTCAGAACACATTGACTTCAAGGGTCTCACCTACTAAGGGTTTGCTGTTGCACCTTTGAACATCTTGCACCTGTTCTTTTGAGACGTAAAACAAAGTATCTAAAACATGAAACTGACTTTATTCGGGCACATCTTTCAATATCTCATCTTTCTCTTAATCTATCTCTACTTTTATGTTGAATTCCCTCTGGGAAAATAACAGGTTGGAAAACATATCTTTCAAAGGTTTACCATAGCCATTCAACAACCTTTCATAGCTATCTGAAGAGCACAGAGAGAATACCTCTAGGGTATAAATGTTCCAAATTCACTGCAGGGCATGTGGAATAATGACGGTCCAAAGGTATGAGGGTTGAAATGTGGTGGTTGCCACCTCGCTCACCTTCACTAGCTCCTTGGAGAGTAGAGACTGGATATTTGGCTTTCTGTGCCACCCAGTTCCCGGGCCAGGTCCCAGGCTGATGTGGTGTTGAGTCCCAGGTTGTGTAGGTTGTCTTCCAGCTGGTCAGACCATCTGGCTCTAGGCCTTCCTTCCTCTTGGGCATGGTAAGTTAGGGGATGTCTTTAGAGGATGAGGACAGGCTCCAGAGGTGGGTTCAATCTGGCCAGGTGACCAAACAGTCAGAGTCAGTAGCCACCTGCCTTCTCTGAAATGCCACAGAGTGCTGGGTCAGGGGGGTTAGGTGCCAGATGGAACGAAGGGGAGAGAAAGACAGAAAGAGGCTGGGTTGAGAGGGCTAGGTGAATGAGGGAGGGTTAGGTGGTCTAGGGGACTATGGGTATAGTAGAGAGGTGGACAGCAGGGATGATGTCACAGTGAGAAGGCATGGAGACTCATGGTGCATCCCAAATGGCACCCTATTCCCTATATAGTGTACTACTTTTGACCAGGGCCCATAGAGAATAGGGTGTCATTTGGGATGCACTCAAACCTGAAAGGTGAAAGACTATTCAGCTTCAGACACATCCTGACCTTTATAGTAGACAGAGTGTCACTACCATTCTTTGTCAGAAAAGTATGGTCCAACTGTGTCAGCCTGTATTTGTGTGTGTGTACTGTAACCAAAGGTCATCTCATGAACATCAGCTGAGCCCAGTGAGTCCAGCGATCAATACATCTACATCTCTACCTCCTGAGAAGAAAAACCCAACAGCATCCCAGTTCATATTGAATCACCGGGGAAGGAATATTTCAAGAACTGTATGTGGAGAGAGAATGGCTCCAGTAGGGCACACAGGATTTTTTTCCCTTCCAAAAACAAACATTTCTTATTGGACATACTATATATGAATTGCATTCTATCTGGCAGGCCGCTCCTACCAGGTGACGTGGAGAGGATCTGCGTCCACACCACAAACTCTCACTACTGGTGTCCCCCAGGGCTCGGTCCTAGGCCCTCTCCTCTTCTCTCTATACACCAAGTCACTCAGCTCTGTCATAACCTCATATGGTCTCTTCTATCATTGCTATGTGGATGACACTCAACTACTTTTCGCCTTTCCCCTTCTGACACCCAGGTGGCGACACGCATCTCTGCGTGCCTGGCAGATATCGCAACTTGGATGTCAGCCCACCACCTCAAGCTCAACAAGCCAGAGCTGCTCTTCCTCCCGGGGAAGGCCTGCCCTTGTCACACCATGATGGGTTTCACCTGTCTTTGTGATTGTCTCCACGCACCTCCAGGTGTCACCTGTTTTCCTCATTAGTCCCTGGGTACTTATTCCTGTGTTCCCTCCCTGCTTGTCTGTTGTCAGTTCGTCTTGTTTGTCAAGTCAACCAGCATGTTTTTTTCCATCTCTCTGTTTTGCTAGTCCTCCCAGTTGTGACCCTTGCCTGTCTGGACTCTGAACCCGCCTGCCTGACCATTCTGCCTGCCCTGACCTCGAGCTTGCCTGCCACTCTGTAGTAACCACTTTTTTGGTTACTACATGATTCCATATGTGTTATTTCATAGTTTTGATGTCTTCATTATTATTCTACAATGTAGAAAATAGTCAAAACAAAAACCCTGGAATGAGTAGGTGTGTCCAAACTTTTGACGTGTACAGTATATATTGAAGTAATAAGGCACAAGTAGGTGTGGTATATGGCCAATATACCACGGCTAAGGGATGTTCTTAGGCATGAAGCATCGCATGTATATTGGTCATATATAACAAATCCCCGAGGTGCCTTATTGCTATTATAAACTGGTTACCAAAGTAATTAGAGCAGTAAAATCAATGTTTTGTCATACCCGTGGTATACGGTCTGATATACCACGGCTGTCAGCCAAATCGGCATATTATATATATATATATATATTACATATAAACCCTTAGATAAGGGCTTGTTTTCCCAGACCTAGATTAAGCCTTGTCTAAAAACTGCAATCAATGGAAAAATCTGTGTCTGGGCACCTAAATGTTGTATTAATAATTTCATGAGCTGTATTGTCTACTAATCTAAAAAAAAAACGGTCAGAATAGTTTCTCTACTCAGAGCTCCACAGGGATGACGCCATTAACAAATAAGTCTGGAACGTAACCATGAAATCCAAGATCAAGACAATTAATTAGGCAAAAATATGATTAATTAAGGAGAAAACGTATACAACTGTCACGACTAGACTCAAGGGTAGTAAATAACGTCCATGTTAACTGGTCTCTGATGTACACAGATCAAATGTTTTCGATAATGACTAAATAATCTATGGTTTTTCTCCTCTAATACCCACATACTTACTAAATAGTGTCTCTAGTGTTCCCCTCCCTTGAGTAGACCCTGTTTCCAACACATGGTTCTAATGATAGGGGGGCCTGGGTAACCCCATAACCAATCAGGGCCCCCCCGTTAGATATATCAAAGGGACCCCCCCCTACAAAAAATAAAATATTGACATCAGTACGCCTAAGAGACGTTGGCACCACCAGAATGCATGTGGAGTTCAGTCAGCGTGAATTAATATAAGTCCCAGGTCAATTTGTACCACTCGGTGCCAAAGGAAATGGTTAATCCCTGTCATCAATTCCCCAGCAGAAAAATACACTATAGCCCAATCTGCCATTAAGAAAAATATAGCCCAATTTGTCAATTAGGAACATTATACAAATTACAGGAATGAACTCACTCTGTGGCCCCCTTTCATTTAATTCTCAGCTTCCCTGCTTCCCCTGCTTTTATAATTTCTCTGTGAGAGGGCAGTAATATTGTGATTTATGTGGGAGGACAGCAGCAGAACTGTATTAGTCTGAGAGCATTTTGGCTCAAACACACAGCTCTCTCTCTTTATTAATGAGCTGCTCTATAACAGTCATTTCCTCCCCCATTCATCTGTAATTGTTCTAAAACCACCAAGAGAGAGAAGACAGTTTGTAGGTGGCTTTACACTCTGTAGTAGCCTATTATCGAATGAGATCTTAAAATGCTTTCAGATTTGTCCATCTTCAGTGATTACTGGATACTGGGCTGTCAATACTTATAAGACAATAATATATTCCAATTCCTCAACCCTTGTTGAAACATGGAACACAGAACACACAATTGTTCAGAATACATAGGAAGATTGAGGGACTTGGTTCGAAAAGCAGGGTTGGGTCAACTCTATTTCAATTCCAGTCGATTCAGAAAGTAAACTAAATTCTAATTTGAAAAGCATTCGAGGAATTTAACTGAAACCAACCACACTGAAATTGTGAAATCCAATACTTCCCTCAGTTCAACACCATGATCTACAGTAGATCAGGGGTTCCAAAACATTTTCACTCAGGTCAGCCCCAATCCAATGATCACCACCTACTGGAAACATGAATACAGTGCAGCTCATGTCAATAGGCAGCTTCCTATTTACCCCATATCTACGGAAGAGTATTAGGGCCAAGTGAAGAGAAAAAACAACTAAAGAGTGATGAGTGGTGGTACTTGGATAATTTGGGGAGGGGGGCGAATAGTAATACTTCGAGAATAAAGTGGCAATATTTCTTGAATAACCTCCAAATGTTATTTCGAGAATAAAAGTAGGACAAAAATAAACAAATGGCCATCAATCGAATGGTCTAATAACTCAACAGGTGTCACTGCACAGGCACACGCTACATTTCTACCTGGGAACTTCAGACTATACGGAGACATATACTCTTAACGGCCATGGTGAGTTATGAGCACAAACAAACCACTATCTTGGCACTGTCACTGACTGCGAAGAGCTCTGGGGTTGAGTCCCTGCCGGTCTGCCCTCCGTATTCGCGACAACGTTCTGCCGCATAATTGCAACTATTAGCGACCTTATTCATGGTGCTTTACGAACAGTAAGTAGTATGTGCCCCTTAGAGCAACTATCCTTCCAATGAAACGAATCATATTGGGATCCTGGAGACCGGCGGCTACGTTTGTGTATGTGTCCCATGTAAAGCTGCACTCTAAAATGTGCTATAACACCGCTATTTCGCATTATAAACCTATAGCGGCCCACTATATTGAGTATCCTGGTGCCAGCCTTTCTTAAAGTATGGGTCGCGACGTGTCAGAGTATAATTATAATTATTTCATTAATTACTGGAGTTGCACTCTGCTCAGTTTGGCAGCTGCGCGAGTGGGTGGAAGAAGCCGGTGTGCTTCACGGTTTACCGGAACTTTTTCAGGCAGTTCTCTCGATGATCACTCCGTGACCCACACGCTGCAGTGCTATCGTTCAGACACTGGATTTGTCATCCCTACTTGCCATCGAATGGACTCAAGTTCTGACTGAGCTCAACTGTCACGAAACGCAAATACTGCGATGCGTTTCTCTCCATTGGTTTAATACATTTTCAGAAATAACAAGGAGCGCAGGGAAGTGTGCAGGGAAGTGCTTAGTAATGAGTCTTTCTAAAAATGAACAAATTAAAACGACAGGTCCTGACCAAACATCCACGGCATGATGGTAACCCAGGGAGATTTTTCAGAACAGGGCAGAATGCTTCGGGAAACAGTGCCTCGAGAGTGGAAAAGTAAGTCAGCTAGCAAGGCATTTTATAAACAGGTGATGATAAGCAGAAACAAGGGAGTACTCTCTCTTAGTAGTCGATGTGAGTTTCTCTTTCAAACGATCCCCTTGTACACAGCTAATAGCTAGCTAACGTTATCCAAAGCAAGCTATCTAGTTACTAAAAGTACAGATGAAGATGGGGGGGGGGGCTGTTGATGTTAAAATACAAATAATCATTTTTATTCTGAACTGGAATACACTGATTGATGCAAGAAGCTTTTTTTGAGGCAAACACAGTTCTGGGTTGCCCCTCTATAGCAGGAAGCGGTCTCCTGCCTGGCTGAGAAAGCAGTAGATGTTCTGAAAGGGTCTGAGCTGGTGTAACAGGGTTGGTTATGTTTCCACTTGCCTCTAAAGAAAGATGTATTTAATGTTCAAGTATTCTTATTGGTTGGTTTAATTCAGATGACAATAAGGCATGTTGTTATTGGCCCCGCTTGGAAAGAGGGAGAGATCGCGAACGTTAGGTCTCCCCAGTATGAAAATGTGATGCAAAGGTTAGGTCACATTCTGAATACTTTTCTATTTTAAAATGTGTACAAGTTTGCTGTACATTGCTGATTTATGGGTATATGGTACCTGTTGGGGATTGAGGGCTTTCTGGGATAGGTTTGCTGTATATACGTGTTAGCTAGCATGCGCCGATGTAATGGTCACTTAAACCCACTGCTAACAGTTGTTTTCATGCTACAGATTTTACCATCGACAGCCATCAACATCATTAAGCCCTGCACATCTAACGTGCAGTTTCCTATTTAACAACAGATAGTAAATAATGCTCAACTGGGACCACAGGCTGGGGTGATTTATTTGAACAAAACAACGCAAGGAGAGGACGATTAACATCTGTTACACTGGCAACCCTGAGGTAGCAAAATTATATCTGCGCTTATAAACCCAGGGTCGTTCCACTACTCCCAAAGAGCGCTTCTTCGCATTAGCTTGCGACTCAATTCACTGGCCAAGCACACGCACGTTCGTGGATGGAAGGTCCGATCACTTCTGACACCAATGTAATGAAACAAGCAGGGAGCAGGTCTCGAACCCTCAACCTTGTAGTGCGCTGGACTTTGGGCTATCAACTGTGCCCCAAAAGCATGTTCGAGTGGCAGAGTCAATATCCGCACTTATAAACCCAGGGTTGTTACAGTATTTTGTCTGACAGACGCTTACATGGTCTGACAGACGCTTTAATGACAACCACAATGCATTGTATGATGTCAACATACATGACGCCACAGAAATAGCTTAGCATTAGCTCATCATCAGTTCAACATAAAAAACAACAACATTTTACACACGTGTACATTGTGTCCATTACAATCTATGCAAGAATCTGAATGCATGATTTGTCACCAACTTGAAAACGTGAATAAAACAGGGAATACATTATAAACCATACATACATACGGTGTGCTACAGCAGAAAGGACAGCACGATATACAGAAAATATCCACATATTTTGATAGGAACGCACACATTGTCAAGGTCCAATTTGTAAGGAAAACAACCATGATGGCAATGCGGGTGTGTCGTGAAAATGTTTGTGCAGGGCCTGTTTTGACTAGAGATGTGCAATGTCCTCATACTTGGGAAACACTATGGAAAGTGCTTGGGCTCTCGTTAAAGAGAGAAGTTTGTCCGGATCAGTAAAGCCTCATAAATAAATGGTCTGCAACCAGTAAAGCCCCATTCATAAATTGTCCGCAACAGTGAAATGGGCTACTTCTTATGTGAATTAATGAGGAGGAGGAACAGGCCTCAATTCAAACTGTTGTTAGAAAATACAACTTGTTAGAAAATAATTTGAATTTGACAAGTTGAAACATAGCCTATAGATAATTAGCAGGCAACATGCCTTGGTTTGAGGGCTGCGTGGGTAACTGTCCTGTTGCTTAACAATCACATTTTGGAACAGTGAGATAATTCCGACATCATGGGCATGAAAGAAAACTCAGTCAGGGAAGAAGGTTACATTCTGACCCCTGACCAGACCACACGCATGTTGATTTTGTCAACCCACACCAGATGCAATCAGGACATGCAGGTTGAAATATCAAAAACTCTGAACCAACTATATTAATTTGGGACAGGTCAAACATTAAACATTTATGGCCATTTAGCTAGCTTGCTGTTGCTAGCTAATTTGTCCTGGGATATAAACATTGGGTTATTTTACCTGAAATGCGCAAGGTCCTCTACTCTGACATTTCATCCACAGATAATAGGGTAAACCGAGTTTGTTTCTAGTAATCGCTCCACCTTCAGGCTTCTTCTTGTTTTTTGGACTTTATATTGTGCTTGGCAACCAATTTTAAGGTGCACTACCAACTGGACTGGAGTGTGGACTTCAGTTCATCTTTCAATCACCCACGTGGGTATATGCTCCTAAAAAACAATGAGGAGATGAGAGGCGGGACTTGCAGCAGGTCAAGCTCGTTGACGGGTGCGAGCACTGTGGATGCACTGTGGGTGCGAGCGGTGTGGTCAGCATGTTTTAACCTCATAGTCATTGCATCACTTCAAATCCAAAGTACTGTAGTACAGTGCTAAAACAACAACAAATTGTCAATGTCCAAATACCTTTAACATGTATTCACTCATGGATGTGAATACTCCCATCCTTGAAGACATCACTGGTAGATGGATAGTAAAACGAGATTCTACGCAAGGCTACCAACCTGTCAGATCAGTGATTGGTTATATAGGCTATAAAGAAACAATCATTATTGATCTAATAGGCCTATATTTACGTTGCCTTCAGAAAGTATTCATACCCCTTAACCTATTTCACATTTTGTTCTGTTACAGCCAGAATTCAAAATGGATTAAATATTTTTTTTTTTTTACACACAATACATATTGACAAACATGAAAATTAAAATCTTTAATATCTTGAGTCAATAAGTATTCAACCTCTTTATGACAAAGCGTAAATAAGTTCAGCTCCCCCGTGTATATAATTGACTTTATTCTAAAGACTTTCTCAATTTGTTGTTTATTCTCTAAATATTGCTACTTTTATACATGAGAAACAAATCATTAAAATACCACCACTATTTACTCTATTAACTTTGCCCTAATACTCTTCCAGACATACTGTAT
Organism: Oncorhynchus tshawytscha; assembly: GCF_018296145.1. Classification (NCBI taxonomy): domain Eukaryota; kingdom Metazoa; phylum Chordata; class Actinopteri; order Salmoniformes; family Salmonidae; genus Oncorhynchus; species Oncorhynchus tshawytscha. Next base: position 8,141,642 of record NC_056450.1, on the reverse strand, counting down.
CTGTATTGTAAATAAGAATGTGAAGACACAAGAAATAAACTACCACAACACATTAGTAGACTGTCAGTACTGTGTGACAAAAAAAGGCACATTCACTCATCTGCCGTAGCAACAGTAACATTTAGGCATAAGAAATGTACAGGTAACTGCCAGAATAAAGGAAACACCAACATAAACTTTCTTAATAGGGGGAAAAAAATAGGAAGGGAAGCACTGATAAGGTACACACTAGTAGGTTTTGGTAGACAGAAGTTGCTCTTTGGTAAAAGGGGTAAATTCGGAATCAAAAAGGAGGACCAAGGCACTCTTCATATAATTAATTAAATGCCTTTATTTGTATGTCATGTGTACTGGAAACAAAGTTTAAAAAAAATCTGACGTGTTTCAGCTGCATGGCCTGCTGACACCACCACAAGCCGCCAGAACAGTCCTTGGCATATATTCTACAAGTGCCGTGAAAATGCTGTCTCAGGCTCCACTCCAGAATCTCCCATAAATTGGGTTGAGATCTGGTGACTGAGACACAAACCCCTTTAAATCCACTATGCTCCTTTGAGATCCCGCTTTAAGTCACGGTACTCTCTGCTTCTAGCCATGTTAGCCAAAGTAATAGGCAACTGGACATTTTTAAGCATGCTGGGATGTTAATTGTTTAATTAACCCAGGAACCACACCTGTGTGGAAGTACCTGCTTTCAATATACTTTGTATCCCTTTACTAAAGTGTTTCCTTTAGTTTGGCAGTTACCTCTATAACCGCAATTGTTATCAACATGACACAAAATACACTCTGAAACTGGCAGCACAGTGCAATGGAAAAGGTATGTTTCCTCATCTGCCAGCTCAATCCCAGTATGAAGAGACTAATTATTTTCTACTTTAATTAGTGAAACTAAATCCCCAAGCTGCCACCACACCGTAGCTGATGCCTTCACTTAGTCTAAATCATATGTGGTCCAATACCCTGTGTGTGTGTTTGTGTGTGGCCAGCACTCCAGTACTAAATTGTGACTGGCCCAGGAGGATACCAGAACACAGTTGGTGGGTGACGGTAACTCATCTAAAACCCAGGCTTAGTGTGGGGATCAAATCCCTGCATGATTGAGTGCCTAATTTCATTCACCATGCACGACAGAGCAAGCTTAGAGCACACAGGCAGACATGCGGGGACACACAAACACACAGGTCCGACTCCAACAAGCCAGCAGAGGATGATGGGGGGGGGGATTCCCTAGAAGCGTACAAAGTACTATGGGAAATTTTCCACGCTAAACCAGGTAACGGGAGAGAGGAAGAAGAGAAATGTGACAACACGACAGTGCCTTGGTGTAGGAAAAGGATGGGAGAGGGAGGTGGGGTGAGAGGAATGCCAGGAATTAGCTCAATTCCAATGTTCCCCCTTCTCCCCAAAGTGTGCACTCACACACTCAAGGATTTAGGGGCGAGTGCATTCATTGGATTGGTAAAGACTGAGTATCTGCAATATGTCTCACACCAGTCCAATGCTTTCAATCCCTTGAAGGGGAGTGCTTGAGTGAACAAGTGCACACTTCAGAAAGATGGGGGTGGATGGTGAAATTAGGCTGCTCAAGAGATAACTGCTTCAATTTAGCAGGCTGACCATCCGTCCCTGTCCTGGCTTGATGTTATTCCTGACAGCCTTGCCAACTGTAGCTAGGTCCAGGTCCAGACGGCTAGAGGTCTAGTCTCACACGCCAGACACTTATGTGCTGTGTGCTATTTGCCTGTGGACCAGGTTACATTCAGTCGGACCACCAGACACCTCAGACCACATGGCCAATCTCTCTCCTCTTCACTTGTCCTTCTGACCACGGCTGACGAGGAAAACGTCACAATCGCATCACCGAGTCGATGGGAAAATCATTAGGAACCAGCTCAAAATGTGACACCACACTGGAGATTGCACTTGTGGTTGTCCCTGTCAACTCCAGAGGACCGCATGATGAATCCTAGAGTGATGCTGCCAATCAATCAATCTACCTTCATGGGTGAATGAATTAGAACGATATTAAAAAATGCCCCGATCAAAACTCCACTCACTTTCACCCCGTCTGTCCAAGTGAATGGTCTTGGATTCTAGCATTTTAGCATAAATCAAACACCCATCCCCATACTTCTGAAGTCACTCATTTATATCAGACTCTTGGTCCTGTCAGTTCTCTCAGCAGTGAGTGTGGCGCTGAGATGAGGCCCAGACTGCAGATCAGTAGTACTGCAGGCATATAGTCACTGTCTGTGTGACATGATCAAGGGTAAAGACAACACAGCTGTGGCTGGAGGACTCTGTCATATCTAGTTGCACCAGCCCGTCTGAACAGGACCGAGCTAGCCTGGTTCCAGACCTGTTTGTGCTTTCTGGGCATCATCACGGCGTGACAATGCCCAAAGGAGTTGGGAAGACGGCACAAACAGATCTGGAACCAGGACAGGGTTGATGTGAGATGGTGACAGCTCCGGGCGAAGTCAGCCCACTGCTGTTCTCCCGCTGCCTGGTCTGTGCTGCTCCACTCTTTCCTTTCCACAGCCAACCTTCCTGCTCCACTAACACACAGCGAAGGCCAGACAGGACTGAGGAGCATGATAAATATACAACACAAAATAACCGTTTTTCCTCTTATGCCAATGAACCAGTTACAAAATGTGTAAAATTGCGATTTTATCTGCTTGTGGAGTGTTGACTTCCGTGGCCTTGTGAGGATGGATTCCAACTGGTCCCACACCGACACATTCATGATCTTTGGAAAGGTTCACCATCACTGGTTCAATTTGATCTCCCAGGGAAATCTCAAAACACAATTCAAAGGATGGCCAATCTTCAGAAAGAGATAATCCACATAATGAAACAATCGTCTCCAATTTGCATCAGTGCAGTGACACACTAATAGAAGAGTAACTACCTTTATGATGATGGTATAGTATGATTGGCTATAGTTTGTTTCAGATGACGGCTGAGATAGGTTACATATAAGAATTGGTAAAAACCATGTTAAAAGAGACAAATGGGACTCAATTTTATGCATTTATTCATGTAGTTATTTCACTGATTCAAAGGCTCAAGGCTGGGTCAGCGATTTAATAGCCAAAAATACTCTAGATTTTGTGGTTAATTTCTTTATCATCTGCTTTCTTCACTTGTTCTCTTCATTTTTTTTGGACCATCCTTCCATAAAAATGCCACAACTTTGAAAAGTGCATTTCTTCAAAACTTCTTTTTTTCTCCTTCTTTCCCCATAAAAACATTTCCCCCATCTTCAAGGCTTATGAGGTCACAAATTCGCAAACAAGAAACAACCAACATTTTCCCCCAAAGGTTTTATAACCATCCTGTTCAGACACACAAACAACCTTCTCCTTTTTACACAGCCAGAGAAGAACAAAAAAGATTAAACATAAACTCCCAAACCTTTTGTACAGAGAAATCAAACTAAACAGAGAAAATGTATTTTATATTAGTCCATGTTTTTATCCTCTGAATTCACTCCCTCTCAGGTTTCTGGCATTTTAATGTGGGAGGGGAGGGAGATTCACACATACCAGGTACAGGTCTGTGTGTCTATTGACATGAAGCTCTGTGTGTAGTAAGTAATATCAGTCAGTCAGTCCGTCCATCATACCACGCTGCTGGTCGGTCTGTTTCTTTATATGGATTACGAACCAGTTGTATGTCTAGAGGCCATTTTCCCAACAAGTCACCCAGTAATGTCAATGATGGTGCGTCTGTGTGTCATCAGTTTCAATCTTTCAGAGTAGGCAAGATAAATTGTGTGTATATGTTAAGAGTCTCAGTGTGGGTAGGTCTAAGCCAGTCCGAATCCCTCTGAGCATTCCTGAATGGCCAGCAGCAGCATGTGTCTCAGTTTCTCGTAGCTCTCGTAGGCTGGGAGGTCCAGCTGGTTAAAGCTATATAGGAGAGAAGGAGAGGTTAGGCAGGAATCAACGACAGGAATCAACAACAACCAACAATAGATTGGATATTTTCACTCAATACATGAATGCATGGGGTGAATCTCCAGTGTCTCTTCCCCTCAAAACATCAGGGGAAGATAACATAAGAGCACTTCCTTACTTCCCATTTTGAGGAGGACATGAAGCCTAGACTAAGGACTTTTTGATGTTGTGTGTACACTTGTGTTATTTACCAGGTGTGAGCCGTGTGGGTGTACATTTCTTTACCAGGTGTGAGCTGTACATTACTTTACCAGGTGTGAGCTGTACATTACTTTACCAGGTGTGAGCTGTACATTACTTTACCAGGTGTGAGCCGTGTGAGTGTACATTTCTTTACCAGGTGTGAGCTGTACATTACTTTACCAGGTGTGAGCTGTACATTACTTTACCAGGTGTGAGCTGTACATTACTTTACCAGGTGTGAGCTGTACATTACTTTACCAGGTGTGAGCCGTACATTACACCAGGTGTGAGCCTTTACCAGGTGTGAGCCGTACATTACTTTACCAGGTGTGAGCCGTGGGTGTACATTACTTTACCAGGTGTGAGCCGTGTGGGTGTACATTTCTTTACCAGGTGTGAGCCGTGTGGGTGTACATTTCTTTACCAGGTGTGAGCCGTGTGGGTGTACATTTCTTTACCAGGTGTGAGCCGTGTGGGTGTACATTTCTTTACCAGGTGTGAGCCGTGTGGGTGTACATTTCTTTACCAGGTGTGAGCCGTACATGGGTGTGAGCCGTACATTTCTTTACCAGGTGTGAGCCGTGTGGGTGTACATTTTTACCAGGTGTGAGCCGTGTGGGTGTACATTTCTTTACCAGGTGTGAGCCGTGTGGGTGTACATTACTTTACCAGGTGTGAGCCGTGTGGGTGTACATTTCTTTACCAGGTGTGAGCCGTGTGGGTGTACATTTCTTTACCAGGTGTGAGCCGTGTGGGTGTACATTTCTTTACCAGGTGTGAGCCGTGTGGGTGTACATTTCTTTACCAGGTGTGAGCCGTGTGGGTGTACATTTCTTTACCAGGTGTGAGCCGTGTGGGTGTACATTTCTTTACCAGGTGTGAGCCGTGTGGGTGTACATTTCTTTACTTTACCAGGTGTGAGCTGTGGGTGTACATTTCTTTACCAGGTGTGAGCCGTGTGGGTGTACATTTCTTTACCAGGTGTGAGCCGTGTGGGTGTACATTTCTTTACCAGGTGTGAGCCGTGTGGGTGTACATTTCTTTACCAGGTGTGAGCCATTTCTTTACCAGTGTGGGCTGTACATTTCTTTACCAGGTGTGAGCCGTGTGGGTGTACATTTCTTTACCAGGTGTGAGCCGTGTGGGTGTACATTTCTTTACCAGGTGTGAGCCGTGTGGGTGTACATTTCTTTACCAGGTGTGAGCTGTACATTACATTTCTTTACCAGGTGTGAGCCGTGTGGGTGTACATTTCTTTACCAGGTGTGAGCCGTGTGGGTGTACATTTCTTTACCAGGTGTGAGCCGTGTGGGTGTACATTTCTTTACCAGGTGTGAGCCGTGTGGGTGTACATTTCTTTACCAGGTGTGAGCCGTGTGGGTGTACATTTCTTTACCAGGTGTGAGCCGGTGTGAGCTGGGTGTACATTTCTTTACCAGGTGTGAGCCGTGTGGGTGTACATTTCTTTACCAGGTGTGAGCCGTGTGGGTGTACATTTCTTTACCAGGTGTGAGCTGTGTGGGTGTACATTTCTTTACCAGGTGTGAGCCGTGTGGGTGTACATTTCTTTACCAGGTGTGAGCCGTGTGGGTGTACATTTCTTTACCAGGTGTGAGCTGTACATTACTTTACCAGGTGTGAGCTGTGTGGGTGTATATTTCTTTACCAGGTGTGAGCTGTGTGGGTGTACATTTCTTTACCAGGTGTGAGCCGTGTGGGTGTACATTTCTTTACCAGGTGTGAGCTGTGTGGGTGTACATTTCTTTACCAGGTGTGAGCTGTGTGGGTGTACATTTCTTTACCAGGTGTGAGCTGTGTGGGTGTACATTTCTTTACCAGGTGTGAGCCGTGTGGGTGTACATTTCTTTACCAGGTGTGAGCTGACGGTAAGCGGTCGGTGGAGCGGTCGTCGCGATGGATCTGGAACTTCTGTATTCCGTTCATGCCCTCCAGCGCGGCGAAGCCCTGCAGAGGAACCTTGGACGTGCCCGTCACGAACTGCAGGAACTTGGCTCTGTCCGCCTGGTCGAAGGAACGCAGGGCCCGCCAGAACCACTGGATCTGAGGTGAGAAACGGTCAGGGTCACACCTACACTACACAGACCAGTAGCACACAACCAATATTAATGAATAATATATAATACAACCAATAGACCCATCTGGTATGTATGACATCATTGGTACTGGGTTGTATTCACCAGGCACTGAACTACAGAAAACAGACTGCAAAAGGGAGGGACTACCTGAAACTTGTCCAATAAGATTGCGTTTGCTGTTGCTAAATTATACTACATTTTGCTCTTACGAATACGACCCTTGTGTCTATATGTCTCTGTATGCACTTGTATGGAGCTGGACTGGTACTTGTGGTACTCTGTGTGTGTCTCAACCTGTATGGAGCTGGACTGGTACTTGTGGTACTCGGTGTGTGTCTCTACCTGTATGGAGCTGGACTGGTACTTGTGGTACTCGGTGTGTGTCTCTACCTGTATGGAGCTGGACTGGTACTTGTGGTACTCGGTGTGTGTCTCTACCTGTATGGAGCTGGACTGGTACTTGTGGTACTCGGTGTTGGCCTTGAGGTCGTCTATATCTATAGTGGGCAGGCCAGATATGAGCAGCTCCAGCTCCTGCTCTGTGAAGATGGAGATCAGCCTCTTGGGGATGATCTCGTAGAAACCCTCCAGATAGGCTGACAGCTGCTTACGTATCGCACCTGCAGGAGGAGGAAGAGGGAGTGACCGTGTAGACTAACACACTTACAAAGCTACCATTTTACACAAGTAGTACTTCACTACAAGACTTTCAGCCGTGCAACATTTGACAACATATGCGCCTATTTTACAAGGTTAACTCTAATAACTGTATACCATATATAAAATATGTATATTACTAATATGGGTGCTTGACTGGATGTTCACAAATGTACTTTTAAATGCTGGGTATCTGTAAAGCACTTTGTGACGACTGCTGATGTAAAAAGGGCCTTCGAAAGTACATTAGATTGATAAATGTGTCAGGTTTCTATGTGTTGGTGTTGTATCGGGTTCTCACCAGTCATCTTCATCTGACAGACTAGGTGGACGTACTCCTTTTTGTTCTCCTCGGTGACAATGATGTTGCCTCCGTTAGGCTTCAGGTCCCGCACCTCACACACACCAAACTCCTGGACCTGGAGGGGGGGAGAAACGGGGAGGGAAGGAGAGAGCGAGAGAGGATGGAGAGAGTTCAGCAGAGCCGCCACAGAATTAAATAGAATCTATGAGGGGTTCACTGGCGAAAGCGAAAAGATAAAAAAAGGTTATTTTTAGTCATGGCTGGCATATGTTAAGTTATTAAAAATCTGAGACTTGCCCATCTTGAGGCACTCAGTCGCATAATTAGCAGTTTTCTGAGTTTTGTTAAAGGGACATTTCCAGAAGTTCAACTTCACATTCATCATGTCCGGCACTACCCCGACCCAACGCATGTGAAAATGGCGAGTTTCTATGTTTTGTATTAAAAAAATAATTTTTTTCCTATGGCATCTTGTGATTTCAACCAATTAGTTGGCAATGCCTACTCGTAATTGGTTGAAATCACATGATGCACACCAGATGATGCCATTGGGAAAACCTTTTAACACAAAGCCCAATTTTCACATGCGTTGGGTCGGGTTAGTGCCGGACATGATGAATGTGAAGTTGAACCTTTTGGAAATGTTCCTTTAATATAGAAAGAGACGAGCGCACACACACACACCGACACACACGAACGTACCTCAGTGCTAAACGTCAGCTCATAGCCCAGAGTGGAGACATCATTCTCCAGCAGGTAGACAAGGCCCTGGAAGAATGGGTAGTCCTCACTCTCCATGTCTGTGTACCTGAGAACAACATAACACCGGCAGCTAAATCAACTACTGAAACACTCCACAAATTAACAAAACCTCTCTTGCTACGTACAAGTACATCTCAATGATCTGAACACCGTTTCCCTTAGTGGGACAAAATAAAAAGTGGTATTGAACTGAACAACAGTTCACAGATGAAGGGTTATACTGAGTACATGTCATTGTATCTGCAGCCGAGAGGTAAGGCGCAGGAACCGCGTGTGAAGTAGTGTGTGTGTCCACAGCCCCCCTACCTGACACTCTTGCCCAGGATGTGCTTGTAGAAGCTGCGTGTGAAGTAGCACTCCAGTAGTCGGTTGTCGTAGACGGCCTTGGCCACCACGCGACCTACGAACTTGAAGTAGCTGAGGTGGTTTGGGTTGCAGTGGGACGAGGGGTTAATGGTGTAGGTGACCCTGTCGCCGGGCGATGTGCGGAACAGGGCGTACATGGCGTTAAACATCTCCCTGGAGATGATCATGTACCACTCTCTCAGCAGACCTCCTGCATCCTGACCCTCCTCCCCTTCAAACACTATGTACCTGGGAGGTGGGGGGGGAATGTAGGTCAGTACACTTGACTGTCATTCTGTCATGTGGAGAAACAGGCAGAGAGATAGAGAAAGAGAGGGACATGAAAAAAAGACAGATGGAGAGAAAGACAGAAACCATAAGAGACAGAGGAAATAAGAGTCCCCCGTTCCTTACAGTCTGTTCTTCATGTCCTCGGGGCTCTTGCGGTGCAGCTCTCTGTAAGAGTCTTCAAAGACGTGGTCCCTCCTGACGTGGACAGCCATGTCCTCCTTCCTCAGACCCTCGTCCAGACGCTCCAGCTCCTGACGGAAGTATCTGGAGGGAGGGAGTGAAATTAGTAAAGAAAGAACCTACAATGTTATCATGAGAGAGACACGCTCCACCTAAAGGACCAGTGTTCGACCTGGAGCGATCCAGGGTTGTGTTCATTAGGGCAAGCAACTGTATTGGAAGTGTTTTGCAACAGAATACAAAATTAGAGCTTGTTTATTGGACAAGTCCAGGATGTCCCTCCCGGTTTCATTCTATTGTCTTCCATTAGGTGCCTAATTAACACTAAAGAAGCCTGCCTTACTTCCGCTTGACGTCAAAGTCGAGGATACGGATGTAGTCGACCAGCACAGCGAAGGGTCCGTCGGCCAGGTGGGTGGTGGACTGACGCAGAATCTGGTTAAGCACGGTGCGGTGAGTCTCTGTAGAGGCAATGAAGGAGGGAGGGAGACAAAGGGAGAGAGAAAGAAAGGAAACATGTCAGTCGCATTTTAGGTCTTGAATGATTCAGGCTGAATCTCAACATTTTCCTTGACTCCTCACGTCTCCTCTCCTCGTCACCAAGGAAATCACTGAAGGAAAATATCTGCTTTCCTTTGACGTTTTGAGAGTCCGGGAAGGAGAGCGGATGCAAGGGAAATACATGAGTCACCCCCTGCTATACCCTCCCATCGCTGCTCTCCAGTCCCAAAACTCACCGGCAAAGCGGAGGAACTTCTGTGTGTCGGGAGGCAGGTTGGAGGAAATGTGCATGGAGGAGGGTTCCCTGGAGAAGAAGGGGTCCAGAGAAGAGGGGGTAGCGGGGGTGAGGGGCGCAGGGGACAGGGGGGGAGGCTCATCTTTGATGTGGGACAATTGGCTCTCCCTGGTGTCCCTGACGGGGGCTTGCTCTCCCTCTCTGTGGCGTGGACCAGGAAGAAGGCCTCCACTGCCGGCTGAAGAACTGAGGGAGAGAGAGAAAGAGGAGGGTGAGTAGACTGCTGAATTCAAGTACCCAAACTCGTCCAATAACACTCATTTTCATTTTTAAAAGTCTTATTTTTACCATTTTGTGGCTATTAACAAAACCCAGTTCCAATGTTTCATTGCCTGAGTGTACAATCAATACCACTACTTCTTATACTTTAAGCACATTGGTTCAGGGAGAGGAACATATAGCACCCAGGAAGGTGTAGTAAAACAGTTTGAGGTTTACTACGGTTAACACATACCCAGAACAGCGTGCTGATCATGTGACTCCTCCAGTTCCTTCAGGCACTCCCCGAGCATGTCCCACAGCTCGTCTAACAGAAGCTGCTCGCTTAGCAGGGGGAGGTCTGGGAGACGCTCCTCTGTCTCGGATTGGCCGTTGCCTTCTTCATCTGCATAAGAGAAGGAAATACAAAGCACACGTTAGACTAACTGAACCATGTCAAATTATACCCATGGTATTTATACCATGGTATTTACCTTATAGTTCAATTGGCTCTGGCTGCATTCCAAGTCCTATTTTTTTAGCAGTTGTGCCGCACATCTGACGATGCATCGTTTATCATATGAACATGGGTCCTGAGACGTTAACATCTTCAGGTGTTATGAGATGTAATAATCTGTGCAGTGTGACTGCAATTGAAGACGTCCTGGAACGCACCCACCGTGTGTTGTGGTTAATGGCCCAATGCAGCCATTTTATATCGACATTAAGTACCTTACTGTAATACATTTCCATTCAAATGGGCAAAAATAGTTTTTTAGCATAAGAACTTCCTCAAGCAATAATTTCACTAGGACTGTCTGGGAATGGTCTGAGCGGGAGGGGAAAACCAGCTGTTATTGGCAGAAAGGTCTAGAACTTTTTGTTATTGGCCAATTAACCAATTTACCGCATGGTGACATCACCATAGAAAGACGAAAGTACCGCCCATGCAAACCTGCTGATCAGAAGATCCGGTGTAGATTTTCCACCAGCAACCATCAGGAAATAACACGGATCAAATGTTCACACACTTTAACAGTGTTCGTTTCTTCAGCCGTTGTACAATATGATGCAAAACACAGGAAAAACTTTACGTGATTAGTGTTGCCGTAGTTTAACGGCAGTCTTACCCAAGGGTGCAAGGTCCTGCTCCAGAGGGGATGGCTGGTCTACATCCATGGGAGACTCATCCCTCTGGGCTGCCTGGGGCTCCGACACTGACCCTACCTCCGACTGGAGAAGAAATGGTAGGGGGAGGGTAGGATGACAAAAGTAGGTGCAGAGAGAGGGAATATTTGGGCAGATGGGAAAAGCGAAAGAGACAGAAATGTGATCAATATAAAATGGCAGACAGTTTACTGGAAAAATGAGTGTACCATGCTGATGCATGATGACATTGACATCCTCATAAACCTGCAGACAGAGAGGGGGTGACTGGGAGGGGGGCTAGAAGCATGAAGCCATGACAGCTAGCCAATACAGACCTCATCACATCATACAGTAGAGAAAGCAGGCAGCACCTCCATTCCAGAGCTGGCTTCAAACACTATTTGAAACCTTCCAAATAATTTCAGCTTCTGTTCTAGCCTGCCTGGTCATTCCAATACTGAATGCAGTGGATATTTGGCTATCTCCCATCTCAGTCTGTTTTCAGCTTTCATCATGTCAGCGGTATGGAGGTTGTCGGTGTGAGATTGCGGGCTGTACGATAGGCTGATTTCAAATGCACCGATGGTGTCAGTAGCAGTGTGTCGGTATCCGTGTTTGGAGTAAGATCAATATGCATGGAAATGTAATCGATAGTGTGAGCATATGGTGAGTATGAATGTAAATCAGACCTTGGTTAAAACAGTATTTGCTTTATTTTAAATACTTCAGCTACACTTGAATGAGCGTGCCTGAATGGAACCAATGCTAAAAGTGCAAAAAACACCCATCTGGTACTATTTGAACCCAGGTCTAATGAATAAGCATGTAGTCAGTATGCATCATTTAGTCAATAGCACACAAATGTGTGCTTGTGTGGATCAATAGGCATGTAGTCATGTTTGCTCAGAAGCAGCAGTAGTCGGTCAGTGCGTGCGTTGCGGCCCATCATGCTAACCGTTGCAGCGCTCGCCGTGCCGGGGGCAGGGGGGGCAGCGGCGGGGGCATGGGAGGCAGCCACGGAGGATCCGGCGACAGAGGCGGAAGGCGGGGGTGCCTGCTGGAGGCGGCGTGCCCGCTGCCCCTCTCTCACCATCTGGATGATGGCGTCAGCCTCGGCTTCAAGCTGACGTACCGCTGCCTGGATACTGCTGGCAGAGCCCAGACTGGTGGAGCCTGGACACACAGGAGACCAGTTACATAACACTGACCCAGAGCAGAGAAAATCTAGACTAGAGAAGCTGACATTCCTGATTAAAATCAGGAAAATAACAACCTTGCCAGAGAAAGCTGTCAACCAGTCATGTCTTTTTTTTGGTCATTTTTCATATAATTTCTAAAATGAACAGACTGATGACTCTAGCCATTCCTATGAATGATTTTGCCATGTGTACGTGGGAGCGTGTGTAGTAGTGTACGGTTGTCCTACCTAGTCGTCCGGTCTGCTTGGCCTTCTTGTTGGCACGGCGCGTGTCCTCTCGTAGTTGGATGATGACCTGCAGAACCCGCAGGAAGAACTTCTGGGTGGACGTCTTCGAGGTCAGGGAGGACATGCAGGGCAGCTGCAGCTCCCGCCCGCCCAGCGTCCGCTTCTGGGCTGCCACGATCACCACGCTCTCCGAGCCGTCGAACCTGCGCCCCCGCCAGCACGCGAGGACAGGCGACAAGGCGAAGTACAGTCATTATACAGAAACAGACCAGTGGTAGAGTAGTAGGCAAAAGATGTGGCTTAAATGATCAGACAGACGGATTGTCGAGTAAATGAAACGCTACAATTGCCGCCTTGCATTTCTTAACTTTTTGAGCATAATGACCATGTAAAACGAAAATAAAGATATTATTTCCGTTTCAAGCCTTGCGGTTTTCCTATTTCTTAACACCGTGTGGGTCTCTATTCTCCCACCTGAAAGTGTGTGTCGTATTTAACCAATCCTGAATAGGTCAAGTTGACACTAGGAGAGAACCAGTGATGACTATCCATTAACATGACACTGTAATCTCCAGAGAGCCGTGTCTTTATGAGAGCTAAATGTCAACTTAATCACAAAGCCGCCTCTAAAAGGCTGCTCCAACAGGATACTGTCATTAATACTGTACATTTAGCCTCAAGATACTGAAATCCTCTACAAGTAATCACTTCAGTCTTCCTTGTCCTACTATGTAGCTACTTGAGTTAATAGACACTTAGCTTAATCTGTGTCTAGCAAACTGGCCTAACTGAAAACCCTACCTCTAAAATGTAAAGTGATGTTTAGTCTAGTAATTAGGACAATACCAGTATAGCAATGTTTTTTCCATGGCAAAAATTAAAACACGAAGCAGACCAAACTCTTAGTTTAAAAACCTTCTGTATCTAAAATATTGTGTGCTATAACTTTCGAGGCTGTTTTCCTTAAGACGTTTTGTTCCCTTTACCCGATAATAACGAGTATCACGATACTGGTATCACCCCGGCCCTACTAGGAGGTGGCTTAATCTGGGTCCAGAAATGCAGCTGGTACTATTTTCCTCCCCAGACCCCTCTCTCTTCACCTGCTAGAGTTTACCCCTAACCCCTAGCCATCCCAGAACTTCTCTCTTCACCTACTAGATTTTACCCCCTAACCCCTAGCTATCTCAGAACTTCTCTTCACCTGCTAGAGTTTACCCCTAACCCCTAGCTATCCCAGAACTTCTCTCTTCACCTACTAGAGTTTACCCCCAACCCCTAGCTATCTCAGAACTTCTCTCTTCACCTACTAGAGTTTACCCCTAACCCCTAGCTATCCCAGAACTTCTCTTCACCTGCTAGAGTTTACCCCTAACCCCTAGCTATCCCAGAACTTCTCTCTTCACCTGCTAGAGAGTTTACCCTCTAACTATCTCAGAACTTCTCTCTTCACCTACTAGAGTTTACCCCCTAACCCCTAGCTATCTCAGAACTTCTCTCTTCACCTGCTAGAGAGTTTACCCCTAACCCCTGACCCCTAGCTATCTCCGAACTTCTCTCTTCACCTGCTAGAGAGCTTGCCGGCCTTCAGCCTGGCAGAGAGGGAGGTGTCCTCGGCCGGGGCATCAGGTGACTGGGCGTCGGCCCGGGCTCTCCGCTGCTGCTCCAGGTTGTACTCACGCAGCTCAGCCAATAATGTGCCTAGAGGAGAGAGGGGAAGACCACCAGTGGTCACCAACCGGTCGACGACAAAGCCTTTGCGTACCAATTTTTTTTGTTTTTTTTGTTTCGGGCTGTTGGCTGTAAGTGCAACTAATTCAGCAGCGCCGGGAAGGCAAAGTATTCAAATTTTGAACCATTTTCTCAACCCCCCTCCTCCCAAAAAAGCTCATTATTATGCTCACTCAGCTGTGCCTCACAAGTAATACAACAAATGATCTATTACCAGTGGGCTCATATACCTACAATTTTGAAATATAATTTCAAAATGGTCTGAGAATAACAACGTTGGCAGGGAAACTCAAGCATAGCCAATATGCAGTGATAATGTATTGGGCTGATAGCCCACTGCACAAACCTCCTTGCTACAGAACTGTTTTTAATTGGTTAATGCTGCATAGGCATAAACTTAAAACAGATTTTTGACTCTACTGGGCATTTAAGTAAAATCTTAAAGTGACAATGAAACAAACGCACCCATTGGTAGTGTCAGCTATCTCAGGCTTTGAATAAAAACACATTGAACGTGTATTGAGTAGTCTACTGACGCATCTGTTTGCAGTGTGTATCCCAGGTGTCTAGCCCATGAGGCTAGTAGACAGCACGGTGTGTGTGTGTGTTTGTACCAATCTGTTTGCAGAGTGTGTATCCCAGATGTCTAGCACCACTCAGCAGCAGACGGAGCACAGTGTCTCTGGTGGTTCCATCTCCTCTGGACAGCTGGAGCAGGATGTTGGCTGCATCCTCCAGACCCTCCTCTGAACACGAGTGACTGGTCAGCACCTGGGAAGGGGAAGAGTGTTATTCATTTCTTCCAAACGGAAGAAAACTGGCTGAAACCGGGAGGAACTTCCTAGGCTCTGGTCAAAAGGAGTGCACTGTAGGGGGAACACGGTGCCATTTCAGACACAGCAATGAATTGACCTTTGTGCCTGGGCACCTGAAAGTGACTTGGTGTAAGTTTCCCTAACTGTTACACCAACACATGCATCTAGCCACGCAGAGAGCGATTAGCTTCAGCAGTTAGGGAACCAGTGTTTGTTTTAGTGGTCATTCAGTACCTCGACAGAGAGCTGTAGTTGTTTCTCAGTGAGTCCAGTGGAGGCCAGCTTGGTGTCACTTTCAACACAGAGCACAGTCGCTCTATGCTTCCCTGTCGGGACAAAACACACGCATCAATACTCTCTTCCGCTATGGTGCGTTACCTTGTAGGGCGCACGTAGATAAACATTAACACACCCCTTAGTATTGATCGATGGGTATTATTTGCTGTGTATTATGTGGGAGCAGCAGCGCTTGTAAGACTAAATTCCCACCTGGGACAATACAGTTGATGTTTTTACATCCCACTCAAATAGAAAGTAATGTCAGTGCATTGCTTGTGAAGATGCTAGTTGTTCTCACCTGTGGCGCTGGCTCCAGTAGTGGTGGGTATAGAGACTATAGCTGTAGAGGTCTGGCCTGTCCCTGAGGACGAGCCCTGCGCTGCAGCCACTACCGAGGCCCCCGACACCACCCCGACGCCTGAGACCACCCCTACAGTGTTCCCCTGAGCAGAGGCGGAGACAGAGCCTGGAGCGGCGACGGCTGCACCAACGGTGGTGGTCTGCGGTGTTGGGTGTCCGGCGGGGACTTCCGTAGCCTTATTATCGGGCAGGGCGATGGAGATGAGGGAGAGGAGACGCAGTAGCTTCTCGGTTAGCAGGGAGGAGCGTCGTATCACTGGGTGGGACAGCATATTCATCAGCTGGCCCAGAGGAGAAGCCTCTAGGCTGAACTGAGCCCCATCTGCCTCCCCTCCCGCCCCCAGGGGAAGAGTCTTCATGGAGGCCTTGCCTTTCCTCGACACATTCATGTTGTCCAGCTTCACCAGCAGGTCCCAGAAGTCGGTAGAGATGCCAAGGGACTGGGGGGTGATGGCCACGCCACAGGCGCCCCCACCCAGGGAGTTCTGGGCTGAGGAGGGGGTGTTGGAGGAGGTCTGGGTGGATCTAGAGCCTCCTCCTGCTGTTCCGGTGACGATAGAGGCAGCAGCACACAGACGGGAGTCTAGTTCAGATGTGGAGGAGGAGAGCAGGTCCTTACAGCGCTGCTGGGTGAAGTGACTGGGGAACACCTGGAGATAGATAGGAGAGCAACACATAAGGTTAATGACCTGGACTAACCAAGAGACACACACATTACATTGACAATTCACAATTTCCCTGACATTTTCAAACAAAAGCTCTGGTCAACTGGCAGTTAACCATCAAACACACCATTCATAAATCAGCACAGAGTTTTTGGACCCCCAAGATGAATGACTGACAGACGTGAGCAGTGACGTGTTCACCACCCATCCAGAGTACGAAACAGTCTCCTACCTTGGCCAGTTGGATAAGAGTATCCAGTACGTGCCGACAGACCACAGGGGCGGCCTGGGGGTGGATGTGTACGGTCGACCCTCCTCCCCCTGCACACGTCATCCCCGCCGCACCCCCCTGTACCCCTCCTCCCAGGGTCCCCCCGGGCCCTCCTGATGTCCCCCCCGCAGAGTGCCGGTCGGCATGCTTCCGTCCCGGCGCCCGCTGGATCTGGAAAATGTTTGTACGGCATCCTAGCGCCGCATCCATGGAAACGGACAGCCAAGAGAGCTGGGAGGAGCTACGAGACTCTACCCGGTTGAGAAGCTCCAGAGAGGAGGAAGAGAGGGAGGCGGAAGCGGTTGCTGCGGTCGTAGACCCTTTACTCCCTCCGTAACCTCCCTGACCGCCGGCAGTCCGCTTGCCTCTGGCGTCTTCCAGGCGGGTGGTCTCGACACAAACCTCACTCTCGCTGCTGCGCTGCAGGATGGAGAGGAGACTGCGGATGACCCAGCCACGCGTCTGGGAGTGGTAGCACAGGTTGCGGAGCACGCGGTGCAGACGGCTGGTGTTGAGTTTGGGTTCGTCTACGAAGAGGAGGACTAGGAGACAGGACAATGCCTCGTGATCCAGGAGCAGACGACCCCGCAGACGCAGCAGAGAGTCCACACTGGAACTGGACGGTCTGGGGAGAGGACAGAGGACAGGTTAGATGGGAGCTTGTCATAAGATGTCATACACACACACTTTAAACAGACTCATCTCTCACAGACTTTATCCCCACACCAGTCCTCGCCCTCTCACCTGCTCTGGTTGGCCCCTCCTCCCATTTGGAAGGTCCCGCCTCTCTGCACGGCAAGGCGGGTGTACTGTACCCCTCGGTTGCCCCCAAGGCGGCTGGTAAACGCAGGCGACCTCAAAATGGCTGACAGGGCCGAGCTGGAACTATGGCCGAACAGCCTCTCGTGCATCAGCTGTCTCTGACGAGCCTGGTGATGTCAAATTGACAAAACATGCAATCATATAATGACTCCATATATTATGTAGCCGGAACAGAAGTTGATCATTTTTCTAATTGTATTTTTTGAAGTTATTCTATGCAAGTTCACTTTTGTTACTTGGTGCTAGTGTGAAGTAAAACGTTTGAATCTTACACTCACCTCCTGCTCCCGGCGCAGCGCGGCTGCTTCGGCGGCGATGTCCGGGGGCATGACAGCCAGCACGCTGTCCTCCATGTCTTCTAGGACGGAGCGCCGCAGCTCCGAGGGGAGGGTCTGGATGAAGGTGACGGGGTCCAGGGGAGTGTCGCCTTGCGTGGGCTGCTGGGACAGCTCTCTACGCTGCTGTTCAGCACGTTGTTGGGCCAGGACCTGGGGAGAGGAGAGACCGATGAGAGAGTTCTTTAATTAATGATCCCAATTTTGAAAAACCGTATTAAGGCTTTAAAGCATTCATTAAGTCTTCCTAAGGCCACACAGAGGCTTCAACAGCTTGAGTATAATGGAAATGTTAGGTGTTAGACCAAGATCACTAAATCTTCCCCTCTACACTACTCATAAACATGTACACTACATGGCTCAAAGTATGTGGACATCTCATTGCAAAACCATGGGCATTATTACGGAGTTAGTCCCGCCTTTGCTGCTTTAACAGCCTCCACTCTTCTGGGAAGGCTTTCCACTAGATGTTGGAACATTGCTGCAGGGACTTGCTTCCATTCAGCCATAAGAGCAGTATTGAGGTCGGGCACTGATGTTGGGAGATGAGGCCTGGCTTGCGGTCGGCGTTCCAATTCATCCCAAAGGTGTACGATGTGGTTGAGGTCAGGGCTCTGTGCAGGCCAGGCAAGTTCTTCCACACCGATCTTGACAAACCATTTCTGTATGGACATTGCTTTGTGCATGGGGCATTGTCATGCTGAAACAGGAAAGGGCCTTCTCCCAAACGGTTGCCCAAGTTAGAAGCACAGAATCGTCTAGAATGTCATATGCTATAGCATTAAGATTTCCCTTCACTGGAAGTAAGGGGCCTAGCCTGAACCATGAAAAACAGCATCCACCAAACTTTACAGTTGGCACTATGCATTGGGGCAGGTAGTGGGTCTCCTGGCATACCTAAACCCAGATTAGTCCGTCAGACTGCCAGATGGTGAAGCGTGATTTATCACTCCAGAGAACGTGTTTCCACTGCTCCAGAGTTCAATAGCGGTTAGCTTTACACCACTCCAGCTCTAGCTTGGCATTGCGCATGATGATCTTAGGCTTGCTCCTAGACATTTCCACTTCACAATAACAGCACTTACAGTTGACCGGGGCAGCTCTAGCAGGGAAGACATTTGACTAACTTGTTGGATATGACGGTGCCACGTTGAAAGTCACTGAGCTCTTCAGTACGGTCCATTCTACTGCCAAAGTTTGTCTATGGAGATTCCATGGCTGTGTGCTCGATTTTATACACCTGTCAGCAATGGATGTGGCTGAAATAGACGAATCCACAAATTTGAAAGGTGTCCACATACTTTTGACCATGGAGTGTATTTAAGCTAAATTTTAAGCCCCACATAGATAATTTACAAGACATAATACATAAAAGGATGATTATAAGGGTGATGTATTTTCGTTCCTCACCTCCTCCTGTATGGCGGGTGGCAGGGCAGCCAGGAACTCAGGGCTGACTTCTGTGACGCCGGGTCCTCCTCCCAGTACGGGGGCAGTGGTGGAGGGGAGGGTGGCGGCGGCAGGGGGGCGTGCTGGGGGTCGGATACCCAGCTGGTTCTGGAGCACCTCGCGACGGATATCCTCTGGAAGAGCTGCCAGGAAGGATGGGTCTACACCCTCTGGTAGACTGATGCCTGGAGGAGGAGGGGGGTGAGTGTAGGGCTCTACTGTGCATGACGTAACACAAGGGTGGCCAACTCTCCCTCTGGAGATCTACGGTGTATGCATGCTTTTGCTCTAACAATCGAGGTCCAATTAAGGTCCTGATGAGCAACAGGTGATTAGAAGAACCGTGTGTTTGCATCGGGTTGGAAAAAATGTGCTTTCTCCAGGAGGAATGCCCACCACTGAGGTAGAGGGGCCAGATAAACCAGCCAATGAGACTCTTCTTACCTGCCAGTGGGTCCTCATCCTCATTGCTGGTGGATGGGAAGGGCTCTTCCTGGATGGCCTGGGATTGGCTGTCTGCGCTGTCACTCCGGGGCATGGTCTCTCCAGGGGAGGAGACAGAGGTGGAGCTACAGAGGGGCAAAGTATGAGCGAGGGAGACAGAGAGAGCTCATCTTCCCCTCAGAGTTCCTGCCTAGATCACATTAGATCTAAACAGATCACATTGGTATAAGTAATATGTTACAGTAGTAGCTCCATCTCGCCCTCTGATAGGTTAGGTATAATTTTGTTCATGTTTGATATACACCTATCCAAATATTTTACATCTAGAGAAGTGCCTATAGGAGCTAGGGTTTGAATTTGGAACGTATCGTTAGTATTGTCCGCCAAGACCCTCACCCTGACTCCCCGTCTGTCTGCCTGGCCGTCAGTCCGCCGTCTCCACTCCCTGACAGCTCCTGTGGCAGATGGACAGCCTGGGTGGGGTTGGGGACAGGCTCTTCCTGCGTGGCAGAAATGGGGCTACTGGTATCCATGGGAGACCCTTCCAGTAGTGACAAGCCCACCGCTGCAGGCTCAGCGGTCTCCACGATGTCTGGACTCAGGGAGGCTGGGCGGAGAAGATCGGGGAGAGGAGAAGAATGAGTGAAAGAAGTGGGGAGGAAAATATGGGAGAAGAGGGGAAGAGAGAGAAGAAAAATGGTCAGTTAATACACTAAACAACTATGCATAGTCTGACGGCAACAAAGTGGTTGCATGAACACATATGCTCCGTTGCAAAATCTACACTAGCACGACACTTTGAAGCAATGTGTCGTTAGCCATGATTAGGGCTTTGGCAGTCATGACATTTTGTCAGCCTGTGATTGTCAAGCAAATAACTGCCCGTCTCACAGTAATTGACCGTCAATTAACAAACCCATTTACCATCTCCTGGCTTCCATGCATAGCCTACAAGTCACAAATGCAAACCTTTGGAATATCTACATTTGATAAAGTCTAATAAATCCATGTAATATAGCCTACACCGTCACAATAAATCAATTAGCTATTTTAGACGGGTCTAAAGAAGCATGATATGAAGAAAATGTAGTCCATTTCAGAAGAACAGAATAGCATACACTGAGTTGTCCTTATGTTAGGCCCTGATGTGGCTGTGCCAAATGGCTGTGGGCTACACTAGTTCATTTAGTAGACAAGATTTGCTTCGAATTCTGTGGCATTTTATAGTATGAAGAACACAACTGAATAAAATAAAGTATATTTTCTCCAAACGATGAAGTGCAGCTATTCTGCGTTGAGCTGTTAAAATTAACAAAGAAACAGCTTCTTCTATATGCTATATGCTTAATTTAGAGTTAATTATGCAACCAAAGTTGCTGTTAAAAGAATGGATTAAAAATCACATATGCACTTAAAGGGATGGAAGACTTTTCCCGTGGTTTATTTTCATGCCAGCCAGGTAGGCTATACTCCTGTTGTAAAGAGAAGCAATGTGCTTAATATTAGGAAATAAATATAGTATGGCTAGCCTATAGAAAGCTGATGGGATCCTCTTTTTAAAAGAGGCCATCACTCTGTTTTTTCACATAACTGCATAGCCTATAGAAATGTTGCACAACATGAGCTTGTGGGCTCTCATGAAGTGTTTGATTAGATTTTCCATTTAATTTGCATTCATGTCAGAGTGATTAGAGGGACAATAGAGTGCTGAGTACCAGGCAGTTATCAAGTTTGGTAGGCTAATAATGACCATCAGCAGCATCAGAGCTTGGAGAAGCCTAATTACTGTGACTAACTGGTCACTTGGAATTTGACCGCCATCATAACTCGTGACCGCCGGTGTGGCGGTAATACGGTCACCGCAACAACGCTAGCCATTATGGCTATATTTAAAAGGAGACAGCTTAGTCAACAGCATCACTGCAGCTACATGTGTGCCCTTACTGCTCATCAGTCACTCTGTGAAAGAGGGTGCATTCGTTTAGCTACCCTGGTGCCCTGGATGGATGAGACCAACGGAATGGTCTCAAATGTGCAAATTCCACCAACCGGTGCGCTGGGAAAGCTAAAACGAACACACTTCTTACAGTTTCAAAGTTAGTCTACCTTCCCTGCTTCCATCCATCGCTCCTCCTCTCTCACCAATAGTGGGCACCGGGGACATTTCCATCTGTGACGCCTCCACTTCGCAGGTCGGCCTATCGGATACCGCCGCAAGGGCAGGAAGACCGGCCCCTGCCAGGGCGGCCAGTGAATTGGCATGCGACTCGGCCAGGAGCAGGTCTGCGATTGGCTGGTGGACCTGCTGGCTGATGGCAGTCTCCAGGGAAACCAGGGCCTGTTCGTGGGGGGCGGGGGTTGTGGGGGTGACCTCTCCTGAGGGGGGAGCGGTGAGGAAACCATCCGAGACCCGAGGAGGGTCCAGACACGACACACCACTGCCCTGGGCCTCACCTTCTAAGTCAGGGGGAGACAGAACAGAGAGAAGTTAGACAGAGTTTGGGAGTCCTAGGTTCACTTGATCTCCCTCTGATGGAACAACACACAGGAGGGATGAGTCAAACTCAATAGTGAGCTATAGGTTCACCACTACAGTAGTTACATCTAAAGTACAGAAACAGGTCCTACAGGTGTGCTAGTATTGGAATAGATTAAATAAGGGAAACTGACTGGGGGAACCAAGGAGAGGTTTGGGGAGCACCGAGTTCGAGGGGTACAATGCTATCAATCCAAAGCTTATTTTTTCCTGGGTGAGATTGCTGAGAGTTGGGCAGCACTGAGGAAGGCAGTAAGTTGTATAGTTATCTCCCGTACGGGGCGCACTATCCTGATCCCCAACAACAACACAACTTACTACCTCACCACAGCACAGCCACAGAAGGGTATGGGTTCCACATGCACGGTGTTTCGTATAACAGAAGCACATTAGGTTGCAGAGCAACATCATGGTGTAGCTCACTTGGTAGAGTAAGGCACTTGCAACGCCAGTGTTGTGGGTTCGAATCCTACGGGGGACCAGTATGAATATGTATACACTCACTACTGTAAGTAGCTCTGGATAAGAGCGTCTGCTAAATTACTAAAATGTAAATGTAACTACATTCTCAGTAACATTTCCCCCCCCCAAGTATTAGTTGCAGAGTAAGTGTCCAAGCCAAGATGTCAGTCCCGTGGTTTCCATGGTAATAGGGTCGTCTTGGCGTTGCCGTGGGAAAGACAGTAGACTGTATAGTTATCTCCCAGATCTGGTGTGATCCTAAAACTATACAAACTACTACCTCAACCCACAGCACGCTACGCTGTGTCCGTCTGTCTGTCTGCTGGCTTCAAGAGGGTCCAGACAGAGGACACTTAGTGGGCCAGAGTCCATTCAAACATGCACAGAAAAAAGACAGAAAAAGTGAACAGGAAGTTATCTGGAAAGAAAGGATTCACTTTCGCAAAAGGGTTAAAAGTTCGCTTCAATCCGGTAAAAGCACTTGCACTCTTACAAAGAAATTATACTTAGTATAGTGTTCGCATTTAAAAACAAGGTGCCAGTACCAGCAGTGGTCTCTCCAGCCGCACCATTGACCGTCCCCAGTCCCGAGCCCTGTAGACTCTGCTCCCTGGCCTCCTCTCCTCCTGTCCTTCTGTCGTTCTGCTTAGCCTCCTCCTCCTCCGCCAGCTGGCGTCTTTTCTTCTCCCTCCTCTCCTCCAGCTCCTCATCTCTCAGGGTCTCCAAGTGTTGCAGGATAGGAACCTTCACCACTGGGAATGAGAGAGATGGGGTTAGAGGGATGGGCTGGGGTGTACACTGTGTGTGTGCGTGCATCTATAAGTCTTCATGAGTAACTGTATGAATCAGCAACAATGTGAGAATCACGAAAAATCATTTTCTCAGTAGTCCAACAGCAGACTTGTAGAATACTGTCGTACCTGCTACACAGTCGTGCATGCTCTCAGCGTCCAGTACTTTACACTCATCAGTCCATCGGGTTAAGGCAGTGGGGATACTGGACAGAGTGCCTGGAAAGATACATATTTGAAATGAATTCAACATAATTCAATCAAAGCTTGGGCTCCCAGCACAGACTAAGCACCTAGGGACAGTTTCCAATAGATTCAGCCTTGTTCTGGACTCCTACTCCAATGACAGTATTTCTTAGTCCAGAACTAGAGCTAACTTGGGTCTGGTAAAGAGGCCCATATAGTAGACTGGACTGGTGGACAGCGAGTGTCATACCTGCTTGTCCTCCGGTGCTGCTCTGCTCGTGGAAGAAGTCGTCGAGCAGCTCGTCGTCGGAGCGGGCGATGATGTGCACGTCCTCGTTGCCCACCAGGAGACGTGCGCGGCCGCGGGACTGCAGGGGCAGAGAGCTGGACAGCTGCAGGATGTCTGCTGCAGCACTGGGACCTAGCAGTCTGGAGGGGAGGAGAGAGAAGGCACATACACATTTAATATACAGCAGTTGATCATCTTACACCACTGATACATAAAAACTCAACACACTTAAATCATATTCTCTTCTAACGCACCGACATGAACAAACACTTTCAGAACCTATGACCGTAGAAATGTATATACGAGTACAGCAACTATAATCAATACTTTGTTTTTGAGGTACGATTGATTTAGCATTTGGGGGACTATTCCATTGGTTCCTTTGTACGTACAAAATCAAAAGCTGCTTAAAATGTTTGACAGAATCTGACCCATGACCTAGGGAAAGTCCCATTCATTCATTGTAGCATCTCCATCTCACCTCTGCAGGATGAGTGGAGGGTTGGGCTGTCTGTTCCCGGGGTAGTGGACGTGTATCGTGTGGCCCGTGTTGGCGGTGAGCTGGCGTAGCGTTCTCTGGCTACGACCCATGCCCTGCGCCAGGCGGTTGTTGGTGCCAGCTCCGCCCAGCGTTAGGGAGCCGTGGTCGGCGTGACGCACCATCAGGGGGTGAGAGCTGGGAATGTTGCCTGGGGAGGGAGGGATGTCAGCTGATGGGAACACGATAAACAGAGAGAACAGTTGCAGACATTAGGGGGAAACGTAGTGACACAACCCCGTCATTCTACATACTGCTATATGGCTATTATAATATAGGCTACGTAGCTATTTGTAAATCTATGTCTTTAGTGTTAGTTGTTCATTAGGATTTTTTTTTTAAAGAGACAACCTACTTTGAGAAATCAGGGCCCGTATTCATAAAGCGTCTTAGAGTAGGGTGCCAATCCGGGATCAGTTCGGTCTTTTAGATAATGAATATATGGACAGGGGGAGCTGATCCTAAATCAGCACTCCTACCCTTGAGACGCTTTATAAATATATGGGCCCAGTTCAATAACATAGAAGCTGCCTTCTAAATCTATCCATACATTCAAAACAAAGACTATGAAAAACAAAGAGGAATAAAAACACCAATATGACTCACCGGTGGTGGAGAACATGTTGTCAAACTCTATGATGAGGTCATCGTCGCGGTCAAACCTCTCGAAGCGAATGTGTGGCGCCGCGTTGATGTCTGGGAAATCTTCATCCAGCTCCATCTCCGAACCTTCATCATCGTCATCCTCATCTCCTTCTTCATCGTCCTGAGAAACAGAACATGGCATATTTAGACTATTTTTTCTTTCTTTACACTTTATTTTTTCCATTACAAAACTAATTTTAAAGTACCATTCGAATGTGACCAAGCCGGTTCGAACCCAGGTGTCCTGTATAATAGCCCGCTAAGCCGGAGCCAATGCAAATCCTCACGACTAAGACAAGGTAACTGAACACAAAAAAAACACTCCTTCCAGAGTCTTCAAACTCTTCACCTGATCCTCCTCCTCTTCCTCTTCTTCCTCCTCCTCTTCGTCCTGGCTGTCTTCTTCATCGTTGCTGCCACTGGAGTCCTCCTCCTGCGTGTGCTCCTCATCCTCAGGCTCCAGGATGTTCATAGAATCTAAGGTAGGAGAAGACGGAGAGGGGACAGTGAGCGAGACCAAACCATCCAACACACTTGAACTCTTTTCACCCTAATAACCCTATTTAACTAAATAAAACAAATTAAATAGATATTTTATGTATTTTTTACGACAGAGCCACGCCAAGCTGTACTGTGCTGGCTAGGTTACGCATACGCCATAATTGTCAGAACCATGTTGGAGAGGATAATGCGAAAATAAAATATCAGAACCAGCACTTACCTTCTCGGTTGGCCTGTAGAGTAGAAGCCTGACTGATATTGGAGGGTGCCTCATCCATCAACACGTCCTCTTGTGATTCATCCTCACCACTGCCACGTCCCACTGAGTTACAGAGCAAACAACCAATCAGAAACAAGATGATGTACTGCATGTGCCCGCCCCTTTCTTCTACACCATCCCATTTCACTCTGATGAGTCCAGTGGTGTATTCAGACAGGTGAAACATTAAAGTAACATTTGTTTTCAAAGTTTATATTCTGTTAACTCGTACCCAATTCTTTTTATTGACTCCTATACTCATGTGGCCAAAGCGTAAATCCGAGGAAAAAAACACTAA
The DNA here is from genome assembly GCF_018296145.1 of Oncorhynchus tshawytscha. NCBI lineage: Eukaryota > Metazoa > Chordata > Actinopteri > Salmoniformes > Salmonidae > Oncorhynchus > Oncorhynchus tshawytscha. The sequence goes on along the minus strand of NC_056450.1, from coordinate 8,115,611 downwards.
CAAAACCCAACTCAAACTTCTCTCAAATGATTGCCATTTCCCCCTAGAGGATGAGATCATCCTCCTGAGGATAATGAGCTGGCCGGTCAGTGGTCTACAAGAATTCATTTTAAAAAAATGAATAAATCTGTCACATTTAATAGAAATCTGGAAAGACATTTCCTTTTAGAATGTTGCAGATAGAGATTTAATAGAGGTGAAATGAGACCCCAATTCTGTTCTAGAAAATGCTTTTCTAATTCAACGGTTTGTAACGTTTTACCCTTTTCAACAGACGCCTGGATTCCAGACGCCCCGCTTACCGATAATGGAGCTATTGACGGCGCCAGCGTCTCTCTCCAACAGCTCGTCTATCAGATCCACCAGCTCGTTCTCCACCTGCATGGCCGTTGTGCTGAGCACCTCCGGCTGACCAGCGATGACTGCCGTGTCTCCCTCCGTCTCTCCGTCCATCAGGTCACTGTCTGTCCCCTGGACCCTGTGACTGCCCTCCACCAGAGTCCCCTCAGCCTCACCAGAGTCACCTGCAAAGAAAATGGATTCAGTGAGATGAACAGTAAGCCAAGAACAGTCTAAATGTGAGTTTCCTATATCCCTGTGGTTCTGGGGAGCATGTGGGTGTCTGTGTGTAATGTGTACATATTTGTTACTACATGTGTGTATGTCTACTGTATGTATGTGTTTGAGTGCAAACGTGTGTGTGTGTGTGTGTGTGCGCGCGCATCACCTGTGGTACCTTGTGTGTTGCTATTGGAGTCCCTGGCGGCTCCCACAGTGTCGTGCTCAGCCTTGTTCTTGCTGGATCCCCCCTTCCCTCCAAACAGGCTGCTGGGCTGGTTGACGATGCGGGACAGAGTCTCTAAGGGCTTCAGAGCTGCATTCACTGTGTTTGCCATGTTGGGACTGAGATAACAAGTCAATGGTGAGAAAAACATTTCTTTTTTATTTATTTTACCCCTTTTTCTCCCCAATTTTGTGGTATCCAATTGGTAGCAGTTACAGTCTTGTCTCATCGCTGCAACTCCCACACAGACTCGGGAGAGGTGAAGGTCGAGAGCCATGCGTCCTCTGAAACACAACCCAACCAAGCCGCACTGCTTCTTGACACAATGCACATCCAACCCGGAAGCCAGCCGCACCAATGTGTCGGTGGAAACACCGTACACCTGGCAACCTGGTCAAGCGTGTACTGCGCCCGGCCCGCCACAGGAGTCGCTAGTGCGCGATGAGACAAAAATATCCCTACCGGCCAAATCCTCCCTAACCCGGACGACGCTGGGCCAATTGTGCGCCGCCCCATGGGCCTCCCGGATGCGGCCGGCTGCGACTGAGCCTGGGCTCAAACCCAGAATCTCTGGTGGCACAGCTACCCTTAGACCACTGCGCCACCCGGGAAACCGAGAAAAACATTCTCAATGGAAGGAAGAGATAAGGAGACATTCAGCGATTTGACCACAAGATAGTTGAGAAAATATGAAATCTATGCAAATTTAAGCAATGCGACATCACAATAACCAATTGGGGGGGGCACTTAAGCCAGCTTTGGCACCGTGCAAGACAAGCTACCAGTCAACGTGCTGTTTTGCATGCTGTTTGGAAGAAACACCCACAGGGGAAGATTTCCCTGATGCCTTACTATAAAGTAGTAAGCAATATGAATCCTTTAAGAGGGTGAGTAAGGGGTTTATGAGGATCAGTGGTGTGTGTGTGTGTGTGTGTGTGTACCTGGACAGATCGAGGCTGTGCGGTACTCTAGCCAGGTCGTTGACCAGTCCTTTCTTGAGGAAGAGGCGTATGATGTTGTTCATGCCGTTGTGCTGCGTCTTGGCTGCTGACGTGCTGTAGAAGCTAGAGGTGGACGGACACGACTCCATGATGGTGCTGATGATGCACATCACCGCCTGGAGCCTGGGGGGAGAGAGAGAAAAATGGGGAGTTTTCAGTGAAGCCTAGACACACAGGGACAGATAAAATGCATAACGAATGCACTATGAATCTGTCCATTAGTCAAATACATGATCAATTTCAACTTTTGACACACATCAAAATGACACATAACGGATGGTAAATAATAAACTCAGCAAAAAAAGAAACGTCCCCTTTTCAGGACCCTGTCTTTTAAGGATAATTCGTAAAAATCCAAATAACTTCACAGACCTTCATTATAAAAGGGTTTAAACACTGTTTCCTATGCTTGTTCAATGAACCATAAACAATTAATGAACATGCACCTGTGAAATGGTCATTAAGACACTAACAGGTTACAGACGGTAGGCAATTAAGGTCACAGTTATGAAAACTTAGGACACTAGAGGCCTTTCTACTGACTATGAAAAACACCAAAGTAAAGATACCCAGGGTCCCTGCTCATCTCCGTGGAGGGATGATGACTGCAGATGTGGCCAGGGCAATAAATTGCAATGTCAGTACTGTGAGACGCCTAAGACAGCACTACAGGGCGGACAGTGGCAGACCACGTGTAACAACACCTGCACAGGAGCGGTACATCCGAACATCACACCTGCGGGACAGGTACAGAATGGCAGCAACAACTGACCGAGTTACACCAGGAACGCACAACCCCTACATCAGTGCCCAGACTGTCCGCAATAGGCTGAGAGAGGCTGAACTGAGGGCTTGTAGGCCTGTTGTAAGGCAGGTCCTCGCCAGACATCACCGGCAACAACGTCACCTATGGGCACAAACCCACTGTCGCCCGGACCAGACAAGACTGGCAAAAAGTGCTTTTCACTGACGAGTCGCTGTTTTGTCTCACCAGGGGTGACGGTCGGATTCACGTTTATAGTCGAAGGAATGAGCGTTACACCGAGGCCTGGAGCGGGATCGAGTATGAGGTGGAGGGCCCGTCATGGCCTGGGGCGGTGTGTCACAGCACCATCGGACTGAGCTTGTTGTCATTGCAGGCAATCTCAACACTATGCGTTACAGGGAAGACATTCTCCTCCCTCATTTGGTACCCTTTCCTGCAGGCTCATCCTGACATGACCCTCCAGCATGACAATGCCACTAGCCATACTGCTTGTTCTGTGCGTGATTTCCTGCAAGACAGGAATGTCAGTGTTCTGCCATGGCCAGCGAAGAGCCCGGATCTCAATCCCATTGAGCACGTCTGGGACCTGTTGGATCGGAGGGTGAGGGCTAGGGCCATTCCCCCAGAAATGTCCAGGAAATTGCACGTGCCTTGGTGGAAGAGTGGGGTAACATCTCACAGCAAGAACTGGCAAATCTGGTGCAGTCCATGAGGAGGAGATTTAATGCAGCTGGTGGCCACACCAGACACTGACTGTTATTTGTGATTTTAACCCCTCCCCCGCTTTGTTCAGGGACACCTTATTCCATTTCTGTAAGCCACATGTCTGTGGAACTTGTTCAGTTTATGTCTCAGTTGTTGAATCTTATGTTCATACAAATATTTATACATGCTGAAAATAAACGCAGTTGACAAGGAGAGGACCTTTTTTTGACGAGTTTATGAGCCCCATGGAAAAAAACATTGGCTTAATTGTTTTGAGACAATTATGATCTCCTTGCCCAGCCCACTCCCTCACCTGGCGTGTTTCTCCGTGCCCTCTGCCATGGCCAGCGCCCGGCTGAGTGCGGCCTTCACCTCATTGACCAGGGCCACCTGTGCATCGGTGCCTGTGCCAGCGGCTGCCAGGCTGGCCAGGAAGAGGCGTGCCAGGGCTGGGGTGTCCTTGTCCTCGGAGCTCTGGGTGTGGGGCAACAGGTGGTCCAGCACGAAGGCTAATACACTGCAGTCCTGCAGGGGGAGAGAGACAGAGAGAGCAAGAAGGGAGTCAGGACAACAAGTCTTATACTCAACATATTACAAATATGGAGCAGTACAGTCATGTAGCAGGGGAAGAGATGGACCCCTGGGTGAGGAGAGGACTGGCACAATGTATTGTACATACCTCTACAGAAATTAAATACATATACAGCACACAGAGAGAGGACTAGAGTCAGGTCAAATAGAAACAACACAGGATATATTCCACATTTTCTCTAATGAGGTTGGAGTAGTGGCTATGGCAATACAGGGAGGGGAAGAGAAAAACAGGAGTTTGTCAACATCGTGTTTAAACTCCTCAAATCCTTCGAGCCCTTGAGGCAAATTGTGGCAAATGTATTACAGTAGTAAAACTCTGCATAGATTGTGAAAGCTGGACGTTTTGCCCAGTCCAGGTAGAACACCCCTACCTCCTTGATGAGCTCAGACTGTCCGGCCGTGTAGCAGTAGGATGCTATGAGGGTGGCGATGCCCACGTAGGACCTGACCAGCTCTGCCAGGAGACGCAGGATGGTGGAGGTGGGCATCAGGGGCTTGGAGGCCTTAGCCTTGGCCCCCTTACCCTCCTCTGAGCTGGCTCCCTTCTCCCCCTCCACCTCCTTCTTCTCCTCACGCATCTCCTCTGGAGTAGAGGCTGAGGTGGTGGGGAGAGAGGGTGGGAGATGGAGGGAGTGGAAAAGAGAGAAGAGAGTTAGGATCGAGCAGGGGGAGAGAGGTGTCTAGGAATGTTACAACATTGATGGGGCAATTGTGACAAATCTCGATTTTTTGTTTAAATACACTATATTAGTATCACACAAATTGACCAAACTAAGGAAAGAAATGTATTGTAAAAGTACCAGTGGAGGCTGGAGGTGAGGAGGAGGGAGGGAGGGTCTCACCTTCTCCCTGGGGTGTTCCAGACTGAGAGGAATCAGCTACCGCTCCATCTGCAGAAAACACCTGGGGCTGAGAAACAGGAGGGGGAGAAAATATGACCTACAATATATCTAGACCAATACAGCAGCTTTCAAAACATACATATCAATGTTTTGATTCAAGACACTCGCACTCCTGGGTCCGGTTCAAGAAGACAAACATTTTGAAATGGAGAGGTTTCACCTGAACTTGTCCAACAAGAACACAGAGTCCTGCATCGGACCGGACACCCACCCATGACCCCCCCCAAAAAAAAAAAAAAAATCAGCTTGTGGGTGGAATGAAAACATTTCTCGCGGTTCAAAACAATTATATTGCGGCTCAGAAACATTTCAAAAATAATATATTTCTTCAAAACCAGCAACTTGAATTGTGTTGCGAAGAGAGTGGAGCAGGGAATTGTCCCTTAGTAGGCCCATTTGTGTGGTGCTGAAACACTCCTAATTTGTCAGAGTGCATGTTGTTATCTTCCGCCACATAACAATACGTTGCCAAGTTCATTTTCCCTGAGTCCATCGCGCACGCGAAAATGGCTTGCTTTCCTTTTTTTGGGGGCGGGAGATGCACTTGATTCAGCAGCCCTAGTGCTGGGAAGGCAAAGCGGTTGCATTTTTATCCATTTCATGTGTCTGAAGGCAGAACTCCGCCTACCCAGCAGGCCCAGAGAGCAAATCAAGTGCACCTATAGACCGACCGCTGGCCTATCATAAAGCTCAGATCACCGTGTCTGCACAGTTTCCCAGAACCATAGAGTAAAACCAAGCCTTGAACACGCAGCAGAGTTTGTATTGAGAGATGTCAAAACTTCTAAAACCATGACTAGACTCAACGAATACAGCAAAGAGCTGCTGTTTTGATGTGTAGCCTAAGTTTGTGTTTATGTTGTTATTCAGCACTGTCAACACTTTGTTCAACAGTTGCATAAGCCATAAAATGCACCGTCGCTCCTTCGTCACACTACAACCAGCACTGCAGCCGCAATCAACGAGTACAGCAAAGACTGTCAATAAACGTGCGTTGTTATTATTAGCGGCTTGTGTCTTTTTAAATATCGAGGAATATTTCACTTACTCTGGTCATAGGAGTAACATGAATTGGTGCATGAGGCTGAAATAATGCTGCGCGACTTAAGTTTCGTTATTAACTGGAAGACTGTGTCCCCTTTTCTCAGTGGAGAGAGGGGGATGGTGAGTCTGGGGAGATGCATCCTCACCACTGCTCTCTCCTTCCCCTCAGACTGACCATCAGATGCAGGCCATCAGTCCAGTAAAAAAAAAAAAAAAGTTCTCACTTAGCTGTGCCTAACTATTAACAGTGTGATCATATATATTTTTCAAAATATAATGCTATAATATATAATAATTTATAATTTATAATATAAATATAAAAGCCAATGCTGTGATAATGTACAAACCTCTTTGCTACAGAACTTTTTTTATTTAGTTAATGTTGCATAGGCCTATGTTTTTGAAATTATGTTAAAAAATAAATAAATCTGAGCAGTAGATCTCGGCTTGCATTTTGACTCAGTGATATGGACTCAAAGTTGTGATTAGTCCAGTTAGTCAAAGTTTGAGTTGCCTACTAAATAAAAGAAGGCTCCCGGGTGGCGCAGCAGTCTAAGGCACTGCATCTCAGTGCTAGAGGAGTCACGACAGACCCTGGTTCGATTCCAGGCTGTATCACAACCGGCCGTGATTGGGAGTCCATAGTTCAGCGCACAGTTGGCCCAGCGTAAATAAGAATGTGTTCTAAACTGACTTGCCTAGTTAAATAAAAGGTTAAATGAAACAAATAGATATTTTAGCAACATATAGCCTATTTGAGTCAGGGAATAATTTATTTAAGTTTCAATAAAACGGCCCATATCTTTTGTTTTCCCGATGCAAAACGTTTCTGCTACCATGTGCCCTACTGAAACAGGACCATGGCCAGAATGACTCTTACAAACAGCCAGCCAGACTTGACACTTACGTTGATATGGAAAGCGGACTGCGAGTCGAAGTCACTGCCCTGTCTGGTGAGTCTGTACTGCTGGTAAACGTCGTCGCCCACATCCTGGAGGATCTGACACAGGTCCTGCCCCCCGGGCACCGCCACCGCACGCTCCTCTGGACGCTCCGCTACAGGGGAGACTTCACACAGTAAGCTAGACTTCACACAGTAAGCTAGACTTCACACAGTAAGCTAGACTTCACACAGTAAGCTAGACTTCACACAGTAAGCTAGACTTCACACAGTAAGCTAGACTTCACACAGTAAGCTAGACTTCACACAGTAAGCTAGACTTCACACAGTAAGCTAGACTTCACACAGTAAGCTAGACTTCACACAGTAAGCTAGACTTCACACAGGTGTAGCTACAATGCAACATTGACGTTAAGATCATGTGGCTCCATGACTCAAGAGAAGACAGGATGAGAGGACTCGCGGGAAAGACTAAAATCGGGATAGAGTGTTTGTGTGAGGGTCTTACCCTCTTCAGGGGCGTGGTAGGCGGCCAGGGCATTTAGCATGTCATAGATGACCTCTTTGATGGTGTCAGGGATGGGGGGCAGCGGAGACATTTTGAGGGGGGTGGTCTTCACTAGCTGCACCGCGTTGGGCCCCTTGATACGCAGATTCTCAAACTCATCATCTGAGGCTGAGCAGAGGAAGGGAGAGAAACACTTCGAGCAACCATGTACACGTTTAATCACACAGTCACATTGTTACGTTGTTACGTTACACTGTAAAATAGGGAACTAGCCGAGAGCTATAGGTGCATGGCCACAGGTCTGTCCAAGATGTATACAAAAGTGGTTTAATAAAGATTTGGTCACCACACTACGCTGCTTTGCATGGTTCTTCCAGCTAGATAGGCCTGTGGCCATTTAACTATCCACTTGATTAAAATATGGATTTTTCCCATGAGAGTATTTTAACGTACCCGTACCAGCTCCGCGAGGTGCGGGCAGGGCGATGCGGACGCAGCTGTTGGCTGTGTCAGCGAAGCAGTCCGGGTTCCGGCAGGCGGCAGGGCCCAGAACACGCAGAATGTAGTTGATCTCTCTGGAGCCCAGGGAGCCTGATACCACACCTGACGTGGTGCTGCCCGCCCCGCTGGTCACTGCTGACCGTACCACCTAGAGAGGGTAGACAGGGGGCACTGTCACTCAGTGCAAAACCCTAATGGCTATATTGCACTACATTTTAACACTGACTGAGAGTGTCTCAACAGTCTAAAATGGGTTCCTATCCATTTTCCTTTAGCTCCACTGATCAGGAAATAGTAAAAATAGCAATGTGTTAGAGCTTTCGCCTGTCCATTTCTAGGAGACGAAGGACTGTTGAGATGCATGCTGGGTAGGTATTAGCGAGGGAGGGGTTTAATATCCAGTACCTTCTCCATGGTGTGCCGTAGCGTGGCGGGGTCCTCTATGATGTGTCTGAACAGCAGGGTGACAAGGGGCGTGAAGCCGTTGAACCCTGACCCCTGCGTCAGCCCCAGGATCATCCTGGTACTCTTCAGCTCAGCAAACATCATGGCGTAATGGTGGGTCCTCGTCAGGCGCAGGCATAGCCTGAAAGAGAAGAACACACTTTAGTTGTAGAGGGCTTTTTGTCACACTAACAAAATATTCCAGAAGTACATTTTAGTCATGTAGCAGACGCCCTTTTCCAGACAGAGCGACTCAGTCAGTATATCCAACTGATATTAGGCAGGCAAAAACAAACACAAGAGTCATTGCAAGTAAACCTTCCTACAAGATAGCCACTGTCAGCTAAATGGTCTAGAGCTTTTCATAACACTCAAGACACTTTTAATAACAAAAAAAACATTCAAGAAGAAAACAAGAACCATATAGAAGTAAAACAGGAACCTTAGTGTGGCGTGGAGGGTGTCTGGGTCCACAGGGACACTGATCATGGAGACACAGGCTCTGATGAGCACTGTGGTCATATCCTCCGTCAGGCCCTGCACCACGATGGCTCCTCCTGTCCCGGTGCGTTCCGATGTGGGGTCCAGGGGGGCTGTGGGAGGAGGGGCGGGGGGAGCAGAGGGACCGGAGGAGGACTCTTTTAGTTGGGGGGTAGCATTGTCCTCTTTTGGAGCACTCATCTCCACGGCTACTGGGGCAGAGTCTGAAAGAATCAAAGAGGGGGATGTTACTATGGTACACAACTATAGAAACGGTATAACTGGTCTAATGACATACATACACGTTACCGTATCAGAAGTTTGGGGCCACTTAGAAATTCTTGTTTTAGAAAGGCAATTCGTTCTGATTAAAGCAATAAAACTTGCCTTCTTTAGACTAGTTGAGTATCTGGAGCATCAGCATTTGTGGGTTCAATTACAGGCTCAAAATGGCCAGAAACAAATAACTTTCTTCTGAAACTCGTCAGTCTATTTTTGTCCTGAGAAATTAAGGCTCTTCCATGCGTGAAATTGCTAAGAAACTGAAGATCAATTACAATAATATGTACTACTCCCTTCAAAAGAACAGCACAAACTGGCTCTAACCAGAATAGAAAGAGTGGGAGGCCCAGGTGCACAAACTGAGCAGGAGGACAAGTACATCAGAGTGTCTAGTTTGAGAAACAGACTTCTCACATGTCCTCAACTGGCAGCTTCATTAAAATAGTACCCGCGAAACACCAGTCTCAACGTCAACAGTGAAGAGGCGATTCCGGGATGCTGGCCTTCTAGGCAGAGTTGTAAAAAAAAGTTATATCTCAGACTGGCCAATAAACAGTGAGTGTGCAGTTTGTGGCTCCAGCAATGGCTAACAAAAGGTCAAGAACACCTGCACACTTCACCTTTAGCTGAAAATGTGCTTTAATCTACCGTATCTGCTTATAAAACACTGGGGTTGTGCATATCACTAAAACAGTGTCTCCCATCTAGAAGGCCATTACATGAGTGTCTGTGTGTCTCCTCTGCCTTGCCCCAGTCTCCCTCCTCCCTCTCATAAACCAGTTTGAGGCTATACTGGAACGATAGCTCCTCCCATCTAGTAGTAGTCGGTCCAGTCATCACCTGGGTCTGTCTGGGTCTCCTCTGCCTTGCCCCTGTCTCCCTCCTCTCTCTCAGAGTCCGTCATGCTGCCCGTCTTGGCCGGCTTAGGAACGCGAGGCACTCTCTGGACCGTGAGCATCACCGGACGACGGTTACCCGTCTCCTCATTCACCTGGAATAGAAACATTAGAAGAAATCTGAGAAAGGAAATGGTTTACCAGACCCAAATTAAACCCATTACTGAACTGAAAAGCACTTTCAATGAATACTCTCCTTTGAGCATGCTTTTAAAGACCAGGATTTTTAAAAAAGTATTCACAAAGTCTGATGAATAAAATAAATATGTTTCACTGTTTGGTGACTCAGTTCTTTTGTATGAGTTGGAGTGGCATGTATAAGAGAGGCTATGAGGAAGAGTTCCTACCTGGACCATGGTGTTGAACTGTACGGTGTATCGCCTGCGTCCCGCAGTGAATCGGACGCTGCTTTCTCCAGCCCTCCAGGCTGAGTCTATAGTGCTGTTGTTAGAGGCAGAGTAGCTGCACCAGCGGCCGGACCGGTCATCAAACCAACGCCAGTTATTACCATTGGGCTGCAGGTACTGGAGAGAGGGGAGGGGAGGAAGAGAGAGGGAAGAAAGGAAGGAGGGGAAATTATTTTATTGTCCATGGGAAACAAGAAAATGTGTATTTTCAGTGAGAGAAGGGTCAGGAAAAGACCAGCTATGGCAACACGATGGTAATCATATGCATATTCTATAGTCGGTTCATCTTTATGACACCCGGAGGACATTCTTCTTACCTTGTTCATCTGCGCTCTGCGTTTGGATGAGACGGCCATTTTCTCGTAGAAGTCAATGATCAGCAACACTGGAGTGATCCACCTATAGAGAGTCACAGACAACGTTCAGCCGTATTGAACATCGCAATTTGTCTGGGAGGAGCCAGGCTTATACATTTACTTCATCTGAAGTAATTCTCTCTAGTAAGGCATTGGAAAAAGGAAAGAGATCGTTTATGCTGTTATTTCTAGCAGGACACTATGACACTATTTTTGAAGGGCAATCCTGCAGGTGTGCCAGCTAGCTAATCTCGAGCGGTCCTCTCGTCAGTTTTCTGTGACAGATCCAGAGGAGGGAGTGGTACTGACTTGGGTGTCTGGATGTCCTTCTGCTCCTTGGCAGCCTGCAGACAGGGCTGCACCACCTCCAGCAGCTTGATGAGCACATTGAGGATCCCACTGTTCTCCACCACCCTGGCACACGACAGCTTCAACTCCTTAAGGAAAACAGGACAGCGTGGATCAGCATACAGGGCCAGTGAGTGTGAGTGAAATGAATTGCTGTGCTTCTTTCTCTGCCATGACCTCAAACAAATATTTTGAGCAGTAGGATGTTTTTCTGTGTGTGTATGTCTGTTTTTCCGTACCTCAAAGAGCAGTGTGAGCAGCAGGATGCGTGTTGCCAGGTTGGAGGCTTGGGGCAGGGTGGCCATCTGTCTGGTCCACTCGGATACCGTTTTGGTGTCGCTGGTGGTCAGGGGTACTGCTGCCTTGATCAGCACGTCTGCTGCCTCCCACACCTACACATAAGAAACATGACATAGAGAGGCTGGTATACTGATACTAAATGCATAATAACAAAGAAGTCTCTAAACACATTTGACTGCACCTATCCGGTGTATATGTGAAATAATTTATAGATATATTTTTTAACTCGGGCATATTACACCTAACTACACACACACTATGTTACTCACCTGGTTGACGACCTGTCGTAGGATGAGGTCCCTGTACTCGGGGCCGCTCCTCTTGATGGCGGTCATGAGCAAGTCACAGAGGCGGTAGACTGTGTCTGGCAGCTCGTCCAGCAGGTGGAAGCAGCCGGGGAGCATGGAGTCAGTGAAGGCGTGGAGCTCCGTAATGTCCAGGGGCTCGGCCTCCAGGAACCTCTCCAGGCAGCGAGCCTCCTCCTCCTCCGTACGCTCCCTGGCTCTCCTGTCATCCTCCTCACGACGACGCGCCGCCTCCTGAGAGAGGGAAAGATGGAGGTGGGGAACATGAGCGGATGTGGTGGTGAAGTGGCGGTCCAGAAACAACCCCTTGGCACAGAACAAATCTGAGAGCACAGTATAGATAGAAGCAATGTGGCTATTATTCTAATGAGCCCATCAACTGAAAAGACGACGGTGCAAACATAGAAATAGAACTCTAGATCTGTGGCTACAACAGTATTGCTTACATCGATCCAATACTTCCAGATGTACACATACCAAGGGTGTAGACTCTACAGCTTGTTTCTGGGCTGGGCCCTGGTTATTCATTTATGAGCCTTCGTTTATTCACGTTTGAATTAATTCACCAATGTGTTCCCTCCGTATGCCGGTGTGCGGGGGGCATGTCTAAGTGTGCGTGTGTGGCGGCAAACCTCGGGCGAATCAGAGCGCTGCTCCATGCTGACCTCTTGTCCCAGAGACATGGCGATGGCCCTCATCATCTGGTCTTCTTCTGACATGGTCATGTCCTACAGACAGAGGGACATACAAGTACACTTAATATACACTATGGGAGGGGGGGGACTGTAATCTGTAATATCTGTAATCTCTCTCTGTGTGTGTGTGTGCGCGGTCGCACCCTGACGGCTCCGCTGAGTAGAGGAGGCGGGTGTGTGAGCAGGTACTCTGTGGCCTGCTCCATGGTGCTGGTGTTCACCAGGGCCTCCATGGCATGCTCTCTGGAGAAACCCATGTCCATCAGCTAGATAGAGGAGAGAACAAGGGTTACAGGAGAGAGAAAGAGGGGAGAGGCCGGAGTCACAGGACAGGGTTAGAGCAGAGTTCCTTCTAGGACGTTTCTCCTAGCCACTGTGCTTCTGCCTCAGCATTGCTTGTTCTTGGGGTTTTAGGTAGGGTTTCTGTAGAGCACTTTGTGGCAACTGCTGGTGTAAAAATGTTATAAAATACATTCGATTGATAGATGGAGGGTGGAAGGGAGGACAGAGCCACAGAGAGATCAGAGTGACCGGGGAGAATGAAAAAGAGAGCACAGAACAGAGAGCGAGCCAGAGAGCACATAAAATAGATTGGGACAGAGAGAGAGAGAAAAGGAGCAGACAGTGGCAGTGTGATCATAAATCCTCACATACTTTCTTTCATTGTTCATCCTTCCAGAATGACCTATCCATCCTCCCTAACCTCTACATAGCATGATATCCTACCCTCTACCCAGTTCTCATGCCTCAATGTTTTGAAATTCAACCCATTTGATTTAAAGCAGGGCTCTTCTCACATATATCCTCCAAAACATGCCTCTGTCCTCACACTCTCTCTCCCTCCCAAGTGGCGCAGCGGTCTAAGACACTGCATCTCGGTGCATTAAGCGTCACTAGTCCCTTGTTCGATTCCAGGCTGTACTATTTCCGGCCATGATTGGGAGTCCCATAGGGCGGCGCACAGCGTCGTCCAGGTTCAGATGTCATTGTAAATAAGAATGTTCTCAAGACTTGCCCAGTTAAGTAAAATAAACGTTAAATCCCTCCTTAACCGTGACCCCAATTACAAGCACAAGAGAGCAGTATAAATTCGATAAAATGTGCCCTCGCGCCAGTTCGCATCGAAAATAATGTATAAGTTCAGCACAGTGTAGGAGAAAGCATGCACAGCTCAGGTCAAGTATACATGGACTTTCAGATTCACACTGGCTGTGGAGCCAGCTAGCTGTATACCTGCTGTAGCTGCTGCTGGTTGACGTTTGGCTGCCTCTCCCTGCCTCCTCCCTGCCCCTGTCATAACAAGACAAAGTGGAGCAGGCCACACCAGGGTGAGGGTTCAAGGGGACAATAGGTTGACAACAAAACAGTCCAATTTCATCTTATTACAACATGACCACCTTATTAGTTAACAAGACAGTGAATGTGCAACAGAGGCTATCAAATTGAAGCTTTCAAATCGTATCTTGCAATGCAAGCAATCATATCCACCAAAGCTGTCAAATGTCTAATGCCAATCTGTCTATGAGAAAAGCAATCCATCAAAAATACATTTCTATGAAGAAACAGTCCCAAAGTGAATGAAATCCCAAAACGCAAACTGATCAACACCCACACACTCCCCAACGCACCCCAACTTCCCTCCTGTCCCCTTACCTGCTGTAACGGAACCTGGTTAACCTGTGGTTCTCTCCTGGGAGTAGAGTTACTAGAGTCCTCGGCTGCTTCACCTGGTGCAGGTGGTGCTGAACTGCCTCCGGTAGCCGGTCCTGACCCGGAACCTGCTGGCACCTCTGCTGCAGTCACTGCTGCTCCAGGGGTTCCTACAGCTCCAACTCCACCTATGTTAAATTCATGCATTTGAAATGAGTGTCCTTGGACAGTTCTTGTACGTTAATTTAATCCTTAATGTGCATAAACATTGTAAATTGTGTCAAATAATTCAGCTTTCGCTGCTATTAATATCATTAAAACACAAAAAATTTAAGTGATAAGTAGGCATCGGTCTGAAACCAAAAAAACGAAATTCCAATGAGCACCACAACTAATTCACCCATACTCTACCAAGGTTTTCCAGCTCTACAGTAGCTATTATATCCACGGGGCAGGTGGGTTTAGGGTCATGAAACAATGTGTGGATGAAGGGTGAGTGGGTGGCAGGCAGGTTGAATAAATAACAAATAACATTTGTTTGTTTTTTTAATTTTTAATTTTATAAATCATAAATGTATCATTCTTACGCAATTTATATTTCTAGGAAACATTGAGGGTTGTTTTTCATTATTTTTAAGGCATCAGCGTTTGTGCATATATTATGATGACATTCTGACGTTTTTGTTTGTTTTGTACTACGGAAGGGTTTTTTCGGCAGTTAGGGCACACTTTTCTTGAGGCCAGCCGAAGTTTGAGCTTTTTTTTGGAGGATTCTTCAATAAAGTCTGTGTAGTCATTCAACGAGAACTCATTTTCATGAACATTTTTCCAATGAGAAATACAGCACCAAGTATCTTAGATAAAAAGTGAGCAACTAAGATCTCCACGGGGAAAAAAACAAAATTAATGACAGATTTCTTGAGTCATCTTAGATCAATTCTGACTCTTTTGAGGAAGTGTATATTGGCTCTGGTGTCTCAAAATGGACAATTTAAAAAAAAAATGTTTCCCTTCAAGCGGGTGATCTTTTATGGGAGTATGCTAGCTCACTTGTTTGGTTTGCCTAGCCGACAGCCGAACTGAAGCATGCCGACGCCTTTAGGCATTAGTGCGTAAGCCTAAACTTTAGGGCGTGAATTTAGGACTGTAGTCGAGATACATTTTAAAACATTTAATCAGGAGTCATTTCCAAAATGATTTGGCTGCGCTAACCAGGGAGCTGATTTATCTAGAGGATGATTTAAACCACGCTAGAGAATGTTTTACTGATTTGCTCACTGAGGTAATGGACCATCATGCCCCAGTAACTTAAGAGTACAGTTGGGGCTCATCCATCTCCATAGATTGATGAACTGGGTGATTTTCTCAAAGAAATATGGCAAAAGCCCTAGCAGACCAATCTAAACTAGAAATTGATGAAAATAATGTAATTAGGCAGGTAAATTAAATCGCAATATTTTTTAAATATTTATTTTACAAAAATGCTTTTATTAATTATAAAAATGATTGTAAAAAGGTATGGAATACAGTTAAGAGCTTACTTGATACATTATTTCATCATGCCCATCTAGTGTGGAGGTTGACGGGAAAACAATAACATAACCAGATGGTATTGCCAATCAGATTTTTTTTTACTAAGAAAATCTATTTACTGAGGGATAATGTAAACACCCAATCTTCCAAACAAGCTATTGTCCAATGGATTGATGATCATATTATGAGCAAAAAAACCTGCTCTTTTTTTCTACAAATGGTGTCAGTAGGAGGTGTTGAACCTATTGAAGTCATTACCTGATGGTAAATCTACAGGTAATGATCTTATGGAATATTTTTTACTTCGCTATGCTGCTCCCCAGATCACAGCGCCACTAAGACATATTTAATTGGTCACTGGAAAAAGGGACATTTGCAAATGTTTGGACGGATGCTAAAATGTGCCCAATCCCGAAAGACAGCAAAGAACCCACCCATTACTCCTGCCAATAGTCAACCAATTAATCTACTCCCTTCACTCAGTAAGATTATTGCTTGGCTAGAACTGCCCCGGTCAACTGTAAGTGCTGTTATTGTGAAGTGGAAACACCTAGGCGCAACAACGGCTCAGCCACGAAATGGAGGGCACACAAGCTCACAGAACTGCACCGCCTAGTGCTAAAGAGCGTAAAAATAGCCTGTCCTCGGTTGCAATTACAGAGTTTCAAACTGACTCTGGAAGCAACGTCAGCATAATAACCTGAGCAGCCATGGAAGTGCATAATAACACCATGCGCAATGCCAAGCGTAGTGTGGAGTGATGTAAAGCTCGCAGTCATTGGATTCCGGGAAACGCGTTGTCTGGAGTGAAGAATCACGCTTCACCATCTGGCAGTCCAACGGACGTATCTGGTGTGGCGGATGCCAGGAAAACACTACCTGCCCAATGTATAGCGCCAAATGTAAAGTCTGGTGGGTGAGGAATAATGGTCTGGGGCTGTTTTTCCATGGTTCGGGCTAGGGCCCTTATTTCCGGTGAAGGGAAATCTTAATGCTACAGCATACAATGAAATACTAGACGATGCAGTGCTTCCAACTTTGAGGCAACAGTTTGAGGAAGGCCCTTTTCTGTTTCAGCATGACAATGGCCCCCGTGCACAAGGCGAGGTCCATACAGAAAGGGTTTGTTGAGATCAGTGTGGAAGAACTTGCCTGGCCTGCACAGAGGCCTGACCTCAACCCCATCGAACGCCTTTAAGATTAAAGTGTGTTGAGTACCTCCAGTCAAGTTGATTTGCAATTCAAATCTTCTGTCGATGAAACATTTGAACATCAACCAATCCCTAATAATGTTGCCTTAGTAAAATGCAAGCTTACCTCCAGCTCCAGAGCTGGGGCCTACAGGCACCGTGGTGGACCCTGGGCCCCCCTCCTCCTCTGGCCGGGCCGTGCCCTCCCTCTCCTTGGCCAGCCGCTCCTGGATGACTGGTTCACCACGAAGGATGTGACAGAGTATGGCCAACATGGACTCAGCCATGCGGCCCCCGTACACTTTGAGGGGTTTCCTGTTCCACAGGCTTCGGATGCAGTTAAACGCCGCCTGAAAACAGTGAGAGTGGGTTAGTATTACATAGACTACGTCAAAATACATGCTTCTTTGGTTACAACATGATTCCATGTGTGTTATGTCATAGTTTTGATGTCTTCACAATGTAGAAAATTCTAAAAAATAAAGACAAACCCTTGAATGAGTAGGTGTGTGTGATATATATATGACCTTGTTTTTAAAAAAAGAAAAGCACTTTTTTTGTCCATTAAAATGTAAAATTTATCAGAAATACACCGATTTTTAATGGAATATCTACATAGACGTACAGAGGCCCATTATCAGCAACCATCACTCCCGTGTTCCAATGGCACACGGTATTAGTTAATCCAAGTTTAAAAACTGTTGTGTTGGTTAAAGAAGCAAGACAACTGGCCTTCTTTAGTCTAGTTGAGTATCTGGAGCATCAGCATTTGTGGGTTTGATTACAGGTGCAAAATGGCCAGAAACAAATAACTTTTTCCTGAAACTCGTCAGTCTATTCTTGTTCTGAGAAATGAAAGCTATTCCATGCGAGAAATTGCCAAGAAACTGAAGATCTCGTACAACGGTGTGTACTACTCCCTTCACAGAACAGCGCAAACTGGCTCTAACCAGAATAGAAAGAGGAGTGGGAGGCCACGGTGCACAACTGAGCAAGAGGGCAAGTACATTAGTGTTTAGTTTGAGAAACAGACGCCTCACAAGTCCTCAACTGGCAGCTTCATTAAATAGTACCCGCAAAACAACAGAGGTGACTCGGGGATGCTGGACTTTATGTGTATGTATTTATTTACTTTAACCTTTATTTAACTATGCAAGTCACGTAAGAACACATTTTAATATACAATGACGGCCCATACAAAATGACCTTGAGTGCAAACTCAAACATTGCAGATGCCAATCAAGCAACCAAGAAACCACGTAACACACACACACACCCCCTCTACCTTCTGAGTGACGATGAGGAACCGCAGGGCGCTGAATTGGGGGGTGGTGGGGGTAACCCCAGGGACCTTGACGGGCAGGCTGTGGGGTGAGTCCAGCACGGTACTGGGATTCACCATCTTCTCCACCAGCATCAGCCAGGCATCCAGAAACTCCCCTGTCCCGTCAGGAAGCTCAGTGTGCTCCAAGCCCTCAGAGACAGGCACCTTACCACCCATAGTAAGAGCCCAGTTAAATGTCCTGGGGAGAGAGAGGGGAAGGAGAAATGTGTCAGTGCTGCTGGGCAGAGAAACACATCATTATTGCCCATAGTTGTCCTGGTCAACTCACATGATCAGGTAAAACAAGGCCATACTCATAATGATTGTATTGACAATGCTGACAAAAGTAGTGCCAAAAGTCAATACGTATGTACAGTCAGGTAGTCAGCAACAGTAGTAGGGTTAGTTGTAGCTACAGGGCGTCGACAAATTCCATGTAAAGAAGTACCAACAACGCAAGTCTGTCAGATATTAACAGAGCTAAGCAAGGGTGCTCCACTCACTCGAAGAGCGCATCATGTCCTCCGGAGCAGAAGAACTTCTGCAGCATGAGGTGGTAGGGGTACTTCCTCTCATCGAACAGCATGGGGGACGTGAAGCCCACCGAGCAGATGAAGAACGTCAGCCTGGAGAGACAAGTGATAGTGTTAAAATTGACACTGGGAGCATTAAATCAGCCAATCAATAGATGCAGTTGGAATCGTTCTGACAAGCGTAAAGCCTTGTAACCAAACTAACCTCTTGCCCCTCCTACATGTCACATTTTTAAAAAACCTTTATTTAACTGGGCAAGTCAGTTTAGAACACATTCTTATTTACAATGACGGCCTAACCCGGCCAAACACCAACAACGCAGGGACAATTGTGCACCGCGCTATGGGACTCCCAAGCACGACCGGTTGTGATACAGCCCGGAATCGAACTAGGAGTCTGTAGTGACACCTCTAGCACTGAGGTGCAGTGCCTTAGACTGCTGCGCCACTCGGGAGCCCCGAGTGATGATCTATGTACACAAGCAAACAGCCCTCTGGGCTTATCAGAAACAAGACAAAATTATTACCAAATCTTATCCACCCTCTGAGAACTATAGAAGAGGTTAGCTTGTATGGGCTGATGGGATGATTTTCTTTAAGATTGGGTGTGACAGGGTAGATACTGACTGACTAGCGTACCTGAAGCGAGGGGTGGGGGTGTAGGGCGGGGGCTGCCAGCTGAGGCCCTTGGTAAGCAGCTTGGTGAGGGAGGAGGCGGTGGCCCTGGCAGCGGGGGTGGGGGCAGTGGACGTGCTGGTGGCATGGTGAGAGCGGCGCTGGCGGACTGGAGAGCCCACACACAGCTTCACCAGTAGACCAAAGAGTTCAGCCAGAGCCCGGCCCAGGCGAGACGATGCTGGAGGTGAGAGGGGAGAGTTACACACCTGTAAGAAAAAGACAGCTAGCGCTCCCAAATAAAGAATCGGTAGACATAGTGGAGGTGTTCCGACCTTCATCAGAGAGTTAGACACACTCCTCACTAAAGCAGAGATTCTGACCGTACATCTCTCCATTTGGTGGGGATGCCATTCTACACTTCAATTATGCCAACTACCCGACTACAAATAAACAAAAATAACTCGAAAATAAAGAGAAAAATCTAGGATTTCCTCACCGGAGAGCAGTGGTTTGATCTGTTTGATGCGTGTGGCCATGGCGGGAGTCAGTTTAGACTTGGTCTTGGGGTCAGCGGTGCCGGCGGTCGGCTCATCAGTCTCCATGGGGGCTAGTGTGTCCCCGTCCAACCCCATCCCCTCCAGGAGACCCGTGGCAGGGGGGTCCAAAGCAACAGTGTCAGAATCAGCTAGGGAGAGAGAGAGAGAGAGAGAGAGAGAGAGAGAGAGGCCTAGTGGTTAGAGCTGGTGGTGGCTGGGATGGAAGAGAAAGTTTGGCTAAAAAGATCCTTCAGTTCTTTCTTTGCACGTTGCTCAAACGATGCCCGACTAACATTCCGAAGTTGGCAGTTTTTTTCAGAATGTAAAGCATACTGCCAAACAAAATGTCCTATTGCATACTTAATGAATTAACGTTCATAAATAATTGATAATAACATTTTCTTTTGGGTTTTTTTTCCCAGTAGGAGGTTGTCTTCATTACCAGCTCTCCTGGATCCTGAGGCGGTGGCTGTGGTGCTGCCAGATGGCTTGTCCTCCTTGGGAACAAGCTTCTGCATGTCAGCCTGGCCAAACTCACAGCCTGGGGGGAGACTGGAGGAGGAGAGGAGAGAAAGAGTAGGTTACTGTGTGCTGCTGGCTGACTGCTGAGGAAGAGAAAGCCAGAGAGAGAGAGAAAGAGAGAAAAGGGGAGAACCAGAGAGAGAATCCCATGGTCAAAATAGATGGATAAAGCAAGAGGGGGATAAAGAGCCAGTAGGAGAGAAAGAGTCAGCTTAGTGTACCTGTTGGGTGTGCAGAGTGATAGCAGCACAGTGCTCTCCCAGACCAGAGAGCAGTAGAGCTGGCTCAGCTTATTGAGAACACTCAGACCTAGCTGGGAGCCCCATTGGTTCACACTGATGGCCCTGATCTCACTCTGTACAACACAAACAGGAAAAGAGACGGGACGGTTAATGCACCCACCACTATTAAGCAACAACTAAGCATCCCAAAAATTACATAAAAACCACAGACATGGTTATTTTGAAATCCACAGATAAAGCTGCAATATGTCGACAGTTGGTTGGTTATATATGGCTGACATCTTCAAATACTAATTAAGTGTATGTAAAATTCTGACCCACTGGGAATGTGATGAAAGAAATAAAAGCTGAAATAAATCACTCTACTTTTATTCTGACATTTCACATTCAGAAAATAAAGTAGTGATCTTAACTGACATAAGACAGGGATTTTTTACTAGGATTAAATGTCAGGAATTGTGAAAAACGGTGTATTTGGCTAAGGTGTATGTAAACTTCTGACATCAACTGTATGTATGTATGTATGTATGTATGCATGTGTGTGTGTGTGTGTGAGAGAGCATTGCTGATTGGTTCCCAGGCTTCTTACCTGTCCTACCCTGCAGGTGTGCACGAACATCAGGATATAGGCGTGCGCAGCGGTGAGCGCATGTAGCAGGGGCGTGGCGCGGGCCGACAGCGTGGCGTCGGTCACGTGACCAGCGGTGGCGAGCTCTCGGAGGAGCACAGAGCCCCCGGGGACCTCGATGGGGCGGTGGAGCGGCTCGAGGGCCGACAGGATGCTGTCCAGCTGACACAGCCCTTCCTGGAGCACCTTGGGCTCATGGGACAGGGTCTGGGGACCACAGGACAACACACGGCGCTTCAGTATCAATACAGCACAGTCACAGGGATCAGAGACTGAAGTTGGTTACATTTAATAGGTCACCCTGGAGTTTAGTCACAACACAGCAGCACCACACACAGGGGTCAGAGATTGAAGACCAGCACAGGTCTGGGATGCCCCAAGGAGCCTGGACTGTGGTCACAATATAGCAGTGTCAAAGGGAACCTAAGGAACTTAGGACCTTAATCACAATGAAAGATCAATGTAACATGTAAGTTCATATTCTCTTTTCTTAAGCGTCTATAGTTGTTGAGCTCTGCTTGAGCGCAGTCATGAACAAATTCAATGAAATCATATCCCCACATCTCCCCATGCTCCCAGTCTCACCAGTGTGGACTCTCATACCCCCATATCTAGTGCCAATTGTTTTGGTAGAGTTTTATTTTTTAAATACTGCTATTTCCAACATTATCCACTAAGTTTGCTGGAGGTAAAAAAAAATCCTTAGGAATGTTACTTAAATTGACACAAGCTGTCTGCAATCTATCAATCAATGTCTGGTTGTTAATTGTACAAAGCCTATTTGGCAGGGAATACTATCTGTAGATCAGTGATTCGACACCTCACTTTGCTGAAGCTGATCCTCTCCAACGGACTCAGTTTAATCATTAACATATGTGGTAGCAAACTCGGGGTGTAGCCCTGACCGGGACTCAAACCCGGGTCCAGCAACTGTTTAGCCAACAACTTCACCATTACGCAAGAGGTCCGAACCTCTTGGCCAACACTTTAAAAAGCAATTCTACCACTTTTCAACACCGCTTTTGTTTTTGATTGGAATCAATTAATTGACACACAATTGGAGCTTGTGTTAATTAAATAACATTTCCTAGGATTTTCTACCTTCAGCAAACATAGCTTGTAATACCGGTCAAATAAAAAAAAATGTAGAAGACAACAACCAACTAAAAACAACAACCCATGTCATATCCCCATAACCCGTGTCAGGTCTCACCAGTATGGACTTGCAGACCCCGGCTACAGCCTGGCAGGCAGCTGATGTTGGGAAGTCAATGGGCAGATTGGGTAGACCCAGGATGGAGACCAGGGGCAGGAGACCCTTCTGGTTGACAAACTCCTGACAGTGGTCGTCGGTCGTGTTGTTACTCAGGATGGACTCCACAAACTTCATCTGAGAGGGGAAACCAGGGAAGACTCATGGTATGGTACAGTATATGAACAAAAAGTGCTTGATTAGACAATAGTAGAAAATAAGAATCTACACACTAGTATAAAAAATAATAAATATGCTCCCAAAAGTGATTATTTTGTTTCAAACCTAGTACCAATGTGCAGATTTATTTTGAACACTCACAAGGGAAACAATCTCATAATATGATTTGAGAGACTAGAATTGCTTCATTGACAAGTTTTGTTTAGTGGAAAAAGGACTTGATTTAAGTGTGCTTTTTAATTGTAGGTGAAAGAATGGGAAAGAACTTCGACACCACATACCACATTGAGAATGTAATCCATCAGAGGAATGGGTATCCTCTCTTCAGTGCCAACAACCCTATAGGAAAAACACCATCAGCATTCCAACTCCCCAACGCAAACACATGTAACAAAATGTGAAATGTAAAACATGATTGAATATAGAGGAAAAAATTAAATATCAGAGGAGCAATAAATCCTGAATTGATCAGGAGAAATCACATCTCTGATTTAGTATGTCATACAGTTCAACTGGCACTGACTGTCTGTTGCTCTCTGGCTCCCCCTGCTGCTGGGTGAAGGTATGGAGCGCCTCCTCCTCCTCCTCGTCTTCGCTGGAGGCCTCCTCGGCGGCGTGGGAAGAGCGTGCCGGGGGCGCGGTCACGGTGCCATCAGTCTTCTGGATAGAGGGCTTCTGACAGATGTACTCCGGGGCTCGGCCCAGGTTACAGATCTCCTCCAGTAACTGGGAGAAGACAAGCAGGTGTTCATTTACTATACAGTGAAAAACTCTAGGGCCTAATAATGAATTGTTCCTGTTCAGATCACACTGATCCAGGTTAGTTTACTATGCAGTTAACATGGTCAATCTGAATGATCGGGGTCCTAGGTTTATTCGTGACCTGAAACTGTTAAACTCTGGGCCCTAGTTAAAAGCTGCAACAAGAGTTCAGTTTTTCCTGATGAAGTCATATTGTGAGGTAAAACTAGTCTAGACATGATCAATGGTAGAGTAGGACATTTAAGAGTTTCTGTGTCGGAGTATCCACGAAAATCATTTTGAGAACTCGAGTACCGTGAAATGGGGCTGAAGGCAAAAAAGTGAGCGGTAAGCCAACAGTTGTTCTGGTCATGAACCCATTTTCATTGCACTTGACATACAATCAACATCAGAGAGTTTGAAAGTCTGTTGGTACTTAAGCTCAAATTGAGTACTCGCGCCCATCCCTGATCAACGCTGCTGATCATTTCAGATTGTGAACCCACCTTGATGATGGCAGTAGTGGCGTCAGTCTTCAGAGTGGGTTGGTGTCTCATCAGTTCATCCACAGCACTGCCCAGGTTGGATGCCGTGTCTCCTGTAGAAACACACACATTAGAAAGGTTACATACAGACAGACAATCTCATCTGAATTAACAGTGTAATGTGTCACCATACAACATAACTTGAACACACACACACCTGTTTTTTCAACAGTGAATAGTGTTCCTTTAAGTTCACAGAGCCCTCTCAAAAAGTCTCAACATAATAGATTCCTAAAACACACCCACATCCCCTACACTCACCCAGAGGGTCAGAGCTGCGGCGTCGTCTCATGGCAGGCAGGTAGTCAGGTGACAGAAGCACCTTGAAGAGGCGCTCAAAAGGCTGGCATTGGACGAAGGAGTGCAGGCCTCGCGCGTTCAGGCACAGGGCACTGAACACGTTAGGGAGAGAACCAAGCACCTCCCGGGTGGCCGGGACCTGCAGAGAGAGAGACTGTGAGAGAGAGAAAAGGGAGAAAGAGAGAGAAAAAGGGGAGGGAGAGAGTGAGAGACAGAGTGGCGAGGGGTAGGGAACAACTAGGAGGAGAGGGACTGGGAAGGAGGGTAGGGGAAGGCGCAGGGAATCAAAACGTAAAGGCAATCAGGAGTGGGGGGGGGAACAGGAGGGAAGAGTGAGGGAGGAGAGGTGAAACCAATGAGGGAGAATGACCGTTTCATGTAATGCTGTGTGGCAGAAAGGAGGAGGAGATGAGGAAGAGAGGAATGAGTGAAGTTGGAGAGGGAGGGCTATGTGAAGAAAAGTATATCGCCTTATCCCACTAGAATGAACGATATTCATCTTCTAGTGATCTATTGATAGGACAGGTGCCCGTCAGTCACAAAGCGAGCGTCGACAGGGAAACACTGCTTGGTTTGTCAGTCTGCTGTCTGTCCAGCCTCTCTATACATGTGTTATTTTTGTGCGCTGTGGTTGGCTGCAGTTGAATTTCTTTTCACGGAGGGAGAGCATGTTGAGTCTCCTGAGTGAATTTACACACCCCATGTAATGTACAGTGCCTTCATAAACTATTCATAGCCCTTGACTTATTGCGCATTGTGGTTTTACAGACTTAATTCCAAATGGATTTTTTTAAATTTTTAAATCCTCTCACCCATTTACACACAACACCCCAAAAACAGGGTAAGACATTTTTGAAAATCTATTGAAGAAATATCTCATTTACATTAAGTACTCACAACCCTGAGTCAACACGTTAGAATCTCCTTTGGCAGTGATTACAGATGTGAGTCTTTATGGGTAAGTCCATAAGAGCTCCGCTTTGCGTCGCGCCGAAGAACAGTCCTTAGCCGTGGTATATTGGCCATATACCACACCCCCTTGTGCCTTATTGATTAATTAGGTTATTGTCCTGCTGAAAGGTGAATTTGTCTTCCAGCGACTGTTGGAAAGCAGATGACCAGGTTTTCCTCTAGGTTTTTGCCTGTGCTTAGCTCTATTCCGTTTCTTTTTATTTAAAAAAAAAACCCTAGTCCTTGCCAAAGACAAGCATACCCATAACATGATGCAGCCACCACCACGACTGAAAACATATATAGTGGTACTCAGTGACCTGTTGTTTGCGCCCCAAACATAACACTTTGTATTCAGGATAAAGCACATTTCCCTGCCACATTTTTATTTTATTTTATTTTTTAACAGTGCTTTGATTCAAACAGGATGCATGTTTTGGAAAAAATGTATTCTGTACAGGCCTTCTACTTTTCATTCTGTCATTTAGGTTAGTATTGTGGAGTAACTAAAATGTTGATCCATCCTCAATTCTCCCCTAACAGCCATTAAACTAAATGTTTTAAAGTCAATATTGGGCTCATTTCCTTCCACTTGAGCAACTGGAAGGACATCTGTATCTTTGGAGTGACAGTGTAATTAATAACTGCACCATGCTCAAGGGGATATTCAATGTCTGCTTTAAAAAAACAAAAATAGGTCTGCCAATCGGTGTCCTCCTTTGTAAGCCATTGGAAAACCTTCCTGGTCTTTGTGGTTAAACTGTATTGTTCAATTGAGGGACATTAAAGATCATTGTACGTGTGAGGTACAGAGGTAGTCATTCAGAAATCATGTTCAACACTATTATTGCACACAGTGAGTCCATGCAAGTTATTACATGACTTAGGCACACTTTTACTACAGAACTGATTTAGGCTAAACAAATGGGTTGAATACTTGACAATACATTAATTAGCCTTTCATTTTTTATTAATATGTATTTCTTGTTTTTAACAATTCCATTTTGACATTATGGGGAATTGTGCGCAAGCCAGTATCACAAAATCTGTATGTAATCAATTTTAAATTCAGTCAAGGGGTGTGAATACTTTCTTAAAAGGCACTAAGTGTAAACAATAAGGTGAAATCCACTTAGGCCCAATTATTGTTTTGTTGCGCATTCTTTTGTTTTCTTTCACATGTTTCATAGGCCTAAATAGCCAGCCATGGAATACAGGTTCATAGGCTATTTACTGTGCTTTGATTGACGACCAAACAGCGCGCTGACAATTTTTTTAAAAGATGCCGAACTGACAGAATAAAGTCTCTCTCCTATATCCCTTTGCTATTCATAAATACAATGTAGTTATGCTTCCACGGCATTGAATCGGGACAAGTAAATTCAAGATCTCAATTGTATTTTCCTAGGATTTGAAGTAGAGGTCGACCGATTAATCGGAATGGCCGATTAATTAGGGCCGATTTCAAGCTTTCATAACAATTGGAAATCG
The DNA here is from genome assembly GCF_018296145.1 of Oncorhynchus tshawytscha. Taxonomy (NCBI): domain Eukaryota; kingdom Metazoa; phylum Chordata; class Actinopteri; order Salmoniformes; family Salmonidae; genus Oncorhynchus; species Oncorhynchus tshawytscha. The sequence goes on along the minus strand of NC_056450.1, from coordinate 8,089,156 downwards.
GTATTTTTGGACACCGATTTGGCCGTAAAATTTTATTTTTTTACACCTTCATTTAATCCTTATTTAACTAGGCAAGTCAGTTAAGAACACATTGTTATTTTCAATGGCCTAGGAACGGTGGGTTAACTGCCTCGTTCAGGGGCAGAAAGACAGATCAGATATTCACCGTGTCAGCTCGGGGGATTCAATCTTGCAACCTTACAGTTAACTAGTCCAACGCGCTAACCTCCTGCCTCTCATTGCACTCCATGAGGAGACTGCCTGTTACGTGAATGCTGTAAGCCACAGTAAGTTGCTAGCTAGCATTAAACATAAAAACAATCATAATAACTAGTTAACTACACATGGTTGATGATATTACTAGTTTATCTAGCGTGTCCTGCGTTGCATATAATCGATGCGGTGCATATCGTTGCTCCAATGTGTACCTAACCATGAACATCAATGCCTTTCTTAAAATCAATACACAGATGTATTTTTAAACTTGCATATTTAGCTAAAAGAAATCCAGGTTAGCAGGCAATATTAACCAGGTGAAATTGTGTCACTTCTCTTCAGAGTCAGTGTATATGCAACAGTTTGGGCCGCCTAATTTGCCAGAATTTTACGTAATTATGACATAACATTGAAAGTTGTGCAATGTAACAGGAATATTTAGACTAATGGATGCCACCCCTTAGATAAAATACGAAACGGTTCCGTATTTCACTGAAAGAATAAACGTCTTGTTTTCGAGATGATATTTTCCAGATTCGACCATATTAATGACCTAAGGCTCGTATTTGTGTGTGTTATGTTATAACTAAGTCTATGATTTGATAGAGCAGTCTGACTGAGCGGTGGTAGGCAGCAGCAGGCTCGTAAGCATTCATTCAAATAGCACTTTCATGCGTTTTGCCAGCAGCTCTTCATTGCGCTGTTTATGACTTCAAGCCTATCAACTCCCGAGATTAGGCTCGTGTAACCGATGTGAAATGGCTAGCTAGTTAGCCGGGTGCACGCTAATAGCGTTTCAAACATCACTCGCTCTGAGACTTGGAGTGGTTGTTCCCCTTGCTCTGTATGGGTAACGCTGCTTTGAGGGTGGCTGTTGTCGTTGTGTTCCTGGTTCGAGCCCAGGGAGGAGCGAGGAGAGGGACGGATGCTATACTGTTATACTGGCAATACTAAAGTGCCAAAAAGAACATCCAATAGTCAAAGGTTAATGAAATACAAATGGTAGAGAGAAATAGTCCTATAATTCCTATAATAATTACAACATAAAACTTCTTACCTGGGAATATTGAAGACTCATGTTAAAAGGAACCACCAGCTTTCATATGTTCTCATGTTCTGAGCAAGGAACTGAAACATTAGCTTTCTTACATTGCACATATTGCACTTTTACTTTTTTCTCCAACACTTTGTTTTTGCATTATTTAAATCAAATTGAACGTGTTTCATTATTTATTGATGTATTATATTAAGTTAAAATAAGTGTTCATTCAGTATTGTTGTAATTGTCATGACAAAAAAAATACATATTTTAAAAAATTGGCATCTGCTTTTTTTTAGTCCTCCAATAATCGGTATCGGTGTTGAAAAATCATAATTGGCCGACCTCTAATTTGAAGCACATGTCGAAACTTGACAGGGACCGCTCAAGTGACTCATCAGTGTAGCCTACTGATGGGTTGGGTTGTTTGCGAACGAACAGCTCTTTTTGAAAATAACCGAATCGCATTGGTGAGAGCCATTCATTTGGCTCCCTAAATTTGCATACTGGTGGGCTACTATTGCTTATTGGCGATTATCTGCAGATAATTTAGGAAAACATTCAATGAAGATCATCACTGCAGGAACACTAGGTACTGGAGACAGAGTCTCATTCCATAATATAAATTAAAACAGCTCGAAAGTTATAAAAGATACTTATACGGTATTAAATATATTGATAAAACCTACTGATTTGATTAAAATTTAGACAATGGAGTAGTCAACTTCTTCCTTCTGTGTAGCAAAGCCCATATTTAACACCTGCCTCATTATATCCGTCAACCTCCCCTGACAATCACACCCACAACGACTGATTGACAGTGAAAACTGTTAAAGGGACAGTTCACCCAAATTACAAAATTACATTGATTTCCTTATTTAATTAGGCAAGTCAGTTAAGAACAAATTCTTATTTACAATGACGGCCTAGGAACAATGGGTTAACTGCCTTGTTCGGGGACAGAACGACAGATTTTTACCTTGTCAGCTCGGGGAATCCATCTAGCAACCTTTCGGTTACTGGCTCAACGCTCTAACCACTAGGTTACCTGACGCCCCTTACCCTAAGTGTCCACAGCAGCAGAGCCAATAAAATACAGAATTTGAAGAACAAACAATTGTGGCAATTCATATCTTGCAGTAAAACTGTAAATATGATTTGAATCTCATAAGACCGGTTTAATATTAAAAAATATTATCGTACTTAGAAAATAGACCTGATCATATAGGCCAATAATACACTGAATTCATACATTTTCAGTCATTTTAATTGCAAAGTCACGTCTTCCTACTCAATACCACAACTAATTTTACCAATCTGGGAGGTAAAGTCGTTAAGAGTATTCAATAATTTAGCTGTGTATTTTGGATGGAATCAATACATTAGAATGTACCAGAGGCCACCAGAATAGAGCTAGTTCATCAAACCCCCGGACCGGAATTCCCTGGCTGGCTACTCCATGTACTTACAGACAACAATGAAGACTAGCTAATGTAGGCGCACTGGCTGGACTGCTGTTAATGCATGACCCTGCTCTAAAAGAAAATGTGACATTTAAACATGTGTAGAAGAAGAGAGGGGTGGACAGGAGGAAGCAATGAGAGGAAATGAGGGGGGGGTCCGGTGAGCAATCAAAATGAGGGAGAGAGGAGAGAGAGTGACCCCACATTCAGACACTAGCGGCAAAAAACGCTCCCCGCAATTATCAACGCGAACCTGCATTGAAGACCATGGAGTGGACGTTCCTATTCCGTTTTAAGTTCCTTTTCTGCACTGCTCTATTTTCTACACTCCTGTTGACATGTTCCCCTTTCATCCAGCCAACCAGAAAAATGTTGGACAGTGATCTGTTTAGATTGGTTTAAATTCTTCCAAATACAGGAGGGGGAGAAACATTATATTAACACCTTCACTTGCAGAAAGGGTTTTTGCCACTAGTGTCTGAAAGCGGGGTGAGCCGAGAGGGGAGGGAGTGCTGTGCGACTCACGTCTTTGATGAGCAGGGCATGCAGCATGACATCAGTCAGACCGTTATCCTGCAGGGAGGAGAGCAGAGACGGCTCCTGGAACACAAACACTGTCACCACCTCCGTTGCTGTGGAGGAGAGAGGAGACAGAACGTTTTAAATCAGACCAAAAACTGACAGACAATTTACACCATTCCTTTTTGCTTAACATCAAAATGGCATATGATTTGATGGACTTTGGAGAATTGTCTCAAGTGAAATTAGTAAGCATACTATGGAGTCTAATACATCTAAAACAAAGTAGAGGTCGACCAATTATGATTTTTCAACGCCGATACCGATTACTGGATGACCAAAAAAGCAGATACCGATTAATCGTCCGATTTTATTTGTATATGTAATAATGATAATTACAACAATACTGAATGAACATTTTTATTTTTACTTAATATGATACATAAATAAAATCAACTTAGTCTCAAATGCATCATGAAACATGTTCAATTTGGTTTAAATAATGCAAAAACCGTGTTGGAGAAGAAAGTAAAAGTGCAATATGTGCCATGTAAAAAAAAAGCTAACGTTTAAGTTCCTTGCTCAGAACATATGAAATCTGGTGGTTCCTTTTAACATGAGTCTTCAATATTCCCAAGTAAGAAGTTTTAGCTTGTAGTTAAAGGAATAATATTACAATCTCTTATACCATTTGTATTTCATATACCTTTGACTATTGGATGTTCTTATAGGCACTTTAGTAATGCAAGCCTAATCTCGGGAGTTGATAGGCTTGAAGTCATAAACAGCGCTGTGCTTCAAGCATGGCTAAGAGCTGAGCTGCTCTCAAACACAGTAAAGTGCTGTTTGAATGAATGCTTACGAGCATGCTGCTGCCTACCACCGCTCAGTCAGACTGCTCTATCAAATATCAAATCATAGACTTAAATATAATAAACACACAGAAATACGAGCCTTTGGTCATTAATATGGTCAAATCCGGAAACAAAACGTTTATCCTTTCAGTGAAATACGTAACCGTTCCATATTTTATTGAACGGGTGGCAACCCTAAGTCTAAATATTGCTGTTACATTGCACAACCTTCAATGTTATGTTATAATTATGTAAAATTCGGGAAAATTAATTACGGTCTTTGTTAGGAAGAAACAGTTCGCAACGTGCCAGGCGGCCCAAACGGTTGCATATACCATGACTCTGCTTGCACTGAACGCAAGAGAAGTGACCCAATTTCCCTGGTTAATATTGCCTGCTAACATGAATCTCTTAACTAAATATGGTTTAAAAAAAAGGTTTAAAAAAAAATATATATACACTTGTGCACGCTCCTTCAAAACTTGTATTGATTTTAAGAAAAAGGCATTGATGTTTATGGTTAGGTACATTTGTGCAACGATTGCGCTTTTTTCACAAATGCACTTTTGTTAAATCATACCCCGTTTGGCAAAGTAGGCTGTGATTCGATGATAAATATACAGGCACCACATTGATTATATGCAATGCAGGACAAGCTAGTTAAACTAGTAATATAAACCATGTGCAGTTAACTAGTGATTATGTTAAGATTGATTGTTTTTTAAAGATAAGTTTAATGCTAGCTAGCAACTTACCTTGGCTCCTTGCTGCACTCGTGAAACAGGTGGTCAGCCTGCCATGCAGTCTCCTCATGGAGTGCAATGTAATCGACCATAATCAGCATCCAAAAATGACGATTACCGATAGTTATGAAAATCGTCCCTAATTAAATGGGCCATGCCGATTAATCGGTAGACCTCTAAACCGAATATCACCAAAGAACGTGTGAACTGAGTACTCACCCAGTAGGAAGAGAGAAGGTCCATAGTACTCGGCATTACTGATGATGTGCTTGAGTGAGGTAGGCAAGGACCCGTCCATGACTGGAGAATAGAGGCCATACAGAGACAGGACGGTTAGTCAGGCTATGTCCAGGGGGTATTCATACAATCATACATCATGGAAATATATACAGTGCCTTCAGAAAGTTCACACCAGTTGACTTTTTCCACATTTTGCTGTGTTACAGCCTGAATTTAAAATTGATTAAAATGAGATTGGGTATTGTGTGTAGGTCAATGACACAATGTCAATGTGGAATTTTGATTTTTAGAAATAAGAAATTATTTAAAAATGAAAGCAGAAATGTCTTGAGTCAATCCCTTTGTTATGGCAAGCCTAATTAAGCTTGAGCGTAAAAATCACATAAGTTGCATGGACTCATTCTGTGTTCAATAACATGTTTTTAAAAATGAACACCCCATCTCTGTACCCCACACACAAAATTATCTTTAGGTCTCTTAATCGAATAGTGAAATTCAAGCACAGATTCAACCACAAAAACCAGGGAGGATTTCCAATGGCTTCCAAAGGGCACCGATTGATAGATATGCAAAAACCAAAAAAAGCAGACACTGAATATCCCTTTGAGTGTGGTGAAGTTACTAAATTAGGCTTCGGATGTTATATCAATACACAAGTGACGACAAAGATACAGGCATCCTTCCCAACTCGGTTGCCGGAGAGGAAGGAAACCGCTCAGGGATTTCACCATGACGCCAACGGTGATTTAAAAAAACAGTTAATGGCTGTGATAGTTCTCCTAAGGAAGGATCAACAACCCTGTAGTTACTCCAAAATACTAACCTAAAAGAGAGTAAAAAGGAGGAAACCGGTACAGAAAAAAATATTCCAAAACACACATCCTGTTCACAACAAGGCACTGCAAAAAATGTGGCAAAGAAATAAACTTTTTGTCCTGAATACAAAGCATTATGTTTGGGGCAAATCAAACAGCACATCACTGAGTGCCACTTTATATTTTCAAGCATGGTGGCTGAATCATGTTATGCTTGTCAACGGCAAGGAAACTTTTTTGTTGTTGAAAAACCCCCAGAAACAATACAGCTAAGCACAAGAAAAATCCTAGACGAAAACCTTGTTTAGTCTGCTTCCAACAGACACTGGGAGACAAACTCCCCTTTCAGCAGGAAAATAACCTAACACAAGGCCAAATCTACACCGGAGTTGCTTAAAAAAAAAAGACATTTAACATTGACATTGAATGTTCCCGAGAGGCCTCGTTACAGTTTTGACTGAAATGGGCTTGTAAATATGGCAAGACATGAAAATGGCTGTCTATCATTGATCAACAAAGAACTTGACAGGGTTTTTATATATATTCTACCATACAGGCGTATTTGTACCTGCTGCCAAGGTAGCAGCTACTCTCCCTGGGGTGCAAGCAAGATTAAGGCAATTATACTGAACAAAATATAAAAATGCAACAATTTCAAAGATTTTACTGAGTTACAGTTCATACAAGGAAATCAGTCAATTGAAATAAGGCCTTAATCTATGGTTTTCAGATGATTTGGCAGGGGTGCAGCCATGGGTGGGCCAGACCCACCCACTGGAGAGCTTGGGCCAGCCAATCAGAATGAGTTTCTCCCCACTAAAGGGCTTTATTACAGCTAGAAATACTCATTGCTCTGGTGGACATTCCTGCAGTTAGCATGCCAACTACACACCCCTTCAAAACTTGAGACATCTGTGGCATTGTGTTGTATGACAAAAGTGCACATTTTAGGGTGGCCTTTTATTGTCCTGAGCACAAGGTGCACCTGTATACTTACACTGCTGTTTAATCAGCTTGTTGATGTGCCACACCTGTTAGGTGGATGGATTATATTGGCTATGGAGTAATGCTCACTAACGGATGTAAACAAATTTGTGCACATTTGTGCAAAATCAGCATTGAATAGAATATTTCTGGGATTTTTTATTTCAGCTCATGAAACATGGGACCAACACTTTACATGTTGCGTTTATATTCATTCAGTGTACATCACAAAAAAAAACAGTACATTGTACAACACATTTTTATACCACTCTAATCTACAATAAAACATTTGTTATACCACAAAGTGATAATGTTTATGCGTGTCTCTCTTCAGTCCACGGTGTTCCATAAGGTGTTTTTACTGCTTGCATGAGTTACTTGATGTGGAATAGAGTTCCGTGCAGTCCTGTGCGTTTCCCCAGTCTCTGTTCTAGACTGTTCTGGGAACGATGAAGAGACCCCTGGTGGCATGCCTCGTGGTGCATGTATGGTTGTCTGAGCTGTGTGCAAGTTGTTTGAATAGACAGCTCAGTGCTTCAACATGTCAACAGAGTAGTGACGCAGTCAATATCTCCTCTACTTTGAGCCAGGAGAGACTGACATGCACGTTATTGATGTTAGCACTCAGTGTACAGTTAACCTCTTGAACCTCTGGGGGCAGTATTTCATTTTTGGATGAAAAACGTTCCCGTTTTAAACAAGATATTTTGTCACGAAAAGATGCTCGACTATGCATATAATTGACAGCTTTGGAAAGAAAACACTCTGACGTTTCCAAAAGATATTGTCTGTGAGTGCCACAGAACTAATGCTACAGGCGAAACCAAGATGAAATTTCATACAGGAAGTGAGCCAGATTTTGAATGCGCTGTGTTCCAATGTCTCCTTATTTGGCTGTGAAAGCGCAAGGAATGAGCCTACACTTTCTGTCGTTTCCCCAAGGTGTCTGCAGCATTGTGACGTATTTGTAGGCATATCATTGGAAAATTGACCATAAGAGACTACATTTACCAGGTGTCCGCTCGGTGTCCTCCGTCGAAACTATTGCGTAATCTCCAGGTGCGTGCATTTTTCCATTTTGTTCAGAGGAGAAACCAAACTGCCACGAGTGATTTATCATCGAATAGATGTGAAAAACACCTTGAGGATTGATTCTAAACAACGTTTGCCATGTTTGTCGATATTATGGAGTTAATTTGGAAAAAAGTTTGCCGTTGTAATGACTGAATTTGAGTTTTTTTCTTAGCCAAATGTGATGAACAAAACGGAGCGATTTCTCCTACACAAATAATCTTTTTGGAAAAACTGAACATTTGATATCTAACTGAGAGTCTCCTCATTGAAAACATCCGAAGTTCATCAAAGGTAAATTATTTTATTTGAATGCTTTTCTTGTTTTTGTGAAAATGTTGCCTGCTGAATGCTAGGCTTAATGCTATGCTAGCTATCAATACTCTTACACAAATGCTTGTGTAGCTATGGTTGAAAAGCATTTTTGAAAATCTGAGATGACAGTGTTGTTAACAAAAGGCTAAGCTTGTGAGCCAATATATTTATTTCATTTCATTTGCGATTTTCATGAATAGTTAACGTTGCGTTATGGTAATGAGCTTGAGGCTATAATTACGCTCCCGAATACGGGATTGCTCATCGCAACAGGTTAATGGCCAGCAGTTCTGCTCTGGGCCCACTGTAATTTACCCATGTCCCTCTCTGTGGCACTTGACCATAGGACTGGGCAGTCATCCAGATGTGAGAAAACAAGGGCCAGAAGGACCATTTTTGCTGATAGCGATGTCAAGAAAGCAGAGCAGAGCTTTATTACAGACAGACCTATCCTTATCTTAGCTACCTTGGCATCAATATGTTTTACAATTCAGAGTTACAGCAAGCAGCTTAGGGACCTCAACTTCCACAGTATTCATTAAAAAATTTACTTGAGGTTTAGGGTTTTGTGAACGAAGTCCCAAATAAAATGCTTTTCGTTTTTGAAATATTTCAGACTAGCTTATTACTTGCAACCCATTCTAACACTGACTGCAGCTCTTTTAAGCGTCACAGTGATTTCACTTGTTGTAGCTGACGTGATTAATGCTGAATCATTAGCAAACATAGACAAAGGCTTTACTCAGTGCCAGGTCATTAGTAAAGTTTGAAAAAGTAAGGCCTAGACAGCTGCCGTGGGGAACGCCCGACTACCTGGATTATGTTGGAGATACTTCCATTAAAGAACACCCACTGTTCTGCTAGACAGGCCATTCTCGATCCACGATATAGCAGAAGTCATAATTTTTTTCAGCAGCAGATCAATAAATCTCACAAATTTAACTGAACTATAACAAAACCGCTCCCAATCTTCTTAATATCAATTTATTTCAGCCAATTATCAGTCATTTGTGTAAGTGACGTACATGTTTAGTGCCCTTCCCTATAAGCATACTGAAAGTCAGTTAATTTGTTTACTGTGAAAAAGTACATTTTTCCAAAAGTTTATAAAGAGTTGGCTGAGCTCTTAGAGACTTAACCCAAAAGATTCATAGCTGTAATCATTGCCAATGGTTTTTCAAAAATGTTTTGACTCAGGGGTGCGAATATTTATCTAATCAAGATAAGTTTATAAAAAAAGTTAAGAAATAAAACTAATTATTTATTTCTCTAAAATCAATTAATTCCACTTTCTGAAAGCACTGTATGGCCTTCATGGTTATGAATAGTCTTCCACTTCAATTTGTTGAAGCACCATTTCCTACTATCAGCATTAGAACCCCTTAACCCTTAAGGGTGGCAGGTAGCCTAGCGTTTAAGAGCGTTGAGCCAGTAACCGGTCGTAGGTTCAAATCCCCGAGCTGAAAAATCTGTCAATGTGCTCTTGACCATGGCACTGAACCCTAATTGCTCCTGTAAGTTGCTCTGGATAAGAGTGTATGGTAAAATACTTACAATGATCATATAGGGCCAGTTACCCCAGATAGCTTAAAGTAGCTGGCCAGAGTTTTTATTTTATTTTTATTTTTATTTCACCTTTATTTAACCAGGTAGGCTAGTTGAGAACAAGTTCTCATTTACAACTGCGACCTGGCCAAGATAAAGCATAGCAGTGTGAGCAGACAACACAGAGTTACACATGGAATAAACAAATTAACAAGTCAATAACACAGTAGAAAACAAAGGGGGAGTCTATATACAATGTACAATGTGTGCAAAAGGCATGAGGAGGTAGACGAATAGTTACAATTTTGCAGATTAACACTGGAGTGATATATGATCAGATGGTCATGTACAGGTAGAGATATTGGTGTGCAAAAGAGCAGAAAAGTAAATAAATAAAAACAGTATGGGGATGAGGTAGGTGAAAATGGGTGGGCTATTTACCAATAGACTATGTACAGCTGCAGCGATCGGTTAGCTGCTCAGATAGCTGATGTTTGAAGTTGGTGAGGGAGATAAAAGTCTCCAACTTCAACCATTTTTGCAATTCGTTCCAGTCACAGGCAGCAGAGTACTGGAACGAAAGGCGGCCAAATGAGGTGTTGGCTTTAGGGATGATCAGTGAGATACACCTGCTGGAGCGCGTGCTACGGATGGGTGTTGCCATCGTGACCAGTGAACTGAGATAAGGCGGAGCTTTACCTAGCATGGACTTGTAGATGACCTGGAGCCAGTGGGTCTGGCGACGAATATGTAGCGAGGGCCAGCCGACTAGAGCATACAAGTCGCAGTGGTGGGTGGTATAAGGTGCTTTAGTGACAAAACGGATGGCACTGTGATATACTGCATCCAGTTTGCTGAGTAGAGTGTTGGAAGCCATTTTGTAGATGACATCGCCGAAGTCGAGGATTGGTAGGATAGTCAGTTTTACTAGGGTAAGCTTGGCAGCGTGAGTGAAGGAGGCTTTGTTGCGGAATAGAAAGCCGATTCTTGATTTGATTTTTGATTGGAGGTGTTTGATATGAGTCTGGAAGGAGAGTTTGCAGTCTAGCCAGACACCTAGGTACTTATAGATGTCCACATATTCAAGGTCGGAACCATCCAGGGTGGTGATGCTAGTCGGGCATGCGGGTGCAGGCAGCGATCGGTTGAAAAGCATGCATTTGGTTTTACTAGCGTTTAAGAGGAGTTGGAGGCCACGGAAGGAGTGTTGTATGGCATTGAAGCTTGTTTGGAGGTTAGATAGCACAGTGTCCAATGACGGGCCGAAAGTATATAGAATGGTGTCGTCTGCGTAGAGGTGGATCAGGGAATCGCCCGCAGCAAGAGCAACATCATTGATATACACAGAGAAAAGAGTCGGCCCGAGAATTGAACCCTGTGGTACCCCCATAGAGACTGCCAGAGGACCGGACAGCATGCCCTCCGATTTGACACACTGAACTCTGTCTGCAAAGTAATTGGTGAACCAGGCAAGGCAGTCATCCGAAAACCGAGGCTACTGAGTCTGCCGATGAGAATATGGTGATTGACAGAGTCGAAAGCCTTGGCAAGGTCGATGAAGACGGCTGCACAGTACTGTCTTTTATCGATGGCGGTTATGATATCGTTTAGTACCTTGAGTGTGGCTGAGGTGCACCCGTGACCGGCTCGGAAGCCAGATTGCACAGCGGAGAAGGTACGGTGGGATTCGAGATGGTCAGTGACCTGTTTGTTGACTTGGCTTTCGAAGACCTTAGATAGGCAGGGCAGGATGGATATAGGTCTGTAACAGTTTGGGTCCAGGGTGTCTCCCCCTTTGAAGAGGGGGATGACTGCGGCAGCTTTCAATCCTTGGGGATCTCAGACGATATGAAAGAGAGGTTGAACAGGCTGGTAATAGGGGTTGCGACAATGGCGGCGGATAGTTTCAGAAATAGGGGGTCCAGATTGTCAAGCCCAGCTGATTTGTACGGGTCCAGGTTTTGCAGCTCTTTCAGAACATCTGCTATCTGGATTTGGGTAAAGGAGAACTTGGAGAGGCTTGGGCGAGGAGCTGCCGGGGGAGGAGCTGTTGGCCGAGGTTGGAGTAGCCAGGCGGAAGGCATGGCCAGCCGTTGAGAAATGCTTATTGAAGTTTTCGATAATCATGGATTTATCGGTGGTGACCGTGTTACCTAGCCTCAGTGCAGTGGGCAGCTGGGAGGAGGTGCTCTTGTTCTCCATGGACTTCACAGTGTCCCAGAACTTTTTGGAGTTGGAGCTACAGGATGCAAACTTCTGCCTGAAGAAGCTCCAGAAATAGTTCCAGAAATATGACCTATAATTGACTACAATATGAATGAAATACATTTCCTTCAAAAAAGAAAAAAAAGAAAAGATAATTAAGGATGTTAAGGGGATTCTGTTCCCCTGCTAGGCCTGTCAGGAAACAGAATGGTGTGGGCGTATACCAGTCAACAGCTGATTTGCCAGCTCAGCCAATGGAATCTGCTCACACTTGGATATTCAAATGAGCTACTAACTCCACTTGGGGCTAGTAGGCTATCTGGGTTTTACACATGTGGCAGTTTAACCAAGTTAAATAGTGTGGATGGATTAAGGATTTGGAAAAGCATTACGGAACTACTAGAGTACTTTACTATAAACAGCAATTAATGCGGACTGATTATTTCACAAACGTGAGTGGTTTGTCACTATTCCTGATATTTTTGTTGTTAGTTACCTCAACTATCAGTCAACAAAAGCTAGCTAGGTTTCCTCGATATCGATACAAACCTCAGGACTTGAAATAGAAGTGACTGGTGAGGTAGTTGTATAGGCTTTGTTCGCATTGCTAACACCAGTTGTGGATTGATTAGCTTGCTAGCTAGATTCTGTGTAGTGTGCACTCCTGAGCCCATGGGAGATTCTCAACAGATTTAGCCCACTCCTCTGTCCTCTCTATGCCTACTTTTGAAAAAGGTCAAACGTAAATCGAGGAGAGGCGGAAATACGGAAAACAAATGCGCTTGTATGAAATGACTCGTTGTCCATGAGCGCGTCGTCGGGCAAATGGCTTTTACAGAGTATCGTTTTTCACTTGTTGTGGCAGACCATTTATAGATAAAATGATAAGTAGCATATGGACCTTTGCTCTTTTGTTCTCTATTGAGTCTCAAGCAAGGGGGAGGCCGATGACATCACTGATTTCCATCAGACCAAATCCTTGAAGTTTGCCGTTGTCAAAAGAACATTATTTTGCTCAAACCATTATGTTTTTTTACCCTTTAGTGTGTACTTCACTGTATTTATACTTGGGATATCGCCTTTCAAAAGTTTAATAATAGCTGCAGGATGCCTAAGTCTAGAGAATCTCCATTGATCATGCATTTTATAGAGCGTGGTTATCATAGATCACTCACCGTGGCGGATGCCATCAGAGAAGGCAGGGTCCTGGATTGCTTTCTTTAAAAAGTTTAACATAGACTTCAACAGAGCGGCCCTCTGGGGAATACACTGGACGCCTGTAAGGAGAAAAGCCATGGGAGACAGTCAACATGGAGTGTGTGCATGCCTTGCTTTCCCCAGTATGTGCTTGAGTCTGCGTGCGATAAGCTGAGTGAGTGTGTTTGTGCGAGTGTTGCATGCGTGTTCCTTGGCGTGTGTATTTGTACCTGTACGGGGCGTGCTGGAAGTGTTGCTGAGTCCTCTGGGATCGGTCTCAGGTCTGGAGCCAGAGGAAGTTGAGGGACCAGGGCTGCTCTCCATCCTCTCTTCTGACACTGTTAGGAATACACAGTGTTAGCAGCCACAACACAAAGCTAACAGCCATGACATATCGCCAACTCTGGACCTATATTAGCAACCATAATGCAGACATGGAAGAAGTGGGTAAATTGAGGCCATTTAACTTTTAATTTAGGGAGCTCAGTAAATTTGTGGCAACCATAACACTACAACGCGTAGCTGGTTACCAGGAAGTAGCATTGTAGTCTTGACATTTTTGTAGGCTTTATGAATGATCTTCAAATGGGGAAAAATGTAGCGCAATGGTCTATAAGCCAAACACTTCATAAAAGGCATCTGGCAGAAGTATTCATCCTAACATTTTTTATTTAACCTTTACTTTTAACAGGGAAGACATTGAGACCTAGGTCTCTTTCACAAAATGTGCCCTGCATACACACACTGCATTAAATAAAGGTTAAATAAAACTCAGTATTCAGACCCCTTCCCCTTTTCCACATTTTGTTATGCAACAGCCTTATTCTAAAATGGCTTAATTAAATAAAACATTTATCAATCTACACACAATACCCAATAATGAAAAAGCAATGTGCGCACAATTCATTTTTTTTTTTAATTTACATTTTTTAAATATAGAAATAGTTTATTTACATAAGTATTCAGACTCTTTGAGTCTCTTAGAGACTCAAAATGGAGCTCAGGTGCATCCGGTTTCCATTGATCATCTTGATGTTTCTACAACTTGATTGGAGTCCACCTGTGGTAAATTCAATTGATTGGACATTATTTGGAAAGGCACACACCTGTCTATATAAGGTCCCACAGTTGACAGTGCATGTCAGAGCAAAAACCAAGCCATGAGGTCGAAGTAATTGTCTTTAGAGCTCCGAGACAGGATTGTGTCGAGGCCCAGGGTACCAAAAAATGTCTGCAGCATCAAATGGCCCCAAGAACACAGCTGCCTCCATCATTCATAAATGGAAGACATTTGGAACCACAAAGACTCTTCCAAGAGCTGGTCAGGGAGGTGGCTAAGAACCCAATGGTCACTGACAAAGCTCCAAAGTTCCTCTGTGGAGATGGGAGAACCTTCCAGAAGGACAACCATCTCTGCAGCACTCCACCAGATCAGGCATTTTTGGTTGAGTGGGCAGATGGAAGCCACTCTTGAAAGGCACATGACAGCCCGCTTGGAATTTGCCAAAAAGGCACAGAAAGGAGTCTGACCATGAGAAACAAGCATCACGCCTGGAGGAAACCGATGGTGAAGAATGGTGGCAGCAACAGCATGCTGTGGGGATGTTTTTTAGCGGCAGGGACTAGTTGACTAGTCAGGATCGAGGGAAAGATGAACTGAGCAAAGTACAGTCGTGGCCAAAAGTTGAGAATGACAAAAATAGTTTCCACAAAGTTAGCAGCTTCAGTGTCTATAGATATTTTTGTCAGATGTTACTATGGAATACGGAAGTATAATTACAAGCATTTCATAAGTGTCAAAGGCTTTTTATTGACAATTACATGAAGTTGATGCAGAGTCAATATTTGCAGTGTTGACCCTTTTTCAAGACCTCTGCAATCCACCCTGGCATGCTGTCAATTAACTTCTGGGCCACATCCTGACTGATGGCTGCCCATTCTTGCATAATCAATGCTTGGAGTTTGTCAGAATTTGTGGGTTTTTGCTTGTCCACCCGCCTCTTGAGGATTGACCACAAGTTCTCAATGGGATTAAGGTATGGGGAGTTTCCTGGCCATGGACCCAAAATATTGATGTTTTGTTCCCCAAGCCACTAAGTTAACACTTTTGCCTTACGGCAAGGTGCTCCATCATGCTGGACAAGGCATTGTTCATTACCAAACTGTTCCTGGATGGTTGGGAGAAATTGCTCTCAGAGGATGTGTTGGTACCATTCTTTATTCATGGCTGTGTTCTTAGGCAAAATTGTGAGGAAGCCCACTCCCTTGGCTGAGAAGCAACCCCACATGAATGGTCTCAGGATGCTTTACTTTTGGCATGACACAGGACTGATGGTAGCACCCACCTTGTCTTCCGCGAACAAGCTTTTTTCCAGATGCCCCAAACAATCGGAAAGGGGATTCATCAAAGAAAATGACTTTACCCCAGTCCTCAGCAGTCCAATCCCTGTACCTTTTGCAGAATATCAGTCTGTCCCTGATGTTTTTCCTGGAGAGAAGTGGATTCTTTGCTGCCCTTCTTGACACAAGGCCATCCTCCAAAAGTCTTTGCCTCACTGTGCATGCAGATCCACTCACACCTGCCTGCTGCCATTCCTGAGCAAGCTCTGTACTGGTGGTGCCCCGATCCTGCAGCTGAATCAACTTTAAATCAAATCAAATTTTATTTGTCACATACACATGGTTAGCAGATGTTAATGCGAGTGTAGCGAAATGCTTGTGCTTCTAGTTCCGACAATGTAGTAATAACCAACAAGTAGTCTAACTAACAATTCCAAAACTGTCTTATACACAGTGTAAGGGGATAAAGAATATGTACATAAGGATATATGAATGAGTGATGGTACAGAGCAGCATAGGCAAGATACAGTAGATGGTATCGAGTACAGTATATACATATGAGATGAGTATGTAAACAAAGTGGCATAGTTAAAGTGGCTAGTGATACATGTATTACATAAGGATGCAGTCGATGATATAGAGTACAGTATATACGTATGCATATGAGATGAATAATGTAGGGTAAGTAACATTATATAAGGTAGCATTGTTTAAAGTGGCTGGTGATATATTTACATCATTTCCCATCAATTCCCATTATTAAAGTGGCTGGAGTTGAGTCAGTGTCAGTGTGTTGGCAGCAGCCACTCAATGTTAGTGGTGGCTGTTTAACAGTCTGATGGCCTTGAGATAGAAGCTGTTTTTCAGTCTCTCGGTCCCAGCTTTGATGCATCTGTACTGACCTCGCCTTCTGGATGATAGCAGGGTGAACAGGCAGTGGCTCGGGTGGTTGATGTCCTTGATGATCTTTATGGCCTTCCTGTAAACATCGGGTGGTGTAGGTGTCCTGGAGGGCAGGTAGTTTGCCCCCGGTGATGCGTTGTGCAGACCTCACTACCCTCTGGAGAGCCTTACGGTTGAGGGCGGAGCAGTTGCCGTACCAGGCGGTGATACAGCCCGCCAGGATGCTCTCGATTGTGCAACTGTAGAAGTTTGTGAGTGCTTTTGGTGACAAGCCGAATTTCTTCAGCCTCCTGAGGTTGAAGAGGCGCTGCTGCGCCTTCTTCACGATGCTGTCTGTGTGAGTAGACCAATTCAGTTTGTCTGTGATGTGTATGCCGAGGAACTTAAAACTTGCTACCCTCTCCACTACTGTTCCATCGATGTGGATAGGGGGGTGTTCCCTCTGCTGTTTCCTGAAGTCCACAATCATCTCCTTAGTTTTGTTGACGTTGAGTGTGAGGTTATTTTCCTGACACCACACTCCGAGGGCCCTCACCTCCTCCCTGTAGGCCGTCTCGTCGTTGTTGGTAATCAAGCCTACCACTGTCGTGTCGTCCGCAAACTTGATGATTGAGTTGGAGGCGTGCGTGGCCATGCAGTCGTGGGTGAACAGGGAGTACAGGAGAGGGCTCAGAACGCACCCTTGTGGGGCCCCAGTGTTGAGGATCAGCGGGGAGGAGATGTTGTTGCCTACCCTCACCACCTGGGGCGGCCCGTCAGGAAGTCCAGTACCCAGTTGCACAGGGCGGGGTCGAGACCCAGGGTCTCGAGCTTGATGACGAGCTTGGAGGGTACTATGGTGTTGAATGCCGAGCTGTAGTCGATGAACAGCATTCTCACATAGGTATTCCTCTTGTCCAGATGGGTTAGGGCAGTGTGCAGTGTGGTTGAGATTGCATCGTCTGTGGACCTATTTGGGCGGTAAGCAAATTGGAGTGGGTCTAGGGTGTCAGGTAGGGTGGAGGTGATATGATCCTTGACTAGTCTCTCAAAGCACTTCATGATGACGGAAGTGAGTGCTACGGGGCGGTAGTCGTTTAGCTCAGTTACCTTAGCTTTCTTGGGAACAGGAACAATGGTGGCCCTCTTGAAGCATGTGGGAACAGCAGACTGGTATAGGGATTGATTGAATATGTCCGTAAACACACCGGCCAGCTGGTCTGCGCATGCTCTGAGGGCGCGGCTGGGGATGCCGTCTGGGCCTGCAGCGGTGAAGGAGAGACCGCATGTTTTCGTTGCAGGCCGTGTCAGTGGCACTGTATTGTCCTCAAAGCGGGACAAAAAGTTATTTAGTCTGCCTGGGAACAAGACATCCTGGTCCGTTACTGGGCTGGATTTCTTCCTGTAGTCCGTGATTGACTGTAGACCCTGCCACATGCCTCTTGTGTCTGAGCCGTTGAATTGAGATTCTACTTTGTCTCTGTACTGACGCTTAGCTTGTTTGATAGCCTTGCGGAGGGAATAGCTGCACTGTTTGTATTCGGTCATGTTACCAGACACCTTGCCCTGATTAAAAGCAGTGGTTCGCGCTTTCAGTTTCACGCGAATGCTGCCATCACTCCACGGTTTCTGGTTAGGGAATGTTTTAATCGTTGCTATGGGAACGACATCTTCAATGCACGTTCTAATGAACTCGCACACCGAATCAGCGTATTCGTCAATGTTGTTATCTGACGCAATACGAAACATATCCCAGTCCACGTGATGGAAGCAGTCTTGGAGTGTGGAGTCAGCTCCTCTACTGCTGCACTAGGAGGCGGTCCTGGCGCATGTTAGACTGTCTTGGGCACCCTGAAGCCTTCTTCACAACAATTGAACCTCTCTCCTTGAAGTTCTTGATGATCTGATAAATGGTTGATTTAGGTGCAATCAATCTAATCTAAATTTCTAAAAACCTGTTTTTGCATTGTCATTATGGGGTATTGTGTGTAGATTGATGAGGGGGGAAAACGATTTAATCAATTTTAGAATAAGGCTGTAAGTAACAAAATGTAGTAAAAGTCAAGGAGTCTGAATACTTTCTGAATGCACTATATTGTGTAATGTGACAAAACTGCACATTTTAGAGTGGCCTTTTATTTACCCCAACACAAGGTGCACCAGTGTAATGATCATGATGTTTAATCAGCTTCTTGATTTGCCATACCTCTCAGGTGTATGGATTATCTTGGCAAAGGAGAAATGTTCCTTAACTGGGGATGTAAACAAATTTGTGCACAATTTGAGAGAAATAAGCTTTTTTGTAAGTATGGAACATTTCTGGGATCTTTTATTCCAGCTCACGAAACATGGGACCAACACTTTACATTGTGCGTTTATATTTTTGTTCAGTGTAGTCAATGTGAAACATTCTTACGAGAGTTAAAACATCTTATATGGCCGCGTTTTCACAAATGTTATTATATAATCGTCAAGCCCATTCAAAAGATAAGGGGACAGGACCTTGATATACAGCGTAAGGGGCAGTTACTTTCACAGGGTTTCATAGCCATGTTGATCCCTTATTATGATCTGAACAAATGTAGGCCTACACCCAAAAATATGGAACAGTTTATTGACAATAGAAAAAAAAAAGAGCTTACTGCTTTCTGACTGGCCGTCCATGTCCGTGTCCATGTCCTCAGATTCTACGATGGAGTTGGGTCTCTGGATCTTTGGCTTGATGACAAAAGGACACTCTTTCCTAGACAGGTCTACCTCATGCTGCAGAGAGAGAGAATGATTGGGGAAAAAAGGGGGTGAGAGGGAAGGAGAAAGAGGGAGAGAGAGAGCAAGGGAGTAAATGAGTACAGGAGTTTGGCACGTTTGTTTTCAGCAGTGACTTTGAGCTGAGTAGCCAGACCCCAGTGCTGCATCAGGGAACCGGGAAGTGAGGTGCATCACCCACTCAGTCTTTCCCAGGTTATTTATATAACATAATTATTATTCCCCGGGTGGGGCACAAAGGCCCCAGATGCACCTTCCAAGCCCTCTGGAAACATGTCAATTGAAAATAAGTGTTTTTTTGCTGGGGGCAACAGATAGGCATAGGAGCATGCCCTGCCTTGTATATACGTCCCCTGCTGATAAAGATGTTAAGGCCGGTGTGTGTTTGGGATGGGTATAGTCGACGCAATGCACCCCATAAAATGACATACTGTATCCCTTCACAGGTTCATGTCTTTGTTATTGTCAGCCAATCAAAGTGACAGCAGACAGTTGCTCTACGTGCAGCAAGCAACATAGAAGACGTCTAACCAAGGCAAAATTAAATTTAAAATTACAGAATTAAGTCAGCTAAAAGAGAAGGAGTAGGGTACAACAAGCAACCATCAGGTAGGCTGTTTAATCAGAACGGCGTTGCTGTAGACAAGGGCAAGAAGCACAGCAAAATAGCTGGCTATCTCAGCTAGCTTCTTTACATCGATTTGATGCAGTCAAGATCGGCTCTACCAGATGGGATGATAGATAGACAAACGTGTAGATGCCGTAGGTTAGCTTGCGCGAGTCTGTATGGCTACCCTCACTCTCCCCCTCCTGTGTCAAACACACCGGTCCCTACCCATCCCCGCACTGCTGCAAGCAAGCAGAGCGGCACCTCTCTCAAGTCACGCACCAATCCAGTCAAAGTTTTTTTTAAATATATATATATTTTTTTTTTAACGTGTATTTCAACTATCTGAAAATCTAAAAATATTTCAGGATATTATTTCAATAGTGAAATTATTTCAAATGCCCATCCCTAGTGTGTGTGTGTGTTACCCTACCTCCAGCCTGCTGATGAAGATGGTAAGGCCAGTGTGTGACTGGAAGGCTGCCATGTCCAGATTGGTGATGAGGTCCACCACTCGGACCGCACGCGTCACAAACGTGATCTGGTCCTGCTCGTCCCCCAGGAACTTGATCACCTAAGGAAGAAGTAGGCAGTAGATAAGACTGTGTGCATACAAACAGTACGGGGCAGATTCCCAGACCCAGATTAAGCCTATTCTGGTCTTAGAAAACAATTCAGCTCCTCTACTGCTGCACTAAAAGGCGTGCTAAATGTGATCTTAATTGGGGTACCTATGGCACATAAGAAGGACGGAAAAATGTAGGGCTGCTCAGCCTTTTTGCAGAGTGAGCCATTCAGAATGCTGGACCGGACATAGATTCTGTGCCAATCAACAGATCTTCAAAATGTCACACACTTGCACAGAATGTGTGCCCATCAAACATACTTGGTGAAAGCAGGCCAGCTCAGCAGAATGATATGTATAGTTTGCTTGGTGAGTAAACGCCAGACTATCTGCATTGCGCGCCCCCCTCTTTTACGCTGCTGCTACTGTTATTATCTAAACATATCACTTTAATAACTCTACCTACATGTGCATATTACCTCGACTAACTGGTGCCCCCGCACATTGACTCTGTACCCCCTGTATATAGCCTCGCTATTGTTATTTTACTCCTGTTTAATTATTTGTTACATTTTTCTTAAAACTGCATTGTTGGTTAAGGGCTTGTAAGTAAGCGTTTCAATGTAAGGTCTACACCTGTTGTATTGGGCGCATATGTTGTATATGTGACAAATATATATTTTTACCTTGAGCAGAGCTTCCATCATCCCACAGGAGACCAGGGCCTCCCCCCCAGCGTCGTAACTAGCCAGGTGGTAGAGGAAGGAGAACAGCGCCGTGGCAAACTGGTGCGGATACGGCTCCATCAGAGGGTCTGAGGAGACAACCACAACAACAGGTTAGAGGGGACTTGCTTCCACCTGAACAGTGAAGCCAAGAATAGGAGCAGGGTGAAACTCCCAAACACACGTCACCTAAATTGGCTAAGGATAGAATCCCACCCTACCTAGGACCTTAATTCTACATCTCCTCTAGAACTGTATTGGCATCTCCTTTCAGAACGGTCTAGAAAAAACTAAAGTAGACATTTCACAGTATGTCTGTGACTCACCGATCATGGCCTGTATGCAGTTGCGCACCAGTACAGGCAGGAAGCCGTGGTAAGAGGCTGTGCCGGTGCAGTCGATGATGTTGGACAGCTTGGGTGTCCTCTCAAGGTGCACAATGGACGTTAAGGTGCGTAAAGACGCTGCCTTTATGTCCTGTTGAGAGACAGGAGGACTCATGAAAGACCCACATTCAGTGGGGCAAAAAAGTATTTAGTCAGCCACCAATTGTGCAAGTTCTCCCACTTATAAAGATGAGAGGCCTGTAATTTTCATCATAGGTACACTTCAACCATGACAGACAAAATGAGGGGGAAAAAAATCCAGAAAATCACATTGTAGGATTTTTAATGAATTTATTTGCAAATTATGGTGGAAAATAAGTATTTGGTCAATAACAAAAGTTTCTCAATACTTTGTTATATACCCTTTGTTGGCAATGACAAAGGTCAAAGGTTTTCTGTAAGTCTTCACAAGGTTTTCACACACTGCTGCTGGTATTTTGGCCCATTCCTCCATGCAGATCTCCTCTAGAGCAGTGATGTTTTGGGGCTGTTGCTGGGCAACACAGACTTTCAAACTCCCTCCAAAGATTTTCTATGGAGTTGAGACCTGGAGACTGGCTAGGCCACTCCAGGACCTTGAAATGCTTCTTACGAAGCCACTCCTTCGTTGCCCGGGCGGTGTGTTTGGAATCATTGTCATGCTGACAGACCCAGCCACGTTTCATCTTCAATGCCCTTGCTGATGGGAGGTTTTCACTCAAAATCTCACGATACATGGCCACATTCATTCTTTCCTTTACACGGATCAGTCGTCCTGGTCCCTTTGCAGAAAAACAGCCCCAAAGCATGATGTTTCCAACCCCATGCTTCACAATAGGTATGGTGTTCTTTGGATGCAACTCAGCATTCTTTGTCCTCCAAACACGACGAGTTGAGTTTACCAAAAAGTTCTATTTTGGTTTCATCTGACATTCTCCCAATCTTCTTCTGCATCATCCAATGCTCTCTAGCAAGCTTCAGACGGGCCTGGACATGTACTGGCTTAAGCAGGGGGACACGTCTTGCACTGCAGGATTTGAGTCCCTGGCGGTGTAGTGTGTTACTGATGGTAGGCTTTGTTACTTTGGTCCCAGCTCTCTGCAGGTGATTCACTAGGTCCCCCCGTGTGGTTCTGGGATTTTTGCTCACCATTCTTGTGATCATTTTGACCCCACGGGGTGAGATCTTGCGTGGAGCCCCAGATCGAGTGAGATTATCAGTGGTCTTGTATGTCTTCCATTTCCTAATAATTGCTCCCACAGTTGATTTCTTCAAACCAAGCTGCTTACCTATTGCAGATGCAGTCTTCCCAGCCTGGTGCAGGTCTACAATTTTGTTTCTGGTGTCCTTTGACAGCTCTTTGGTCTTGGCCTTAGTGGAGTTTGGAGTGTGACTGTTTGAGGTTGTGGACAGGTGTCTTTTATACTGATAACAAGTTCAAACAGGCGCCATTAATACAGGTAACAAGTGGAGGACAGAGGAGCCTCTTAAAGAATAAGTTACAGGTCTGTGAGTGCCAGAAATCTTGCTTGTTTGTAGGTGACCAAATACTTATTTTCCACCATAATTTGCAAATAAATTAATTAAAAATCAACATGCTTTTTAAAACTTTTCCCCCTCAATTTGTCTGTCATAGTTGAAGTGTACCTATGATGAAAATTACAGGTCTCTCATCTGTTTAAGTGGGAGAACTTGCACAATTTGTGGCTTACTAAATACTTTTTTGCCCCACTGTATACCATTCAGGGCTCCCACTCAAATCACATTTACTCTGTTTTATGACTGGGGAAACTCTTCAGGGACGTATACAACGCTGAGACAATAGTGATGGTATTATAATTTCATTCAAAATCATTGGCCAAAAATGTACTACACATTATAGTACAACTATAAACATCATATTGTTAATTGTCAACATCACAATCTTGTATAAATTACATAAATACTGAACCAACAACATCGACCAGTCATGGTAACATCGTACACACGCGACATGATTGCAGTCACAATATCTGGCTCCAATTTCACACCTACTACGGTATTGTGACAATAGTACAGCGGACACAAGGGGAGAGAGAGAAGGGGAGCGAGAGAGACAAAAAGGTGCATCTTACCACAAGCTGTTTGTCTGTAATCTGTAGCACGTCCACCAGCTCCTCTATCAAGCCGTTGTAGAGAATACTGTTGGCAGACTCCTGGAGTGCATTGGAGTACACTGGGGAAAACGAGACCGCCATAACAATTAAGTTAGCGAAGATATTTCAAAGGAATCATTGACATGAAATGCATGATGAAAAGTATTGGCTTCATTGATCCGCAGCTACAACATAGACACCAGCAAACATCAGGAACACTCAGACACGAGTACTGACGGGCCTATTTGGCACTGAACAAGGTGGTGGAAACTGTTGAATTATATTGAGCCGGTAACTCAATATCGGGACTGCAGATGAGAATTGGCCATGTAGCTCCAATCTGGTACATTGTACGTGATCCGGGTGAAATAAACACGCTTACCCAGGATAGATATGGCGTGGAGCCTGGCCTGTACAGCTTGTAGTCTCTTCTTGTGGTTGGAGAAGCCGTGGGCCAGTCTGATGTGCGTGAACAGCAGGGTCTGCTTGTCTTTAGGGATGTTGTACATCACCGTCAGAGACTCCATGATCTCACTGGGACTCTCAGAGATCTGGAAACACCACAGGGGAGGTTGCGTGAGCAGGACAAGATAGAAAATCAGAAATCCAAATTTTGCCTGGGGTAATAAGTCAGTTTCAATTATATGAATGAACAATAAATCTCAGAAAAGCAGGAATAAACCACCATTCCTGGTGGACTTAGTCCCAAAACAATTAAAAGGGTACAATAGACTAGTCCTCGCAATCTTTGGTTAAATTCATTAAATGCTCTGAGAAAATAGACAACATTTGTCCCTTACCTTGTCGAGCTGTTCGATGTGAATGTAGTGTAGTGTGTTACTACTGGTCTGTTGCCGGGAGAGAAAGTTCACAAATGGTCAATCAACCCACTCATAACAAGACATAGCCTAACAAGACCAGGGACACACAGTTGCACACTAATATTTTTTTTCTGGTTAGGAAAGGTGTCCGTCTTTACCTTCCTCTCCACTTTGACCTCGGGGCCAGGTTCAGCATAGAACTCAAAGTGCAGTGTGGTGGCACTGGGAGGGTACTTCTGCTCAGAGTGACGCCAAGAGAGAGGAGAGGGGTGAGGTTGGGGGTAGGGATTACAAGTCAAAGAAAAATGTAATCACTACAAAGCAAATTAGCCAATTGTGTGGAGACAGCAAGCTTTTATAGATTGTGACAATGACAAAGTGTGACGCTCACCGTCATAGCCAGGTCCCTGCAGCACTCTGCCAGACCGAAGCCATTCTCTTTTCCTCCCCAGCTCTACACAGGGAACATCACAGACATCAGAACAGCAACTCATACAACTTTATAGTCTACATATCAAGGCAGGGCACATACATTGGTAGTTGGTTTTTAAATAGAACATAGGTTATGGCTGGCAACAGTAAAACTGAACGCGAACTAGAGAAGGCTAAGGCACTCCTTCAATCCAATTTAAAAAGCCTTAAAACACACATTGACAATGGCCTACCCACAACACCCATAGAGTACCATCAGCCCGTCGGGCTAAAAGAGATCCTAATAAACATGTGTTTAATTCTGACACCCGTACCTCAGCCAGATGTTGTAGGCGTGCCAGCAGAGGGGTCCTCTTGTCAGAGCCCAGTCTGGTGATGTAGTTGGAGCGTTTACTGAACACGTAGAGGAGGTTCAGCACAGACAGAACAACCTGCATGTCACATGATGCTAACAGGGTGGTCAAGTGCTGAGAGGGAGAGCGAGATCAAGAGCGAAAGAAAGAGCAAAAAAGAGCAAGGGGGCGAGCGAGCGAGGGGGGGAGAAACAGAGAGTTAATAAGGTGAGAGGCTGATTGGCTCATTCCATCGTGGTTTGTGAGAGGTGCATCACCCAGAGAGGAGAATTTATTCACTTAACCTTTATTTACTGAGGATAAGTTATTGCAATGAGTCTTCCAGATCATTTTCCAAAGGCACTAAAAGCAACATCTAGAGTAGACCCTCAAGCAAAAAAAAAAAAAAAAAAAAAAAAAAGTCAAACTCTTAGGCAGGGGGATCCCAACAGAGCTAGGCAGGGAGGCCTACTTTACACATACAGTGGGAGGGGAAACAGTGCGTAGTCAAGGGAGGTAGCCCTAAACTATCTGAACTTGTCATAAGAAGTTGTCTACAGTTTACATTTCAGCATGCCCTACTGAACATGACCCTGGTCGTGTTAACTGGAGAGTGGTCCTACCTCTATGGAGCTGTAGAGGTGCCTGGAGAAGCTGTACTCAATGAGCAGGGCTGTGAAGTTGAGCACGGCCAGCAGTAAGGCTTTGAGCTGCCCGTTGTCCGGCCGGTCACAGACCAGCAACCACGACATGTTCTCCACCGTCTGGCCCGCATCACACAGGATCCCATCAAAACGGTCCAGCAGGTCAACCCAATGGTAAAGCTCACACTGAAGGGTTGGGAAGACAAGAGGCCGGTAAGGACTCTGGGGGTCACTTTAGATAGAGGCCACGTTCTGCTGATTGAGCGTTAAACACCAAGGCCACGTTCCGCAGACAAATGTTGTGGAACGCTGCTGATAGAATTGTTATGAATATAGTGGACATGATTCCTTATTTTACATTAGAGGAAATGTTGTACTACATCATATATTCACATTGGAAAATCACAATATTGTGCCCTGCTGTGCGCAGCCCAGGTGAATAATAGGTCCCTGGTGACCCCAAAATCTGGGAAATGTCGGTTAACTTTTTTGGGATAGGGGGCAGCATTTTCACTTTTGGATGAATAGCTTGCCCAGAGTGAACTACCTCCTACTCTGTCCCAGATGCTAATGCTAATTATATGCATATTATTATTAGTATTGGATCGAAAACACTCTGAAGTTTCTAAAACTGTTTGAATGATGTCTGTGAGTATAACAGAACTCATATGGCAGGCGAAAACCTGAGAGAAATCCAACCAGGAAGTGGGACATCTAAGGTTTGTAGTTTTTCAAAGCTTGGCCTACCGAATACACATTGAGATATGGATAAAGTTGCACTTCCTACGGCTTCCACTAGATGTCAACCGTCTTTAGAAACTTGAATGAGGATTCTACTATAAAGGAGGGGCTCATGAGACCTCTTTGAGTCAGTGGTCTGGCAGAGTGCCTTGGTCTCATGACGCGCGCTCCCGACAGAGTTACCTCTCGTTCCAGTGCTTTTCTGAAGACAAAGGAATTCTCCGGTTGGAATATTATTGATGTTTTATGTTAAAAACATCCTAAAGATTGATTCCATGACATGTTTCTAAAGGACTGTAACGGAACTTTTCGAGTTTGTCTGGATGAAGTGCCTGCGCCTCATGAAGATGGATTACTGGGCTGAACACGCTAACAACAAGTGGCTATTTGGACATAAATGACAAATCAGTCATTTATTGTCGACCTGGGATTCCTGGGAGTGCCTTCTGATGAAGATCAAAGATAAGTAAATATTTATGGTGTTGTTTCTAACTTTGTTGACTCCAAAATGGCGGATATTCCTCTGGTTGTTTTGGGTTCTGAGTGCCATTCTCAGATTATGCTTTTTCCGTAAAAAAATAAATAATCTGACACAGCGGTTGCATTAAGGAGAAGTCTCTTTCATTCTGTGAATAACAGTTGTATCTTTTATCAATTTTCATTATGAGTATTTCTGCAAAATCACTGAATGTTTTGGAATCAAAGCATTACTGCACGTAAGGCGCCAATGTAAACTGAGATTTTTGGATATAAATATGCACATTATGGAACAAAACATATATGTATTGTGTAACATGATGTCCTATGAGTTTCATCTGATGAAGATCAAAGGTTATTTTTGGCTGGAAAAATGGCTGTGTTTTTTTCGACTTGGCTATGACCTAACAATCATATGTGGTGCTTCCGCTGTAAAGCATTTTTTAAATTAAAAAAAAAAAAAGACACGATGGGTAGATTAACAAGATATTTATCTTTGCCTCTATGATATTGTGATCTAATACAAAGATAATGAACGTCACCCAGAGGACATTAAATAATTGACTAAGTTTCTCTTCCTCCCACAGATATTTCCCTCCTGCTCACCTTGCCAATATTCCAGGTCTTGATGTGCTGCAGCTCCAGCAGTAGTTGCTCGTCGCTGCATCCCTTGAGCTTCTCTATGAGCGTCCTGCAGTCCGCAGGCTATGAGAAAGGGAGAGAGAAGGTTGGAGGGTGGTAGAGAGAGTGCGCGAGAGAGGGGGGATTAGAGAGTGGTATAGGGGGGATTAGAGAGTGGTATAGGGAGGGGGCGGATAGTGGAAGGAAGATTGGAGGGTGGTGGGGGAGAGAGAGTGAAAAAGAAAGCGAGAAGGCTGTTCAGGACATGTACAGTGGGGTGGGGGGGGTCAAAGAGGAATTACAGACAGTCAGAGCCAACATTATTACGCATACTCACAGCTTCTGTTGGGGTTTTCTTTAACTTGCTTCTGTCGACCTTCATTGTCGCTAGTTTCTATCTGATGCTCCTGTTGGGAACAGTAGGATAGATTAGCATGCAGCCTGTAAGGAAACAATGAATGTGTATGTATGGAATCTGCTGCTTGCTACTACATGTCGCACAGTTAGGCTACATCAAGTACAGTAACAAAATTAGCAGGGACATAGTTTGCATGCTGGATTTGAGACTGAAATGGAACTTGTGAATTATAATCAAATATATGCCATGTGTGTTCAAGAGAAATGTGAAAGTCACACTTACAGTAAGTAATTTGGCAATACCCACTTAACATC
The DNA here is from genome assembly GCF_018296145.1 of Oncorhynchus tshawytscha. Taxonomy (NCBI): domain Eukaryota; kingdom Metazoa; phylum Chordata; class Actinopteri; order Salmoniformes; family Salmonidae; genus Oncorhynchus; species Oncorhynchus tshawytscha. Next base: position 8,060,825 of record NC_056450.1, on the reverse strand, counting down.
ATGTTTCATTCACAATTCCTGAAATGAGAAAATAGTCATTAACATTACGTAAACACGGCATCATGGACTCTAAACAATCCTCTCCTTTGTCTGGGAGGGAATAGTGAGAATAGTTTCAAACACTTGTCAAAATGTGTTAGTTATGGTTAGACAATAAGAAATCATTCCTCCGATGAAAAAGGGTCTCTCGTCCAACACAATTTAAAAAAAAGAATAGACACAGAGGGCCTAGCTAGACAAAAATCAATTTGCTCAGCTGTGCAGACTCCAATCGGGTAGCCTATACCCAATTAGGTAACAGTCCGAATACGGCTTTGACAAAGAAAGCTAAATGTGGGTTCAAACGTATAGGCCAAAAAGGTGAGGTGACAGTTACCCAGGCAGATCCAATCAATACAATATTGAGGAAAATGGTATATGTCCAATACTTCACTGAGCAACATATCAAACAGGAGTCATTTTCACACTCTGTCTAAGGGTGTTTGTTGGTCCCTTTCAGCAAATTTCTGTTAACTCAGTAAGGTTCGCTTAATTTTTTTGTGCAGTGTGAACACTCCAAAAGGAAAGCCGACCCCTCAAAAGAGCACCAGGAGCAAACCTAGACCATCTCGAGAGGTGGTCATAGTTCGGTTCGCTTGAAGTCTAGGGTCCGGTTCCCTTTTTAGGGCAAATGTGAAGACAAAGCTCCCCAGGTTTGCTTGTCATTATTCCCAGACCACATACTAGACTACTGCAACACTATTTCCCTTGCCATATCCTCTCATATTTGTGCCACAAAAGAGAGAAGATGAGATGCAGGTTTGCAGAAGAAAAAAAACTTTTGGGATATTGATTAGCTATTGTCATGCATCCACAAATAATTCTAAACGTGTAGAGTTCTTGGTTCAGATTTAATTTAAATATGTGAGCCATAGGCTAAGAGCTTCATAAGCCTTTTTATTCCATTGTGGGGTTTGAATGGTGTGAGAAGAAAACATATTTGGTGTGAATAATAAACATAAGGTACAAAATCAATACTAGCTTTTAAAAGGGGCTGTAGCCTAAATTGGGTGTACAATTTTCAATTACAGCATTATTTAATCTGAAGTTACTCTGCCATTTATTATTTTACATGTTAATATTATATTCTGATTACAATGTCGTCTCATTCTTTAACTAAATGCAATCTATTAGTTTCCAAAATGTAAGTAGGTACATCTAGCTGTCCGATAACACGTTCTGATGGAATGGCTTGTCCTGCACTTTCTAAAAATGCACTCTGGGCTGAGTTTATCTTGGAAAAAGATCTTGGTTCCTTTCAAAACTTAGCAATGTGAATGCAAAGGACTTGGACCACAAAATAGGTGAAGTGTACTGGCAAAAGAGTTGAGACCCATTCATTGACAAGGGCTGTGTGAATACAAATAATGTAGTTTTTTTTTTTTTTACCTCACGAGTTCACCTTGAAGGACCGAGATTGGTTATTTTAAAAGAGGATTGTGTGAAAACGCTAGTGAAGCAAACCAAACCGTTTAGGGTGTTATCAGAGCACAACAAACCCCAGACAATCAGAAAGACTATGGCTGTCTGCTACTGTGCAATTGACTGGATTTCAGGGGCCTTATTCAGCTGGTTCAAAACATTTGACAACTTTACTGATAATGCTGTTACATCCTTTTGATGAACAAGAGTGTATTAGCTATATTAATTTACATTACAATGTAACTACATAGCTGAAAGATTCCAACACAGAACGAGTCAAAAATATGTTCCAGTTTAATGTACTGAACCTGTCAGTTTCAAAAGCATGAAAATGTTTGCATTGAAATGGTAGCTAATGAATGTCCACCATGCTAAGGGTCAGACTCAACGTAACAAAATTAGCTAGCAATCTAGAATCTAGCCAAACATCAGACAAACATGATTGCTATTCCAAACAAAATTGACGTTAGCAAATACACATAAAGTAAAACAGTGGAATCAACCGAATGCTAGTGAGCAACTGTTAGCTAGCTAACGTTACTGCGGTAAGGAAATAACATAACGTTAACTACCTGGTGTATAGTAGAGTTAGCAATTTAGTTAGCTGACGTTTGTTGACTAGCTAAAAAACCGGGAGTTCCCTAGCTAACGCGGCTAATGAGAAGAACACACAATTTCGCTGACAAGTTAGGTACTTAGCTAAACTTTAGTCCTACATATGTATTTCATACCTCATCGAAAGAAAACAAGTAAATTCTCGGTAAACCAAAATGTCCGGTTGGGAGGTTCGCTAGCAGCTAGTTAGCCACTTGGCCCAAGCACCTAATTTTAGCCAGCTAGCTGTCCGACAGGGATAACTGGCTAACGTTAGCTAGCTAGTTCAACCAATATAGCTCTTTATGATGTCAAAACAAAACAGTCAATGATTAGAGGCAATATAAAACAACAATAGACGTATCTTACGAAGTGCGTGGTAAACTTGCAAACTAACAAGCTATACGTTGGCTAGCCTGGTAAAGACAAGAGATTCAACCACCACTACCGCGAGTATTTTCCCCATTCCTCAAACGGTTGAACACGCTGTTGTCAAATCTAGTGCCCAGCTGCAGGCCTCACCAGAAGCCCTTACTCTCCTCCCCTGCATCCTTACCAATTCGCAAATGTACACATTCCGTAAACACAACACGCTAGCTGGCAACAGTCAGACCCAACCAGCCGCGAAGTAATCGGTTTTATTCAAAGATTAATGCGAGCATTATAGTCTACTATACCTCCTCCAATATGCGTGAGGCGTATAAAAAGATGCTCGCACTTTACCGCACACGCGCTGGCTAGCCTCTTGGTTAGCTAGCCGAAACGTATATCTCGCTGAATCATTCCCCCATACGGGCCTAACGTGACAGAGCGAGTTCGTGGTGTATTTCAGAGTTTTCGTTGGGCAAATTTACGTAGCTACCTGTGATAGAAGAGGGGCGTTCATATTTCTGTGTAAAAGTCGGCTGTATTTTGATTAAATTGTATCGTCACTAAAGAAACAGTCAGGATTCGAAACCTGTGTGTAAACTCAGTATAAATATGTCATGGGGTGGAGATTATTATTTTTAATAGATCCATTTAGATTTTCCAGAAGAAGTTACTGTCATGCACCTTTTATCTAGCTCCTATGAGCAACTGGAAGATCTCAACAACCAAAATGTCAAATTATTATCAAGTCACCATTCGTTCATCCTATCATACATCCACCCTATAACTACTAGTACTAGGGTAATGTTAGCTTCTGAATAAGCTGAAGCTACAAAACATCAGCAGGTGAGCAAACTAACTTTTGGCATTTTGACAGGAAATACCATCTGTATGTATACATCTACAATTTAGTAACATTTATTAGATTAATACAATTAACTATTTTTTCTCTTCTATTTACCTATGCAATTACATCATTAGAACCCATCTCAGAAACCCTGCAGCAAAAAGGATAACCACATTATTTGACGGGAGGATTTCAGAAGACAAACGTTGGTCTCTAGAACAGTGTTCCACATAGACATCAATCAGACAACATTGCTTTTCAATGTCTTTCTGACACCCAAACAAAAAGGCTTTTAGTACAATCCATAGTCAAATGAAACATGTAAGAATATGAATGCTCTCAATGGACACTAATTCTTAGTGTTAAATAAATATGATAATAATACAATTATAACAATCGTCAAATAGTTTAATAATAATTGTAAATGGTAGTAGTTCACAATACTACTACTAGTTTGTAAATACCAGAAACTGCTTCGGTTCACTAGCTCCATTTCCTCCTCCTCAGCATAGTTGTGTGTGGTCTCCTAAAACAATCTGAAAGCATAAAAACAAGCACATCTAAAATGGAGGATTGGACAGCTGGGGTCCTGGGGGGGACATTCCAAACCTATAGATGAACAAAAAAGAACTAAGATTGAATGGTAGGCCTATTGATTCAATGAGGATGAATGGTATGAGATTAGTCATAGGTGGCAAATGGAATATTGGGCAGATTGTGAAATTGGATTAATATAGATCTAAAATCTCGTGAGAAAAAACTGGGCATATGAATAAAACATGGACAATTCAAAACGATACTGATTAGTCACACAATGTCAACAATACATAATTTTACTTTACAATGAGAAGATTTGGCCTAAATCAATTAACTCCTCGTAATAAATTCGCGTGGGCTCGCTGTTCGGCTCATGAAACAAACGACCTCTCGCGCACAGTCAAAGGACCTGCCAATCAAAGTACCGGCAAGTCATGTCCAGAACTAGCAGCTGGTCTCTTTTCACATGGGTGTGGGTTTCTTGGTAAACTTTCATCCGCAATCTCGACGAGCTCAATGTCATTTTCAAAGCAAAGGGAATCTGCCTCTTGCAAATGCCTTTACCCCATACAGCAGAAAATTCAGGAAACATGTAGCTAGCTTTTCACAGAACGCAAGCTGCAGTGTGTGTGTGTATGTATGTATGTGTGCCGGTATGCGTTTCGCGCGTGCACAGCGCACCACAATGCTCTTTCAGTCAGTGGTTAAATTAAAAATGGCGGTTCACACAGCAGAATGTCCGTACTTTATCCTAAAACGACGCGCAATTCAGACCCCTGCTTAGCACTATCAAATACATCAACACGATCACTAAACTCCCCATTTAAACAATTCATCATGCTTTTGCTCAATGTTAACGCAGATGTGCATAGAGTTGCTTACCGAGATGCGTGTACATTTCATTTCTCCATCTTGCACTAGCGTCCAGCGAGCTGGGTGGATTTGAATCTCGCGATAACGGCGCTTCCTATGTCAGCCTTCTGGCGAGTCACTCCCCATGCCCGTCAAATGAAGCTGCTGGAAAATATTATTTGGATTTTTTTTTAATGGACATTTCAGTATGCAAACATTGAACGGGATCAAACAAGCAGTGATAGAAAACCCTAATTTTCTTGGCTCTTCCTTCTTTCAATACAAAATTATCTATCTATGCATGTTCAGTGCATTCCACATAATACTGTATGTGGGAGATTACTCTGATGGTCATAGCTGATGTAGTATATCAAACTATTGAATAATCTTGAATAGCTCTTTGGAATAGAATATATACTTGAACAGTTACTTTATTGCCCATCTTGACTCACACACTTTGAGGCAGTCACAAAGCAGCACCTCTGGATGCAGAGCAGTTTAGGGATTAAGAGCCTTGCTCAAGGGCACAATGGCAGGGAAGTGTACCTTGGGAGTGCTGATATAGGATCAGTTTTGCATTTTAGATAATGAATAAGATTATATAGACAGGGGGACCTAAATAAACAAGTTTTGTGAATATGAGCCCAGCCGCCCTCCGGTTGCTAGCTTGAGACCTGTCTTTAGAAACAGTTTCTCAATAATTATGACATGGGTCAGACAATCATATTGAAACATACAAGACTGAGCTTATTCTTTAATTCAGCTTAACATGAAAATGAATTCAAGGCAAAGAATAAACACCTGACATTCAATTCAGTCCATGGAATACAAATGCTATTTAACTCAGGTTTCAAATGTGATTGAGATTTTTGTGATATTTTTCTACTGCTTGTGTAAATATCACAATAATAATGAGCACAATAGATACATAATTAAACCCTGAGAAATTGTTTGACCCACACTATATAACATTGCAATATAAACATTGAGTAAATAGTAATGGCTAGTAAGAGATATACTTATAGTTATATCAAAACATGTATTATCATCTAATGACAAAGAATGAAAGATGGTACAGGCCTATCCTCTGAAAGTCCTTGGAAAAAATGTTAGAGAAGAAAGGAAACAATTCTGACCCCTTCCCTTTTTCTACATTGTTACTTTACAAACTTATTCTAACATTGATGAGAAACATTTAATCAATCTACACACAATACCTCATAATGGCAAAGCGAAAACAGGTTTTTAGAACATTTTGCAATGTATTGAAAATAAATAACACATACCTTATTTGCATAAGTATTCAGACCCTTTGCCATGAGACTCGAAATTGAGCTCACATGCATCCTGTTTCCATTGATCATCCTTGAGATGTTTTGACAACACTGATAATGGCACCAGAGGGGATGGCTGCCATTTTTATGGGCTCCTAACCAACTGTGCTATTTTGTTTATAAGTTATTTTGTACATGTTGCTGTTACCATCTCTTATGACAGAAAAGAGCTTCTGAACAGTGATTACTCACCTCAAACTGGACAAAGATTTTTCTTTAATGAGTCTGATGAAGGACACACTGCTTTCGAGTCCAGGCCCAAATCCCCATCATTAGCACGAAGAAAGAATTCTTTGGCAGGTAGGTAAACCACCACTACCCTCCGTACTATTGGCCAACGTGCAATCATTGGAAAATAAACTGGCGATAAAGACTATCCTACCAACGGGACATTAAAAACTAATATCTTGTGTTTCACAGAGTCGTTGCTGAATGACGACACATAATATAGAGCTGTCTGGGTTTTCCGTGCATTGGCAGAACAGAGCAGCTACGTCTGGTAAGACAAGGGGCGGGGGTTGTGTGTCTATTTGTCAATAACTGCTGGTGCGTGATGTCTAATATTAAAGAAGTCTCAAGGTATTGCTCGCCTGAGGTAGAATACCTCATAAGCTGTAGACCACACTATCTATTTACCACCACAATCCAATGCTGGCACTAAGACCGCATTCAACATGCTGTATAAGGCCATAAGCAAACAAGAAAATGCTCATCCAGAAGCGGAGCTCCTAGTGGCCAGGGACTTTAAGGCAGAGAAACTTAAATCCGTTTGAACTCATTTCTACTAGGATGTGCAATCGGAGGGGGGAAAAACTCTAAACCACCTTTACTCCACACACATCATCCTACACCGGCTCTAACACTCATCGGATGTGGCAGGGCTTGCAAACTATTACTGACTACAAAGGGAAACCCAGCAGTGAGCTGCCCAGTGACACAACCCTACCAGACGAGCTAAATGCCTTTTATGCTCCCTTCGAGGCAAGCAACACTGAAGTATGCATGAGAGCACCAGCTGTTCCAGACAACTGTCTGATATCTCTCCAATATTCACAAAGCCGCCGGGCCAGACAGATTACAAGGGTAGTGTACTCAAAGCATACACGGACCAACTGGCAAGTGTCTTCACTAACATTTTCATCCTCTCCCTGACTGAGTCTGTAATATCTACATGTTTCAAACAGACCACCTTAGGTAACCTGCCTAAATGATTACCTCCCCGTATCACTCACGTAGGTAACCTGAAGTGCCTTGAAAGGCTGGTTATGGCTTACATCAAGACCATCATGCCTGAGCCCAAGACGCACTCCAATTTACAAACCGCCCCAACAGATCCACAGATAACTCAACGCAATCTCAAATCGCACTCCACACTACCCTTTCCCAACCGGACAAAATTAACACCTACATAAGAATGCTGTTCATTGACTACAGCTCAGCGTTCAACACCATAGTGCCCACAAAGCTTATCACTAAACTAAGGACCCTGGGATTTGGAAAAGGAGGGCCGAACAGGCCCCCATTAACATTGACGCGGCTGCAGTGGATCGAGTCGAGAGCTGTCCACATCATCAAAGAACTATCATGGTCCAAACACCAAGACAGTCATGAAGAGGGCACGACAACACATTTTTCCCTTCAGGAGACTGAAGATATTTGGCATATGGTCCCCAGATCCTCAAAGTTCAACAGCTGCACCATCAAGAGCATCCTGACTGGTTGCATCACCACCTGGTATGGTAACTGCTCGGAATCTGACCGTAAGGCGCTACAGAGGGTAGCGTGTACTGCCCAGTACATCACTGGGGCAAACTTCCTGCCATCCAGGACCGATATACCAGGTGGTGTCAGAGGATGGGCAAAAAATGTTTGTCAAAGACTCCACTCAGGCCTCCCGAGTGGCGCAGTGGTCTAAGGCACTGCATCGCAGTGCTAGCTGTGCCACTAGAGATTCTGGCATTGTTTAAAGTGGCTAGTGATATATTTTACATCAATTCCCATGATTAAAGTGGCTGGAGTAGAGTCAGTGTGTTGGCAGTAGCCACTCAATGTTAGTGGTGGCTGTTTAACAGTCTGATGGCCTTGAGATAGAAGCTGTTTTTCAGTCTCTCGGTCCCAGCTTTGATGCACCTGTACTGACCTCGCCTTCTGGATGATAGCGGGGTGAACAGGCAGTGGCTCGGGTGGTTGTTGTCCTTGATGATCTTTATGGCCTTCCTGTGACATCGGGTGGTGTAGGTGTCCTGGAGGGCAGGTAGTTTGCCCTCCAGCTATGTGAAGCTTGTAGCGTCATCCCCAAGAAGAGTCGAGGCTGTAATCGCTGCCAAAGGTGCTCCAACAAAGTACCGAGTTAAAGGTCTGAATATTTATGTAAATATCTTTATTTTTGTTGATACATTTGAAAGAAAATTATAAAAACAGTTTTTGCATTGTCATTATCAGGTATTGTGTGTAGATTGATGAGGGGGGAAAAAATGAACCATTTTAGAATAAGGCTGTAATGTAACAAAATGTGGAAAAAGTCAAGGGGTCTGAATACTTTCCGAACACACTATGTCCAAAATAGATGGGGGTGGGGTCTAAGCTAACATGTTTAATTGTTTTAAGATGGTGATAACATGGATCATTTATTTATTTTGGACACATTTAACCCCTTATTTTTGTTGGCACAACTACCTCCATACTTCTTTGTTTGTATGGGTTGCCTTCAGACGAGTCCCGTGACACCTGTGGGGGTCAGAGAGCAAAACGGAGAACACCATCGTGAGTCTCATCTTGCCATAGAGTGGTCATATCAGTTTGTAACACTACTAACATTTCTGTGAGAAGAATCGATTTCAGGACGTCTCATGGTCTGACAAACACCTCTGGAGCTCGGCCACCTTCCACTGCAGATGCGGCAGGCTGACATATCTCTAGCCTAAACTGATGGATTTTTATTGGGATTTAAACAAAAATTGTTACTTAGATAGATGCATAGGTGCATCAATAGACTTAAGGATTTTAATACAATGCAAAATGTTCCTTGTTATATCATTATGATAATAGCAGTCAGAACCATCTTGAGAACATACAGGTTGTTACCCCTGCTCATACGTTGCTGATGCATGCCAGATCATACATAAAATACCTATCCAGATGTTGTATCAGCTAACCACATGTTACAGCAATCTGGTGCCTGACGGCACAGCCGATGACATGGCAAGCATCCATTGGCTGACGCATGCAAAGTCTGAGCAGGGCAACACGACCCCAGTGTTGCGATTGTGAAATGCGCATCATTGTTGACACTATCTGTTCAGTTATGAAAATGTAATGGTGTAATAAATCAGATAAGTTCAAATACTATTTGTAATCTTTCAAATACGAAGAGCATTTGCTTTAGCCTGCCTGGACTCCCAAGTTTGGTGGGTAGGGTTTGCACTATTTAGACTTTTTCTATTGGTTCCATTGCAACAGGCAAGCACAGCTAAGTTATTTCAAATAGTATTTGAACCCAGATCGGGTGTAAAAGGTCTACCACAGAGAGATTAGTAAGAATGTAACAGTACTGTAACAGAAAAATGTAACAGTACTGGCCCACTAAAATAAATAGTTGCACTATTTGGCCCCGTACACACTCAAATTGTACAACTGATGTAGAACACATTTGACACAAGTTGTGTAATGTTTTTCTGCACAATAATTATTATTACGGAAGCGATGTGGAGACACCACACTCTGCTGCAACCTTGGCGTTAAATGATGTGGTAAAGGCTATGGATAGGAGGAAGCACTGTGCTGCCCTGTTTAATGACCCATCGAAGGCTTTAGATTGTATTGAAGCCTTTGGATGCAGTTTATCATAGTGCACTACACTTTAATACAGGCAATGGGTTGAGTAAACATCACTGCATTCTGTATCTGAAAGTAGGCTGACACTCTTAAATGTCTTGTAGATTGATGCATTGCACTCTTTTTGTTTATAAAGCCCTCCTGTATAAACTCTGGCCGTACCTTACTTTTATTGTTAACTTACAAGATACCAGACCCGGTCTCCCTTTGATCTCCACTGAGTTAGGTAGATCTGCTTTTAGTTTTTTTTTTTTGCACCTTAAGTGTAGAATGATCTCCAATGCACTTTTAAAATTGGAGGAATTGGTGCCTCCTTGGGCATTTCAGAAGGCTGGCTGATAGAGGATCTTATTACTACAGAATGTGTATATTGATATGTATTGTGCTAAACAGGGCTCACCTGGAAAAGTTAAATCCTTGTCAAAATAAAGGTGAAATAAATAAAACAATGGTTGTGTAAGGACAAACAGTTGTATCACAAAATTATCAGTTGTATCATCAAATGCGTTTGTACATCAGTTGTACAAGCTGAGTGTGTATGGAGCCTTTATGGTACTGGTGAACAACTGCTGAGCACACATGAAATTGTTACATGCCACCTAAGAACACTCATGACGTCATCGCTCACAAAAAGGAACTAACAAATAAGCCACGCACAAGCACTAATGCGAAACAAGTGGGGTTTTAAGAGGGGTTTTCAAAGACACTCATGGGCTGTCCACTGAAAGTTGACTAGCAACATGAAACTGGGTCCTAAAAGACACCCACCATGAGTGCCCACTGAATTCGCCCCATAAAAGGGAAACCAAAATAAAAGCCCACACCACTTTAAAATATGGAGTTAACCAAAGACAAAAGGCTTTGAATTCACAAACTTAAAGAGGAAGACAAACAGTCCAGCAATTTTAACATCTCTCCTGCCAACTAGAGCGTTGGCTCTGCCAGCACAGATGAAACGAACTGATTTACAGGTGCAACACATCCTGACTAACAAGGATGATTCCAATAAGCGTGCGCCACACCCGTACAGAACCAACCTAAAAGCCTGTAACACCTTACCCCTTTAGTCAACAAGTATATTCCATGTACTTGTTGGAGAAGTTTGCTCACAACCAACAAAAAACTCTAAGTTCACAATTGAAATGCATCACTTTCTCCAATATAAACACAGAGTTAACACTCCAACAATCATAAATCATCATCAAAACGGCCATTCATTCAAATAAAATGTAAATAAAAAACGTGCACCAGAACACAAAACAAAAACGGACTGCGCACCTTTTAAAGACAAATCAGAAAACAAGTTGTCCTTACCATGGACATGTCTGATTTCAAGGGGAAACTCCGGCAATATCCGTAGTAACTTTCCTTGGGATTTTCTTCAGTGGAATAACCTCAGGGAAACAAGTCGCAGCACACATGGTTACCACTCGTTGTTTTGGGCAAAGAACCAATAAACCTGCTGAAAGGTTAGTCAAAACCAGAGGTGCAAAGGTGAACTGGCACTGTTCGGTTTACCCATCACCTGGCAAACGTGACAGGATTCACAGTAAACCACAATATCATGTTCCAGACCAGAAATTAACCAAGATACGGTCATTCGTCTTGTTAACCCCAAGACGCCATCTCTTGTCGAAGCGTAACTAGAATTTGAGATCCACTGGGCCAATCGTCTTGCCCAGAAGAGGGGAACGCCACTTCCTCAGCAGAACACTATCTCTGTCAACGTAACCCACACAAACCTCATCAAACTCCTCCTCTGGATGCAAAAATATGAGGGAAGCATATTTTCTCTGTTCAGCAACCAGCTGCTTCCTAGACATCGAAGTGTCAACTGTTGGAACCCTCGTCTTTCAGCGGTCCTACAAACTCACTCACATTTTGGGTTTTCAAAGGAGCGGTCAACGCAAAAGGTGCTCCGAAATCAGGACCACACAAACCTCTCATAGATCGAACTTGGTGGGATTGCTGTTATCCTCCAACACTACACTTGCTCTCTGCAATATTCTTAGACATAACAAGTATAATAGCACACGCTGAGAACTCCAGGGTACTTTTCTGATAACTGGAAAGTTCTTGCTCCCACAAGAAGAAACATATTTTTCTCTCCTATATTTGCTTCAATTTAGGACACAGAGAGAATATGTACTTTCTCTCAGCAGTAATGACAAACGGGTTGATATGAAGCTGCAGTTTTCTGCAGATCCTTGTCTGGGGAAAAAGCAAAACCTCGTAGTAGGAGGTGACTTGTCTGGATTGCTATTTGTAATTATGTCTTTCATAATTTACGGAAAACTCTGTTTAGGGTGCAGGATGGCCCTAGTTGATTCAGAGTACTTCAAAACTCTATCCCTCTTTGGCGTGCTGCCAACTCCACTTCTTTTAATCGAATGGCATGCTCACATTCCTGTTCTTGTCTGGCTGCAGGTTCTTCTTATTCCATTTTTTTTTTAACTGAATGTCCTGCTCAAACTAATTGCTGTTGCGCCAATTTTGCCTTTCGTTCTACCTCTCGCAGTTTCACATCTACAGGATGTACTCTACCGCCTTCAGGACCCCTTTCACCATGTTCCCTCTCCAGGAGGATTTTCTCCTCCACCAAAGCAGTATCGATGAATTCTGCCTACTGCTTCGGAATCGGCAGGTGCCACTTTGATGTTTGTTTTGCAATGAGCAGATTCGCCTTTGTACATTTATCCAGTATCTCCCAAGCCGGGTTCCACACAAATGTTCCCAATTCAGTCAAAATATGTTTTACCCTGTGAGTGTTTATGCAACTTTCCACTGCTTTGGAATGATTTATCGACTACAAAAACACCTAGGACAAGATCCCGGACGAGCCCCCCCTTTTGTTACGTTCCCACTAAGACAAACTCATGTCGTCGCTCACAAACCATTAAATTAGCCAGACAGAAAAACACCAAAGCGAAACAGGTGGGGTTTAAGGAGAGGTTCAGACACTCATGGGGGGTGTCCATTGAAAGTTAACTAGCAACAAGAAACAGGGTTCACCCCAGAAAAGGCCAAATAAAAACCCACACCGCCTTATAATACGGAGTTAAAAATAAGCGGCGCTAACCAAAGCGGAGAACACAAGAGTAAAGGCTTAACTTAAAAAGACGACAAAACGTCGGTCAAACACTTCCAACATCTCTCCTGCCAACTAGAGCATTGGCTCTGCAGGTCTTCTATATTACCTGTGCCAGCACAGGGGAAACTAACGACTATTAACGGGGCAACAGGTGCCACACACCCTGACCAACAAGGATGACTCCAATTAGGGCGCGCCTCATCCACAGAATCAACCTTGATATCGAACGAGAGAAGAAACCCAAAACCTGCAATCTCCTCCAGGCCAATGCCTTTCACGTCTAACATATACACTGACACAAGACGAAATATTATTAATACTAAATGATAAATCAGGAACTTCATTATTCCATTATAACAATACACGACCAACTAAAAATTACATGATTATTAGTGCATACAAATAAAACTTTGAATATTTCAAACATTTTTCCAAATTACATGTATTTTATACAAGGTATGTTAAGCAATAACAACAAAAAGACTTCTCCTTTGAACTATATAAAAACAAAATTACAACGATGTACATATCAGAATCATTATCAAATCTCTGCTTTCCGACTTCAATATCCTTACAGAACACTACAACTGTGTCTATGTGTAGCACATTCCTTAAATAAAACACATCATTTTACATCTACGTCACAAACGGCACCACATTTCCAAAATAGTATGCTACTTTTAACCAGAATGCATTGGGTCCTGTTCAAAAGTAGTGCACTACAGAATAGGGCTCCATTTGGGACACATCCTACAACTGCTGGCTCAAGTCTATACTACCAAAGACTTGAATACAAACCATGGTGGATTTGAAAATGATTAGGAACCAGATTCTTCATATCATGACAGTACTGTTTTGACTGGGTGGCTATATAAATTCCAAAATATACACATCTAAAAACACAGAACTTCATCCAGAAGTGAGTTAAATGTAGCTTGGGTACCAGTATGTGACATGCTACGACAAGGAGTGACATGATGGCACACAGACTGGTACCCAGGCTAAGTTAAATGATTACAATCAAAAACACAAGTTAATTCTTTCTTGGGGTCATTAGCACACCGATCATTTCTTTGAAAATATCTACATAAATTCTGGTGAAGAGATCCCCTTTCTAAAAGGTTTGGTTGCTATCTACATGGGGAAAATAAACACCTGGGTGGTGAATAAAAGTAATAACCTAAATTTGTAGCAATAAAAAAGTAAACTAGAGTCGAAAGTGAGGTGAGAACAGAGATTAGAACACAACTGTAAAGGGGTGAATGGGAGGCAAGCCTACTAGCACATAATACATGTAAAAAGCTAAGTCATCCAAAACAACATGAGTTAATCTCAAACAGATTAAATCATTTCTAAAAATCCAATTTGGCTGAATTGTCTAGAAAGAAACTTATATTTTATTTATCCATTTAAAACCTTCACCCCTTTTGACTCACCCACATAGAGAGACCCATGTCAAATGAAGAATGGGTCATATCATGGGTTTCATAATAAAATCAAAGAATTGTTTTACTATAAATCATCAACTATGAATTATTTCAGACATTTTTCATTGTCAATTTGATGAATACATGCTTCTTGCATGTAAGTTTAATGGGTTAAATGATTAGATAGATCATATAGCAATTAATTGATCGATACATGTTCAATTGATCTGAGCGATGCATGACCAACTAAATGCTTACATGCTCCTCAATATATACACTACCGTTCAAAAGTTTGGGGTGACTTAGAAATGTCCTTGTTTTTGAAAGAAAAGCATTTTTTTTGTCCATTAAAATAACTTCAAATTGATCAGAAATACAGTGTAGACATTGTTAATGTTGTAAATGACTGTTGTAGCTGGAAACGGCTGATTTTTAATGGAATATCTACATAGGCGTACAGAGGCCCATTATCAGCTATTCCAAGTTTACCATTTTAAAAGGCTAATTGATCATTAGAAAACCCTTTTGCAATTATGTTAGCACAGCTGAAAACTGTTGTTCTGATTCAAGAAGCCAGAAAACTAGCCTTTAGACTAGTTGAGTATCTGGAGTATCAGCATTTGTGGGTTCAATTACAGGCTCAAAATGGCCAGGAAAAAATAACTTTCTTCTGAAACTCGTCAGTCTATTCTTGTTCTGAGAAATGAAGGCTATTCCATGCATGAAATTGCTAAGAAACTGAAGATCCCTAACAACGCTATGTACTACTCCCTTCAAAGAACAGCACAAACTGGCTCTAACCAGAATAGAAAGAGTGGGAGGCCCCGGTGCACAACTGAGCAAGAGGACAAGTACATTAGAGTGTCTAGTTTGAGAAACAGATGCCTCACAAGTCCTCAACTGGCAGCTTCAGTATAGTACCCGCAAAACATTAGTCTCAACGCCAACACTAGTCTCAATAGGAAACTCTGGGATGCTGGCCTTCTAGGCAGAGTTCCTCTGTCCAGTGTCTGTTCTTTTGCCCATCTTAATCTTTTTATTGGCCAGTCTGAGATATGGCTTTTTCTTTGCAACTCTGCCTAGAAGACCAGCATCCTGGAGTCGCCTCTTCACTGTTGACATTGAGACTAGTGTTTTGCGGGTTCTATTTAAAGAAGCTGCCAGTGGAGGACTTGTGAGGCATCAGTTTCTCAAACTACTGATCTCAACTAGTCTGAAGAAGGCCAGTTGTATTGCATCTTTAATCAGAATTTTTTTTATCTGTGCTAACATAATTGCAAAAGGGTTTTCTAATGATCAATTAGGCCTTTAAACTTGGATTAGCCAACACAATGTGCCATTGGAACAAAGCAGTGATGGTTGCTGATAATGGCTATGTATATATATTTTTTTAAATCAGTCATTTCCAGCAACAATAGTCATTTACAACATTAACAATGTCTACACTGTATTTCTGATTAATTTGTTGTTATTTTAATGGACAAAAAAAATATGCTTTTCTTTCAAAAACAGGGACATTTCTAAGTGACTCCAAACTTTTGAACGGTAGTGTGTGTGTATATATATTTTTTCATATCAAAGTATAAATAATACCAAATGTGAAAGCAGAGTACCAAAGTAGAATGCTGACTATTTCAGCGCTACAAAACAGCTATATAGATTCAATCAATTCTGAATTATTAAGGACTGGAAAGTGGTATAGAGTGAGAACATGAGTGAATGACAGGTGCAGGTGAAGATACCAGATGAAAAAAAATTGAATTATAGATTAAAAAATATAAACAGTTTCTCTTAAAGCAGTCATGTCTTTCAGGTCCTCTTTAATTTACATCCATCTGTCCTCCATCCATCCATATCTCCCGAAGCACCTCTCACAGGAGAAGCTTCCCATTGCGGTGTATTTTCAGAATCTTTCCTAGTCTCTGTTTTGCTGTTGCAAGTCCTTTCTTTGGACGTTTCCCTGAGATGGAGGTAGAAAGAAGGAATAAAGCAATGGGTAAGAAAACAGTTTGTCACATTTGTGAATCCTGTTCATTAGACACCAAATGGAGGAAAACAGACAAACAGGGAGGCATTATCTGGACATGTCATTTTCATATTCCGCTCTGAAATATTTTCTGTTGTGTGCCCTAATGAACACAACTCACAGGGGTTACAGCAACAACAAAAAATCCCATGACTGAAACTTAAGTCGATCTCAGATTGATTTTCTGTGGGAAAGTTAACTTATACTTTCATGTTAAAAAAGAAAAAAATGAATGATCATCATGCTTTTAGGGAAAGGATCATGTGCAATGTAAACTGCACGTTTTACCAATTACAGTCCTTTTCAATTGGATAAAAACATTTATTATTAAAATAATGAAAAAAATGAATCCATATGAAAGAAATCCGCCAGTGACGGAGAAAGAACTTTAACCCCTGAACTCATGTCTATGTGCTGTGAAGTTACCCGTGTGTTTCTACAGCCTTGACCTAAACGATTGGCACCCTTTATTCTTTATTAAGATGAGCAAAAAAAATAGGGCAGTGGCGATCATGGAATTTTGGATGATGGTAATTGGTCAACCAAATGACCGCCGTCACCGTAATAACTGTTTGGGCGGGGGGCGCACATTTTCTCCATGTGCCGCCATAGAAATATAATTAATAGAACGGGCGTCCTCATTCTATGATGGCATAATGGGTGGACTGGCAGCCATAGATGTGGTAAAGGATTCATTGGAACGCAGAAGTTCCATTTACCAGATTGGAGAACATTCAACAAATCTGATCTAACATAGTGGATATTCGCCAAAACCTTCATGTTTTATGTACTGTAACAGGCACACAATGTGCTTACTTCAGTCCAATTTGGATATATTTGCTATATAACATGTAGAAGTGACTACTAAATGCTAACTAACGTTTGTATAAGATGGTTAGCATAGCTAGCATACAGAAATGGTTGATGGTGGTCAAAATAATGTTTAACTGTAATGTAGTTGATCGTAACAATGACATGAACATGTGTTGGGGTTGACATCCATACAAGCATTATATTTCGAAATAATGTGAAATACACAAACAATAGCCTAAAAGTAGACTAATTTTGCTGGGGGGCAATGAGGAGTGTTGGGATCATTACCCAAAGGCACTTTCCCCCATGTGTTTCCATGGCAATTTCATTGTTTTGGCCGAGTTTGATTGACCTCTTTACCACATCTACTAAGAGTGTACCCATAAGTAAAATATGTGCTAAAATCTGCTGTAATTTGCTGATTCAACTGACATTACAAAAAATACATTCCATTGCATGGGGCACATCAGTTAAACATCATTTGAATGAACATTCACATTACCATGGAAATGATTGCATCACAATACCAGGCAGCCATTGTGAGTGTACGAATTAGTAGTCAAATTGCCAGGGTTAGATGTTGCAAGCCTGTTCTATTTCTGTGTGCTGCTGCTGCATTGTCATTCAGTCAGCTGTGCATTAGACCCCTCAAACTGGTTAATTTATTTTCTTGATGTCTGAACTATATTGTGTATTGAAAAAAAATGGAAGATTACACTGAACAAAAATAAACGCAATCAACAATTTCAAAGATTTTACTCAGTTACAGTTCATATAAGGAAATCTGGCAATTGTAATAAATTCATCTATGGATTTCACATGACTGGGAATACAGATATGCATCTGTTGGTCACAGAGATCTTTTTTTAAAGTAGGGGCATGGATCAGAAAACCAGTCAGTATCTGGTGTGACCATTTGCCTCATGCAGCGCGACATCTCCTTCGCATAGAGTTGATCAGGCTTTTGATTGTGGCCTGTGGAATGTAGTCCCACTGTTCTTCAAATCGCTGTGCGAAGTTGCTGGATATTGGCGGGAATTGGAACACGCTGTCGTACACGTCGATCCAGAGCATCCCAAACGTGCTCAATGGGTGACATGTATGGTGAGTATGCAGGGCATGGAATAACTGGGACATTTTCAGCTTCCAGGAATTGTGTTCAGATCCTTGCAAAATGGGACTGTGCATTATCATGCTGAAACATGAGGTGATGGCGGTGGATGAATGGCATGACAATGGGCCTCAGGATCTCGTCACGGTATCTCTGTTCTACTAATCATTGACAGTGCCCTCTGTTCATAATGTTGACATCAGCAAACCACTCACCCACATGATGCCATACACGCTGTCTGTACAGTTGAAATCGGGATTAATCTGTGATGAGCACACTTCTCCAGCGTGTCAGTGGCCATCGAAGGTGAGCATTTGCCCACTAAAGTCGGTTACAACGCCGCACTGCAGTCAGGTCAAGACCCTGGTGAGGACGACGAGCACGCAGCCGAGCTTCCCTGAGACAGTTTCTGACAGTTTGTGCAGAAATTCTTTGGTTCTGCAGTTTCATCAGCTGTCCAGGTGGCTGGCCTCAGACGATCCCGCACATGAAGAAGCCAGATGTGGAGGTCCTGGGCTAGCGTGGTTACATGTGGTCTGCGGCTATGAGACTGGTTGGACGTACTGCCAAATTCTCAAAAATGACGTTGGAGGCGGCTTATGGTAGAGAAATGAACATTAAATTATCTGGAAACAGCTCTAGTGGACATTCCTGCAGTCAGCATGCCATTTGCACGCACTCCCAAAACTTGAGACATCTGTGGCATTGTGTTGTGACAAAACTGCACATTTTAGACTGGCCTTTATTGTCCACAGCACAAGGTGCACCTGTGTAATGATCATCCTTCTTGATATGCCACACCTGTCTAGTAGATAGTGAACATTTCTCCTTTGCCAAGATAATCTAACATGGATATAAACAAATGTCTGCACAAAATGAGGAAAATTATATTTTTGTGTGGATGAAAAATGTCTTTACATGTTGTTTTTCTGTTCAGTGTATATTATTATACTTATATACTTGCTCAGAGAAAGAGATTATAACCAGTAATATGTTCTCTCAAAAAGATTCAAATTATTGCCACCTCTATTTCCAATACTTCAGCACCATCCCCTTTGCGAGGACAACGGTACTGAGCCTTTTTCTAAAATATTTTATGAGATTGGAGAACATATTTTATTTAACTCGGCAAGTCAGTAAAGAAAAAAATCTTATTTTCAATGACGGCCGAGGAACAGTAGGTTAACTGCCTTGTTCAGGTGCAGAACGACAGATTTTTACCTTTCCAGCTCAGGGATTCGATCTTGCAACCTTTCGGTTACTAGTCCAATGCTCTAACCACTAGGCTACCTGCCTCCCCAATTGGAAGGGATCTTAGACCATTCATCTTTAAGGCATATTTCCAGATCCTTGATATCCTTTGTTGGTGCTTATGGACTTCCCTCTTCAATTCAAACCACACATTTTCAATTGGTTTCAAGTCCAGAGACAGATAGCCATTGCGAAATGTTGATTTTGTGGCCAAGTTTCAGCCTCCCGGCAGAGGCAACCAGGTTTTAGGCTGAAATGTATTGAGCTCTTTGGCCACGCACACCAGTGGTTGGTTTGGCGTTGAAAGAAGGATGCTTATTACAGAAAATAAGGTCAAACTTTACCCAGTAACATGACATTTTGCCCAAAACCTTGTTGCCTCTGCCAGAAGGCAGCAACTTGGTCAAAAGTGGATCTTCCAGCAAGACAATTACCCCAAGCACTTATGTACTTACCTCCACCAGCTCCAGCGCTGCCGGGGCTAGCTAGCCCAGCGGGGGAGGCTGTAGAGGGGGAGTAAGTGCTGCTGTTCTGGGGGGAGAGGGAGGGTCGTCTGGAGGTGAGGAACACCCCAGGAGCCATAGCCGCACTCCCTCTGGGGCCCCCAGGGCCTGCCGTGTACTCATGGTCCAGTAGGCTGGCAGAGTAGCACTCCACCCTCTGCTCAGGGCTTAAGTCAGGGGTGGGAGGCTCCGGGGCTAGGGGGGGGGAGGGAGGTGGCTGTGGTGGGGCAACGGGGCGGGGCTTTTTGGTGTACTTCCTCTTGGTGGGTTTCTGGATCTCCTGGATGAATAAACAATAGAAATATTAGACATTCAATCATATTCCCTAGCTCCTCAGAGCATCTCAACATTTGGCTCTCATTTGTCTTTTGGTGATTGTCTCATCTTTTAATATTTTTTTATTTAACTAGGCAAGTCAGTTAAGAACTAATTCTTATTTACAATGACGGCCTACACTGAGCCAATTGTGCGTTGCCCTATGGGGACTCCCAATCATGGCCGGTTGTGATACAGCCTGGAATCAAACCAGGGTCATTAGTGACGCCTCTAGCACTGAGATGTAGCGCCTTAGACCGCTGCGCCACTCAGGAGCCTTCAAAATGTATTTGAATGGGTGTAAGATTTAGTAAAGGGCACTACCGCTACCTGCCCTACCTTTTTCAGAACATGAACTTGTCCCAAACTGTCCCCTAACATGCACAATATACAAAAGTATGTGGACACCGCTTCAAATTTGTGGATTTGGCTATTTAATCCACACCCGTTGCTGATAGGTGTATAAAATCGAGCACACTGCCATGCAATCTCAATAGACAAACATTGACAGTAGAATGGCCTTACTGAAGAGCTTAGTGACTTTAAACGTGGCACCGTTATAGGATGCCATCTTTCCAACAAGTCAGTTTGTCAAATTTCTGCCCTGCTAGAGCTGCCGAAGGTCAACTGTAAGTGCTTTTATTGTGAATTGGAAATGTCTAGGAGCAACAACTGCTCAGCCGCGAAGTGGTGGTCTGTCCTCGGTTGCAACGCTCACTACAGTTCCAAACAGTGAGTTCCAAACTCACTACAGTTCCAAACTGCCTCTGGAAGCAAAATCAGCACAATAAATGTTAGTCGGAGCTTCATGAAATGGCTTTCCATGGACGAGCAGCCGCACACAAGCCTAAGATCATCATGCGCAATGCCAAGCGTCGGCTGGAGTGGTGGAAATGCGTTCTCTGGAGTGATGTCGAGATCGGTGTGGAAGAACTTGACTGGCCTGCACAGAGCCCTGACCTCAACCCCATCGAACACCTTTGGGATAAATTGGAACGCCGACTGTGAGCCAGGCCTCATCTCCCAACATCAGTGCCCGACCTCACTAATGCTCGTGGCTGAACGGAAGCAAGTCCCCACAGCAAAGTTCCAAAATCTAGTGGAAAGCCTTCCCAGAAGAGTGGAGGCTGTTATAGCAGCAAAGGGGGGGACCAACTCCATATTAATGCCCATCGTTTTGGAATGAGATGTTGGACGAGAAGGTGTCCACATACACTACATGACCAAAAGTATTTCCCCTCCTCTCATCTCACCTGTTGTGCCAGTTTGGCAGCAGCTGCAGCAAGGCCAGTCTCTACAGACGCCACTCTGGCCCCCTCCCTCACTGGGCGCTCCTGTTTTGGCAGGGTGGGGGTTACCCGGGCTGAGGGAATAAGAAAATATGTTTGCGGGATTAATCAATGATATGTAACACTTTATTTGGAGAGTCTTTATTTGGAGAGTCCGCCTACAGATGGTTATTACATGTTCAACTAAGTATCAACAAATGTCCTTCGCTGTCGGTTTGGTCATAAAACATGTCCACTGTCTAACACTTGAAAATGGGTTGAGTAGTGAGTACCTTTGGGGCTCCAAGGAGTGTCGTCCCAGTTTTTCTTCCTCTTCATCTTGGCCTTGTTGGCGTGGTCCTCCTCATCAGACTCTAAGGAGGGATAGACTGAAACACACACAGGGGTTGGTCAGGAGGGTTGAGCAGTCAGGCAGGATAATGATAGTGACATCATTGGATCATTTAGTTTAGTATCCATCATAGTGCCTTGATTCGACCATGACTTAGTTCCCAGGTGAGCTAAACCCAATGTTTGTGGATTTGTTTTAGCCCGCCTGGGGAACCAGTTTGGCGGAGGGTGCAAATTTGAGACCATTCCAAAACTAATGCAGCGAGGGCAAGGGGAGTAGTCTCTGAGCAGTAGCCAGGCCAGGGGTATGTTCTTGTGCTCCTTCCTCCCATGACTCACCTGGTCAGAAGTAGTGCACTATACACGGAATAGGGTGCCATTTGGGATGCACACAGCCTATGGGAGAATCTCAATTGAGATTCTTCCTCTGACTCACCATACTCGGCGTCTTTAAAACAGGTGCCCAGAGTTTCCTGCTCGTCTGGGCTGTCCTCGTCGCTAAGGTGACGGGCCGGCCGCTTGACAGGCCGCTTCCCAGGGCGTTGGAACGTTGTCTTCTCTTTGGAGGCTCCTCCCCCTCTGCTCTTATTGGCTCCTGTCACCCACACGGCCCGCCCTCCTTTCTCTTTGACCATGCCCAGGCCCTCAGAAAGCCCTCCGGAGACAGACCGAGGGGAGGAAGAGGAGGAAGAGGAGGAGGAGGAAGAGGATGGAGGGTTGGCCATGGAGAGCATGCCCTGGATGGCATCTCGCGTGCTGGGAGAGGCTGGGGCTTCCTCACTGGAGGGTGGAGAGGGAGGACAAGAGATGAATGATCACCACACAAACAGCACTAAAATGTAGAGGACGTATGTTGCAAAAATGTATATTACGCAAGTTAACCTGTTCTGTTTATGAAGGCAGTGAGAGAAACATTCATTCTCCCAACTTCATTGGCTCCCATTTTGGATACATTTTTCCTTTGGCAATCTGATGCCAAGGCAGAATGCAAATACATTTTTCAAATGATTGACTTGAGTTCAAATAGATAAGACAATACGTGGTAGTCTGACTGCTCAGAATATCTGAACACAAGTTGCAGAGGGCTGGTATTGAGAATAAAACAATATGATTAAGGTTTCTGAAATGTCCAGAAGTGTCAGTCAGGCCCTACCTGAGTGCAGAGTCCAGCCCTGCCACCTGTTTGCTGGCTTTCAGCAGGTCCAGGATTCCTCCTGCTCCACCCTTCACGCCATGGACAGTCATGGTCTCCTCCTCATCTGTGGTGTAGTCCTCCTCGATGTCAAAGTCCACCTCTCCTGGTTCTCTGATGCGATGGGGGTCAGAGCATGGCTTGGCCCTCGGCAGCTTCCTAGGAAGACCTGACGCAAACAGGATCTTGTTCAGTGTATGCATGGAAGAATACCATTTGAAACTGTGTGAAATGGGGAGGAACTAATAGAAATGCTACATTTGTATGTTTTCCTTAGCAAAAGGTTGTTACAACGTGTGCTCCTGATGGAAAACGGTCCAGGCATACATACACAGGTTTATAGTTTGTTCCTTGCTCCACCATCGGACCAAACCTGCCCCAGACACCAATGATAAAACTGACTGGTAGATTACGCCACTCTATCCCAAAGGATGCCTAAAAAGTGTTTTTTATTGCTTTCATATCAATTTAGCCTCAAGGCTCGGAAGGCTGAACCGAATGCCCCAACAAGATCAGAAAACGTTGTTTATTGATTAGTAATGCTATCCCGAAAGAAGTGCTCTCAAAGTATATTTCCATTTGTACTATATCATGTAAACTTACCACTAAGTTTCTTCTTGCTGGATCCCCCAGCCTTGCGTCGTGGAGGTGGTGTCTCGTCAATCTGTAGCTCGTCCTCTGACTCAAAGTCTGACAGTGCAGACACTCCCATAGCATGGTGCTGGAAGTGAGGGGCACGGCCGGCACTGTTACTGCCGCCCGAACGACCACCCTTCTTGCTGTGGTCAGAAAGAAAGAAACTTCTATGAACATGTCGATGACACAATGTCAAATGCAAACAGAACGTGATAAGAGATAAAGAGGTCGCCTGACATCCCAGTCTTACCCCTGTATTTTGCCGTTGGTCAGCACCAGCTTCAGTTTGCTCTTGCTCATTTTCCCCTGGAACTCCTCCAAGGGTAGCTCAAACTGGAGATGGAGAGAAATCACAAGCACCCATTAGCATCACGAATCCATGCAAACAAACACTGTACTCAGGTTCAGAGCTGAATAAAACTAGAACTTTCAACTTTATTTGTCCCAGAGGGATTTTCTTTTTAGGTAAAAGGACTATTTAAATGTGCATTTCATTTATTAAATGTATTCGACAAGGACAAGGCACATCATTCACCAATTGAACAGACGTACCTTGTTCTTGTTTTTCTTGTTACCAGATTGGCATTTCTTCAGTGTGTGTTTGGTGTGGATCTCCAGGAGATCCAGCTCTCCTGCCTCTTTCATTAAGCCCTTTTGGCCCTTCTTTTTGGGACTGGGGGACACATCCTTGGGTTTGGGGCCTCTCTTCTTCCCCGGGGGGCGGCCAGGGCTCTGGGAGATGGCTAGAGGGGAGGCTTTGGGGAGGGGCGAGGGGAAGCCCTGTGTAGAGGTGAAAGGAGCCGCAGGGCGGCCTTGCTGGAAGATGTCCTGGAGTGGCAGAGAGGACAGAGTACTCTCACTAAGCCAGACTGAAATTAATTCATACACACTCATATGCCTGATAGGGACTCACTATAGTGGTGACCTGAACTGTACAGGCTCAGATATGATGGTAGATGAACAACTAGGCCAGTCTAGTAGCTTGGCTCAGTTTGCCTCAGTGTACTTTTTTGGGCTCCTGAGTGGTGCAGCAGTCTAAAGCACTGCATCTCAGTGCAAGAGGCGTCACTACAGTCCCTGGTTTGAATCCAGGCTGAATCACACCCGGCCGTGATTGGGAGTTCCATAGGGCGGCCGACAATTGGCCCAGCGTGGTTAGGGTTTGGCCGTCATTGTAAATAAGAATTTGTTCTTAACGGACTTGCCTAGTTAAATAAATATAATCAATAAAAAAAGTAAAAAAATATTTGTCAGTGTCTCCACCTCCCCAGGCCAGCTTACCTCCACCAGTCGTATCTCCTTGGCCAGGTCCTTGACCAGTTGCTGGGTCTTAATGGTCTCTGGAATCTCCACCTCGTGGTCAGTCAGCGACTGGTGGGAGGACAAAAACATAACGTCACCATAAGACACAAAGAACTATAGCGCCCACTACAACTAGCTTCCTGATATCTTGTGCCATTGCGCATAATGTTAACGACGGACTATGACAGATGTTATAAAGTCTTCAGTGGCTGCTATAAAGGCTTGATGAATGCATACATAAGGGGGCCTACAGTAAAGAGCTACCTCTTTGCGTGTCCAGGTGCGGAAAGCGTTGTTGAGGGCCTTGGCTCCGTGGACCAGGTAGGTAGCAGGATGTCTGCGGTTCTCTCTCAGACCTGCAACATAGACGTTATCAAGGTTCTTGACATACATTGCCCAAAGAAATGCAGATCCTTAGAGAGCAGAAAAGCATGTTTATGATGAAGCACCTCACCTCTGAATGTGTCAAGCAGGTGCTTGCCAACATACCAGCACACAGTCTCAAAGTTTGGGAAACTGAACAGGTCGGCTGTACTCAACCTCTTCTCTATTTCATACGCTCTGATGGGGAAAGAAGACAGAACACAGGGTAAATGATTATAAACATTTGGTAATTCGAATGTATAGTACAATGGTATTGGAAATGTATTGAGTGAGCCATTTTCAAAATGGCATTGTAGTTATGAATGGTAGAGAAATGTTGCTATGATCAGTTCAGATAAACTGAGTACCGCAAGTGATGCGACTCACGTTTTAGTAGGAGGCAGGAGTTAAGGGACTTACCGGAGCTGCATGTCAATGTTGAGACTGTGTAGGAAATTCCCTCCGAAAGCCACACAGTCCACAGGAGTCAGTACAGCATGGATCCATCCTGAGAGAGAGACACACAAGTACATTAAAAAAAACATACACCTTAGCCAAATACATTTAAACTCAGTTTTTCACAATTCCTGACATTTAATCATAGTAAAAAATCCCTGTCTTAGGTCAGTTAGGATCACCACTTTATTTTAAGAATGTGAAATGTCAGAATAATACTAGAGAGAATTATTTATTTCCGTTTTTATTTCTTTCATCACATTCCCAGTCGGTCAGAAGTTTACATACACTTAATTTGTATTTGGTAGCATTGCCTTTAAATTGTTTAACTTGGGTCAAACGTTTTAGGTAGCCTTCCACAAGCTACCTGAAACCTCAGTCAGGTTTGTAGGCCTCCTTGCTTGCACACGCTTTTTCAGTTCTGCCCACAAATTTTCTATAGGATTGAGGTCAGGGCTTTGTGATGGCCACTCCAAAAATGTGACTTTGTTGTCCTTAAGCCATTTTGCCACAACTTTGGAAGGATGCTTGGGGTCATTGTCCATTTGGAAGACCCATTTGCAACCAAGCTTTAACTTCCTGACTGATGTCTTGAGATGTTGCTTCAACATATCCACATACTTTTTCTTTCCTCATGATGCCATCTATTTTTTTAAGTGCACCAGTCCTTCCTGCAGCAAAGCACCCCCACAACATGATTCTGCCACCCCCATGCTTCACGGTTGGGATGGTGTTCTTCGGCTTGCAAGCCCCCCTTTTCCTCCAAACATAACGATGGTCATTATGGCCAAACAGTTATATTTTTGTTTCATCAGACCAGAGGACATTTCTCTGTGCAGTTGCAAACCGTAGTCTGACATTTTATGGCGGTTTTGGAGCAGTGGCTTCTTCCTTGATGAGCGGCCTTTCAGGTTTATGTCGATATAGGACTCGTTTTCCTGTGGATATAGATACCTTTGTACCCGTTTCCTCCAGCATCTTTACAAGATCCTTTGCTGTTGTTCTGAGATTGATTTGCACTTTTCGCACCAAAGTACAATCATCTCTATGAGACAGAACGCATCTCCTTCCTGAGCGGTATGACGGCTGCGTGGCCCCATGGTGTTTATACTTGCGTACTATTGTTTGTACAGATGAACGTGGTACCGTCAGGAGTTTGGAAATTGCTCCCAAGGATGAATCAGACTGGTGGAGGTCGACAAAAAAAAAATCTTAGGTCTTTTCCCATGATGTCAAGCAAAGAGGCACTGAGTTTAAAGGTAGGCCTTGAAATCCACAGGTACACCTCCAATTGATTCAAATAATGTCAATTAGCCTACCAGAAGCTTCTAAAGCCATGATATAATTTTCTGGAATTTTCCATGCTGTTTAAAGGCACAGTCAACTTAATAAAGGCACAATCAACAGGTGAGTGAGTACCCCATTTAGCTGGTTGAGAGAATGCCAAGAGTGTGCAAAGCTGTCATTAAGGCAAAGGGTGGCTACTTTGAAGAATCTCAAATATAAAATATATTTTTATTTGTTTAAAAGTATTTTGGTTACTACATGATTCCATATGTGATATTTCATAGTTTTGATGCCTTCACTATTATTCTACAATGTAAAAAATAGTAAAAATTAAGAAACTCTTGAATGAGTAGGTGTGTCCAACCTTTTGACTGGTAGTGTATATGAACTGGCACATAATATACGGAGTTCTGACAAGCTCCACCAGGAATGCACTGTATATAAAACCCATCACCAGAAGCAATAACAGGCCTGTCACAGCACTAGTCCCTGTTTCAGAAGACCAACCATAACATCTGACCCCACTTTGTTGAATACCTGGGTAAATGAAGAGGGTGAATACCTGTTGGGATGAAGAGCGTGTTCCCCTGTTTGACAGAGCACTTGTAGCACATGTCCACCTGGTCCCCGAAGAACATCTCGTTCTGATTGGACGAGGAGCTCCAGCGCTCAAACAAGGCAAGGTTTGCTGGCGTGGGGGAGATCAGGTAGAAGATCTTCTCACCCTGAGAGACACACGTAGACATTTATCTAACAGTGACAGCGCTCATTAATCAACCTTTCCGTTTCCACATCAACGTGAAAGTGGAAAGTTAAAAGGAGAGAATTTTCATCCGTCAGGCAGACACAGCATTATAATGATGAACAAGGTAAAGTCAGGCATGGACATCATACATTCAAATGTTATATCGCTCTTAAGTCTCCTAGTATATAACGCTCCAATTATGCATGTCAGCACAGCAGGAAGAATGCCTAGTTCCAACAGTCCCTTTACACAATCTGGCCCATAAAATGTCCCAATAACTGCCCTCTTCTTACCCGTAGTACATGGTACCAGACAGAGGTACCTCCGAAGTCGATGTGGAAGTCTGTGTAGCTGTCCTTGACCCCCATGAGGCAGTATTTCTGGACGTTGGGCCGCTCAAACACGGACTCCTCAGGCCACAGGTTCTCCACCCACGACAGCTTCCTCACTATCTTCGGAGTCTCCACCAAATTTGACAGCCTGTGACAGAAAATTGACATTTGACTTTTGTTCAACCAAATTACGTACTGATGACAAGGAAGACCCCTAGAGAGCAATACCAACCAATGAGTGCATTGACACAATAACAAGCAGTGTGGTGTACCTGGTCTCAGAGAACTCTAGGCTGATGACGTTGAGGACTCGGTCTCTGTTGGGGCTGTTGTAGTACTCCACAAAGTCCCCTAGGCGCATCTTCAGGTCAGCTTGGCGAGACACGTCAATCACATCAATCTCCCTGTCCGGACCTATAGACAACACGCAATCAATCAACAAACAAAACACGTCTTGCCGCTCCCCACACAGAGTGCTTTATTCCTGCACCGTGATCATATATAACATCTCAACTTCACAGAGGTCTTGTTGTGTGAGATAAGACCGTAGTTTCCTCTGGTAACCTACACTAGGTTACATCTCTTATGGTAATGGTATGTCAAGTCGAGACGTGACTAGTTAAAGAGCAGGTATGACAGAGCCTTGTACTGTATGTAGAGTTGCAGGTTTACATTGAAATTTTAATCATTGAATTGAGCAGATGCCCTTATCCAAGGAGACTTACTTAGAGTCAGTGCATTCAACTAAGGTAGGTAAAGGTACCATAGATGACAACATATAAATCAGTG
Organism: Oncorhynchus tshawytscha; assembly: GCF_018296145.1. Lineage (NCBI taxonomy): Eukaryota > Metazoa > Chordata > Actinopteri > Salmoniformes > Salmonidae > Oncorhynchus > Oncorhynchus tshawytscha. Next base: position 8,031,739 of record NC_056450.1, on the reverse strand, counting down.
TTCTAGTTAATGATGTGGGGAAAACAAGCAAATATTAAAATAACTGCACGTGAAACCAAAATTGCCGCTAAAGATGGAGAGGTTTACCGATGTAGTGCTCTACGTCGTTGACGCCGAAGTTCCCCGGGGGCAGGTTCATGCCCAGGCCGTCCCTTCTGAGGACCATGACAGGAACACTGAATGAGCGCTCCTCCAGGAACTCCACTGTCAGCTGGGCCCCCGACGGCTTTAACAATACCTCATCAGCACTGCACATACACAGAGAGATTGGAAAATAGTGAGGGATACAGAGAAATAGAATAACGAATGGGAAAAGCGTCCCAGACTGCTGCAATTTCACCGTACACTCAATATGGCAGATATGGTATTATTATGCAAAATTCAACTTCTATGAGAACCAGGTCAGAACTGTAAAGTTAGAGAAAATGATTAAAGTACCACTCGAAATGATACATTATCTGACACTTAAAAAATGCAGATTCAAAAGCCATATTGTCGATCACTCAGATAGTTTTGAGATGCTATACTGTATGGACGCATGCAAAACGCTATGCATGAAATAATTTACATTATAAGTGTCGGGTTGGGTTCTTTCTCTGCGAGGCGGTCATTTTAGGTGAATGTTCATGCTAGATAAAAGACAGTGTGGAAGAGAATGAACATGTATAGACATAATGTAATATAGGAGGTTTACCTTGGGAAGGTGCGGCTTCGTAGCTCCCTGACAAACTGCGGGCTGCCTGTCTTTACCGGTCGACCAGAAGTGTCTCTTCCGCCAGCATCAGCCTGCTTGGTACCTCCACGCCGCTTCCTCACTGCGGAACATACAGGGGACAACAACAGACTTGCATTACAACCACGCTACTACTACTTGTGCTATTACAACCACACTACTAGTGTACTATTACTACTAGGCCTACATTACTACTAGTAGTATTACTAAAGGCAGACCAGGTAACGAAACTGACAGAAGTGAGGAATTGTTATGTGTATTGGCATGTGTATTTCTATAGAGCCGGGTTCCCTAATCCTGTCCTAGAGTACCCCTAACCATTCAGAATGTATTCAGAACTAGCACACCTGATGTTACAGATTCAAACAGGTTTGAAATATGGGTGAAATATAAAAATATAGCCTGGGAAGCAAATTCAAAGAGACTGAGAGGGACTTACTGACAGAGGGCCCATGGGTGACCTGACAGTTGGGACAGTGGTACAGGTCAATCTCTGCTGCTTTGTCTTCCTCCACTCCAACACAACTAGACAAACAAACAAACAAAAATGTACTCATAGCCTACTGTATACAGTCAGCAATTATAATGAACAAAAATATAAACACAACATGCACCAATTTCATTGATTTTACTGAGTTACAGTTCATATGAGGAAATCAGGCAATTGAAATACATTTATTAGGCCCTAATCTATGGATTTCACATGACTGGGAATACTGATATGCATCTGTTGGTCACAGATAACTTAAAAGTACCATCTCGTAATGGTACTTTTATGCATTCAAATTGCCATCGATAAAATGCAATTGTGTCTGTAGCTTATGCCTGCCCATACCATAACCCCACCGCCACCATGGGGCACTCTGTTCACAACGTTGACATCAGCAAACTGCTTGCCCACACAACGCCATACACGTGTTCTGCGGTTGTGAGGCCGGTTGGACATACTGCCAAATTCTCTAAAACATTCAATTCTCTGGCAAAAGCTCTGGTGGACATTCTTGCAGTCTCCTTGCCAATTGCACGCTCCCTCATAATTTGAGACATCTGTAGCGTTGTGTGACAAAACTGCACATTTTAGAGTGGCCTTTTATTGTCCCCAGCACTAGGTTCACCTGTGTAATGATCATGCTGTTTAATTACCTTCTTGATATGCCACACCTGTTAGGTGGATGGACTATTTTGAAGGAGAAATGCTCACTAACAGAGATGTAAACAAATTTGTGGAAAAACATTTTTGAGAAATAAGCCTTTTGTGCATATGGTACATTTCTGGGATATTTTACTGCATCTCATGAAACATTGGACCAACACTTAACATGCTGTGTTTATATTTTTGTTCAGTGTAGTAATGCTCAATGAAACTGAAATATAACTTACCTTCCATGGAACCAGTCTTGACATATGTCACACTCGATCATAAAGCGTGTGACATCGTAGGGCAGGCGACACAGGCAGTACACTGGAACAGACGCCATACTGGGAGTGTAAACTGACTGACAGTTAGGCTTAAATCTACTCTGTGAATATGGCAGCACGACACTAGTTTGCAATTAGAATTAGTTTATGGTTGCATTGACCTCTGAAAAAAAATATATAGTTCAAATGGCGTTTGTACTGAAGCAGCACAGGGCAGTGCCAGTAACAGGTTAACTGTGGTGTGTCACTTCACTTGGAATAGGTGCCTAGCCCACTGCTTTCTGTCACACATGGTGCATTGTATTCGCCATGATTAGGCACCTGTTGAAATGGGAAAGAAGAGAGCACAAACATATCTGTCAAAAAGTCTGCAGGGATGTGGGTGTTCATTTGAGGATAAGAAAGATAAGCTCCTCTAAGTCGTTTTACTGACCGAAGGTTCTCACTGTAAGTTGCTATACTTGGCTCGCTAGCAGTGGGTCTGAATAGTAAGCTAGCCCACGATTTGGCAATACAAAAGTTAGCTAGCTAATAATAACACTTCTAAACTGGCTAATAAATTTATGGGGAGGGGTAAGGCCTTGCAAAATGTCTGACAGCTCTCGCATATGAATTGGAATTCAGACAAATAACTGGCTAATTAGCTAGTACTAGGGGAGGGAAAGTAACATTAGCCAGTTAGCAGCTTAGCTAGCTAACTATAGTAGCTAGATTTGTAAACACTGCAGCCTGGCTAACAATGGCTTTTCGCAAGTACCTAGACTATGCTAACGTAACTAGCTAACAAACGAAAAGCGCAGGTAATTGAACGTTACCGATTCATAGCAAGCTGGTAATAATGTGTATTGGTTCAACGCTATCTTTTCGTTAGTTGCAATTCAAGACCACACATAGCCAGCTGTTTATTCGCTACAGTAACTTAGTTGTTAGCGCGACATGCTAGCCACCATTGGCTAAGCTTAGCAACTTAAGTTAGCTGGTAACGTTAGCTAAACAGCGGATAAGTCTATATTTAGCTAAATATATTGCATTTTATATTAGTTTATCGTGAAAATAGTATTGAATTACTTATAAGTAAGTTGTACGTTCAGAAAATCGGTCCGAAATAATTTCTTACCGGGATTTAAACTGTCTGATTGCTGCAGAGGGGCCACCGGCCAAGCATTCGAAATCGGTTGAAATCCTTACGAAAGGCTGAGGATCGATGAGGCCTTATTATGCAGCGCAAAGTATTCAAAAACAGCCCTTACTGCATTGTCTTTTCCCCCCACAAATGATACCCGGGTGTGTCGGTTAAGTCACAAAATGTATATTGCAGGGTTTGAAAAGATTAAAAGACCACTACATGAGCACTGTTACTATAAACAACTCAGAAATACAGACATTTGTGATGGAGCAACGCCATTTCAAAGCACTCGCATAAACTGTCTGTAGTTGAAGGAACAATAAAGTTGCGCTAGTGAAGAACTACAATAGCGGCGGCACATGAATACTTCAAATGTAGGCCTACACACAAAATGAAACAATATTTGCATTACAGTTGAGTAATTAGTGTAATAACCAGCTATTGCACTGTAATAACTGCAATAACAACCTGGGCCTGTAATTATACTGAACAAAAATATGAGTGCAACATGCAACAATTTCAAAGATTTTAGAGTTAACAGTTCATATAAGGAAATCAGTCAATTGAAAGAAATTCATTAAGCCCAAATCTATGGATTTCACATGACTGGGAATACAGATATGCATATGTTGGTCACAGATACCTTAAAAAAAAGTAGGGGTGTGGATCAGAAAACCAGTCTGTATCTGGTGTGACCACCATTTGCCTCATGCAGCGCAACACATCTCTTTCGCATTGAGTTGATCAGACTGTTGATTGTGGCCTGTGGAATGTTTTCCCACTCTCTTCAATGACTGTGCAAAGTTGCTGGATATTGGCAGGAACTGGAACAAGCTGTCATACACATCGATCCAGAGCATACCAAACATGCTCAGTGGGTGACATGTCTGGTGAGTATGCAGGGTATGGAAGAACTGTGACATTTTCAGCTTCCAGGAATTGTGTAAAGACCCTTGCGACATGGGGCAGTGCAATTATCATGCTGAAACATAAGGTGATGGCTGCAGATTTATGGCAAAACAATGGCCTCAGGATCTCGTCACGCTATCTCTGTGCATTCAAATTGCCATTGATAAAATGCAGTTGTGTTTGTTATCCATAGCTTATGCCTGCCCATACCATAACCCCAATACCACCATGGGGTACTGTTCACAACTTTGACATCAGCAAACCGCTCGCCCACACAACACCATACACGTGGTCTGCGGTTGTGAGGCCGGTTGGACGTATTGCCAAATTCTCAAAAACTACAGAGGCAGTTTATTGTAGAGAAATTAACATTCCATTCTATGGCAACAGCACGATACTTCAAAACTTGAGACATCTGTGGCATTGTGTTTTGTGACAAAACTGCACATTTTAGAGTGGCCTTTTATTGTCCCCAGCACAAGGTGCACCTGTGTAATGATCATGCTGTTTAATCAGCTTCTTGATATGCCACACCTTTCAGGTGGATGGATTTTCTTGGCAAATAAATGCTCACTAACAGGGATATAAACACATTTGTGCACAACATTTGAGAGAAATATTTTTGTGTATGGAACATTTCTGGGATCTTTTATTTCAGCTCATGAAAGATGGGACCAACACATTACATGTTGCGTTTATATCTTTGTTCAGTGTATATAAATTATTTCAACCATATGACAAGATTGATGAAATTGAAGACAGGTGTGGGTCCAACAGAATAAGCAATAAAATGCCCATTAACAGTTTGATGTTTAACACCATTTATTTTGATTAGTTACAAAAACATAAATAAAATCAACAACTGAATTAGTTACAATATTACAGAGGTTAAATCACCAGAAACATACGTTTTATTTATAGGTTTTTGTATTTAAATGTCCTTCTAAATCATTGGTTCTCAGTCAGGTGTAATATTAGGACAGGTGTGTGTTAGATGAGCCCAATGGCCTAAAGGTAGTCTAGGCCTACCTCTTGACGGTGTTTCATTGTTTGTCCAGTGAATCAAGTTTCCGTAGAGATGAAAACAAGTTGATACAGTATATCTCTATGATTAGAACCATACTGACAAAACCTCTCACAATTGAAATATGATGTAGCTATTGCTCTGTTTCAACACAAAGTCTGAGAGGAATAGAATATATCCTGGGGGGACTCCAACAGAGATGAGAAGCAATGTTTTCTAGTGTCAGATAACCTCATATTTTAAAATACTGATCAGAAGAACACAATTTTACATTTTGTACAACCCCATTTCAAAATACAAAAATATTTTTTTCCTTTAGATTCCATTTTGGTAACACATCAGGGCGAGTTCCACATTTCCTTTTCATGAATATCATCAAAGCTGTGACATATAGTCAACATGTTAGTATTGACTTGACAGCACAGTAACTTCCTCCCCTCCACTAATAATATTAAACTATTTTACTGTGAAAATGTGGGTTGTCTCATAAAAATAAAACATAAATACTGAAAACCATTATATTAAACTATATATTCATATGCAATTGCTAAAGTGTTAAGTTTGTGAACAACTATAAGCACCAACTGTTTTAGCTCCCCAAAATGAATGTTTTGTTTTTCCTCCTTACACTTTCATTAGTTCTAGTGAGTTTTCAGCTCACTATGAAGCAGTCTTTGACATATGCTCTACCATCTCCTCTTTGCTGTGGGAAAAACTCTCTATCATTATACATTTAAATAAAAACAGAAATACTGATTTAACTATAAAACTTATAGTACCAAGTAAGCTTTCAGAAAATGTATTTATCAATGGTCAAATTTATATGTATAGCTAAATGCAATGATGATTGTACTGTATCTCATTGTCCATGTGCATCCCTGTCACTCACTGGAGTAAGTTGAGAAATGGAAGTCAGTAAACTTTTTGCTGTGTGCATGCAGATCTGTTAAAGATCCTTCTAGTCGAATTTACAAAAGAGTAATTCACACGTAAAATAACTTGTTAAGGACAAAAATTTTCACTAATACTTAAATCCAGAAAAAAAGGCTCTCACAATGCTGTCTAACAAACTCTTTTTTTTCAATGACACTTTTTGAATTAAACCTTTATTTAACTAGGCAAGTCAGTTAAGAACAAATTCTTATTTACAATGACACGCTGGGCCAATTGTGCGCTGCCTTATGGGACTCCCAATCACGGCCGGTTGTGATACAGCCTGGATTCGAACCAGGGTGTATGTAGTGTCGCCTCTGGCACAGATGCAGTGCCTTAGACCCCTGCGCCACTCGGAAGCCCTATAGCCATGTCCCAAATGGTTCCCTACTTTACAAGATTAGGGTGCCATTTGGGACGCACTGTATAACTATGGACTTTATGGGTCCGAGCGCCACTCACTTAACTGACTTCTTTGACGTCTTGAGGAGAGACAGAACCAATACATGATGGGCTCTATAGGTAAACAATCTGGTACAGTAACAACTAATGTTAGTCTGCTTTTATGGAAGTAGTGGGGATTCGATTTGTGATGCAGTGCAGCAATATTACAAAGCTTTTGTCACACAAAATAAAACTGTCACACACACACAGTAAAGTATTCATTCTAAAAGGCAAAATGAGGACAGCCCATATAGTTGGTTTCCCCATTCCATAAAATTACTTGGCAGTTTGTTTTCTTATCAGTTTTCCTTGTATGACACCTTTGATATGCAGTGTAGCAATTGGTATTGAGGAAATTCAATATTTCCCTAAAACAAATTGATTCTAGGCTCAAATAAAATATTTATTTCTGATCAATAAATTACCTCAGAATTCGTTGTTGTGCACAACAGCAGACGTGAGAAATAAGCCCAAGTGCAAGCAGACTGCAGGCAAGTCAAGGTACATTGTAGCCGTAAGGTCATGCAGTCTTAGTGTTTTGATGAGTGTTTATTCAATGAAAGCTCACTGAACATATTCATATATTGATCACAATTTAATCATGTTACTCAACATGTCATTTAAAATCTTCTTTAATCTACTGATTGACACTTATTTATCAATGTAAAAAATTATAATCCACGAAGTACATGCCTTGCCCGTGCACTAGACTGTACAACAGTGTGCTTAGTGGCATTGTGGTAGTGATAATAGCCAGGTAGCACCACTATTACCATGCTCTGTGGTGTTACTGTAACATGCTGTTGTTGCACCTGCTTTATATCTCATTGGTAGCCTGTTGAAACATTTGTGCTATACTCATGTAATATGTCAGTTAATGCGTAAATGTTTGGTTGGTTGTTGTCAACGTGCTTCTACAAAATTATTTGGTTAAACGCCACCACAGACAAATCAGGACATCACAGGATGATACAATTTAGATGACAGTTACTAATTGCACTTTTAAAATTCATAGTCCTTTTCGATATAAGTAAGCATTGACAAAAACAAAACAAAAATATGTCAATGTTTTCTGTTCCTTCATGTCTCAGCTTGGGAGGAAGAGTTCTGGGTCAAACTTAGTTGGATTTTAAAAATAACATGACTGTTACTTGGTGTCAAAACACACAAGGAATATGTACTGAGGAAATCAAATGGCAACACAAACACACACATTACCTAATTTTGTACATCTCAAACACACCAATATCATGACCCCCCCCTCCCAAGAGTTTCATATTGCCCTCTGTCTGTACATATTCTGTCTACATAGACTCAACCATCTCTCACATTCACTTCCCATCTCATCTTTACAAATATAATGGCGTCCATTTTGTCATTGTCAAACGTTACCTCTCATAACATACACACTCTCAAACTTTCCACATGGTTTTTACACATCCATCATCTCCATCTTTTTTTCTACTTCCCTTGTTCCATCCTAATCTAACTCACTCTTTCCCCCCTCTCATTTTCTTTTTACTGCTGTCCCAGAGGAAGAGTGGAGGTTGGGGGCGTGGGGTGAAGTTTGGCACTGGATGGTCGAGCAGCAGCAGAGCAGGAGGAGGAGCAGGAGGAGGAGCAGAAGCACAATGTCCCCCCGGAGCCACCGGGGGAAGAAGCAGCAGGAGCAGCGCCAGTGTCTATGGGCTCCACTACCGCATTGTTGCTAGACCCAGGAATCAGACACCCAGGCTGAGCTAGGGCCAGCTGAGACGATGGGGACACCTGGGAAGGCAACAGAGGTTTATTCTGATTCGGAGGTGGGGTTCCTACACCTAAATGGGGCTGCTGGGTTATCTGTTGTTGCCCGGTCTGTGGCTCTACGGGAGACAGGGACTGAGACAGTAGTTGAGTCTGGATTAGGGGTTGTATCTGTAATGGGTGAGTAGGCTGGGCTTGCTGGAGGTGTAAACTTTGATGCAGCTGAGGGACTGGAGGCATGTGTGTTTGTTGTTGTTGTGGTCCTGGTGGTCCCCCCACCCCACTCCACTGGCCCCCCCCAGTGGTGTACTGAGCTGGGGCTGGAGCAGTGAGGCTGGAGGGGGCTGGGGAGGCCTGGGGGTTCAGTGGTGCCACAGGGAACCAACCAGGAGGAGCCACCTGGAACGAAGACATCAGTAATGTGACACACAATAACGACATCCAACGGTTTTTGGTAGCTTGCAGTCATACACTGAATTGTACAAAAATGTACAAGCGTGTACACAATACATTGGCAATGGAATACTGTACATGGGCAATAAATACACATGCACTATATACGTATAGGTCACGTGAGGCCTGGTGCGTTACCTCTGTGGCCTGTGGCCACCCTCCCAACTCCTGCACCTGCTGAATCTGCTTGATCTGATTGAGCGAGGGCTTGGGGGCGGCGGGACAAACTGTCTCCTTCGTCCAATCATCCACCAGTCTGTGCAAGTCATCTGTGAACATGCTCTTTCTGGCACCCTGGGAGGGAGGACTGTGGTCTGAGAAGAGAGAAAGGGAAGAAAATCAATCAAATGCTACTTGCTCAGAGGAAGAGTTAGGTTTCGGTGAAACCATTACCTCTTTTGGTAGTCAGTAGGGTGATTTGTTCTGGGTTGCAGTATGGCGGCAGTTTTCTCTGTTCTCCCCCTGAGAAACTACTGGACTGTTGTATACCTTCAGCAGAGACAACAGAGTCAGATATCACATATATCACGTTCAGTGGGAGAGAGATGATCGGGAGAGAGAGAGGGAAAGATAAAACAGAGAGCGAGAAGTCAAAGAGAGAAGACCGAGGGAGAGAGAGAGAAATACACAGATCAAGTCTGAAAGAGAGAGTAGACCCAGAAAGAGAGATTGGTTACCGGGGTGACCAGCGAGTCCATTGTTGTCCATGTGTGAGTGGGGTCTGGGTCGGAGCTTGGCTTTGGCCGGCCTGTGCCTGCGGGGGGAGAGGGCTGGGGACCCGGAGGGGAAGGGTGGGGTGCGGGGCAGGGTCTGCCGGTGGTCTTTGAGGGAGCGCAGCTGTCTGTACAGCTCCTGGAGCTCTCTGTTCTGCTGAGCGTGGAGGGACACCACCTCCTTGATGTGCCTGGGGAAGAGAGGTAAAATACAGGGGGAGGAATGGAGGACGGAGACATGAAGAGAATGGGGTTTGGGAGATCATTAATGGCAGAGCGACAGAGTTGAGGAGGAGAGAAGAGTCATATGTTGAGAATGTAGACAGGCAGGGAGTGGGTGCGTGGGAGAAAGAGTAAAAATTGGTCAGTCAAAATAGAAGAAACATCAACATGTTGAATGATACTGAAAATAAACCCTGTCCCTTTTTTCTCCTCCGTCTCCCAGATGGGTCATTGACTGCACAAAATGAATTCCCAATAAACAAGGTATTCTATTGTATCATCTCACTTCTCTCTCAGCGTGTGCAGCTCCTTCCTCAGGTCTTCATCCTCCATCTCACTCTCCTCATCATCACTACTGCCCAGGGGAGAATGACCATGCCCGTGACCATGTCCTCGGGGTGGGTGGCTCAGTGCTGGAGTCCTCTTCCCCGCCTCCCTCTCTCCCTCCTTCCCTCGGGTCCTCCTCCTCTCTCTCTCCAGGTCAGGAGACACAGGGGAGCTGTCCGTCAGTTCTTTCTCCTCTTTCTGGTTCTCCGTCTGGGTCACAGAGAAGCGCCCCACATTCCTGTGGCTGCTGCCCGTACCACAGGCTGCCTCCTTGGGGGGAGAGGCCTCAGGGGGCTGGGGCACTGGGGTGACCTGGGGAAAATACAAAGTGGGAGTCATTAAGTTTGTGTGTGTTCCTCCTCCAGCACATTCTGATATTTAACCAGGAAGTGATTATCAGGAAGTTCTAGGCACTTAATAGATCTGAAAGAATTTAATAGGCCTGGTAGTAGTACTGTACTGGTAGTGTCCTCTCGTACACTGTGAGGCTATTTTACCATATTGCTTACACCTACCTATCTAATCTTTTCAAAACTACGCAGGTGTCTAGAGTCTGTTTCGTACCTGAAATCGTCCCTTGAGTGAGTGGGGAGGGTTGGAGGAAGCCCCCCCTCTCTCCTCTCTGACTGCCTGACTGCCACTAAAGTGACCGTCTGGTAAAAAGAGGGGGAATGAAAAACAACAGGGGGAGAGAGAGGAGGACAGAGACAAGGACACGGAGACAGAGACACACATGGGTATAGATACAGATGTGAGGACAAGGTAGATAGACAAACGCAGACATAGGCACACACAGAGGGGTATACCGACAAGCACAGGGATAAGACGTGGACGCAGACACCACAAACACAGAAAAACAGAGTTAAAGATCATTAAATCCCATGACATCTCATTATCAGACAGCAACCCTGTGACTACACAAATAAGTATTCTATTGTAGACAAGCTTACAGTTCATGGGAATGCGTGTGTGACATTACATTGATTTAGAAAACTATAGCATTATGTTTTGCTGTCCTTTTCTTACAGTGACAGGAATAAGCATAAAAACACAATGATAAAGATAACTTAAAAATAACATCTACAGTAAAAACATGCTTAAATAAGCATAACATGTTATGGGGTGTGGGAAGGGTAAGTCAGTAATTAATATTCACATAAAGACATGAGATAGAAATGCATTTTAGGGAGGGGTCAGTTAGTTGAATGTATGCATCAGTATACTGTACACAGTATGCACACATACACACACACACACACACACACTACCTGTACCATATCAGACCCTACACACAAACATCACATGTCAATCTGGATGAATAAATTGATCCACAATGTAGATTAAAAGTGATGTCATTTGTCGTATATGATATCTGGGGGTTTTCTAAACAGAATGTGTATATGAATATGTTGCATCATTTGAGATATCGATGTAAAAATGTACAGCTTGGCATGAATGCTGCTGATATGGTTTTACACATTATGTGTGATAGTACATCACCATATACAGTTGAAGTCGGAAGTTTACATACACCTTAGCCAAACACATTTAAACTCAGTTTTTCACAATTCCTGACATTTAATCCTAGTAATAATTTCCTGTTTTAGGTCAGTTAGGATCACCACTTTATTTTAAGAATGTGAAATGTCAGAATAATACTAGAGAATGATTTATTCCAGCTTTTATTTCTTTCATCACATTCCCAGTGGGTCACAAGTTTACATACACTCAATTAGTATTTGGTAGCATTGCCATTAAATTGTTTAACTTGGGTCAAACTTTTCAGTCAGGTTTAACTGAGTCAGGTTTGTAGGCCTCCTTGCTCACACATGCTTTTTTAGTTCTGCCCACACATTTTCTATAGGATTGAGGTCAGGGCTTTCTGATGGCCACTCCAATACGTTGTCTCTTAGAGATGAACGTACTTTGGTGCGAAAAGTGCAAATCAATCCCAGAACAACACCAAAGGACCTTGTGAAGATGCTGGAGGAAACCGGTATAAAAGTATCTATATCCACAGTAAAACGAGTCCTATATTGACATAACCTGAAAGGCCGCTCAGCAAGGAAGAAACCACTGCTCCAAAACTGCCATAAAATAGCCAGACTATGGTTTGCAACTGCACATGGGGACAAAGATTGTACTTTTTGGAGAAATGTCCTCTGGTCTGATGAAAACAAAATATAACTGTTTGGCCATAATGATAAGTCATGATGTTTGGAGAAAAAAGGTGGAGGCTTGCAAGCCGAAGAACACCATCCCAACCGTGAAGCACGGGGGTGGCAACATCATGTTGTGGGGGTGCTTTGCTGCAGGAGGGTCTGGTGCACTTCACAAAATAGATGGCTCATGAGGAAGGAAAATTCAGTGTATATACTGAAGCAAAATCTCAACACATCAGTCAGGAAGTTAAAGCTTGGTCGCAAATGGGTCTTCCAAATGGAAAATCACCCCAAGCATATTTACAAAGTTGTGGCAAAATGGCTTAAAGACAACAAAGTCAAATTATTGGAGAAGCAATCACAAAGCCCTGACCTCAATCTGATAGAAAATGTGTGGCCAGAACTGAAAAAGTGTGTGCGAGCAAGGAGGCTTACAAAGCTGACTCAGTTACACCAGCTCTGTCAGGAGGAATGGGCCAAAATTCACCCAACTTATTGTGGGAAGCTTGTGGAAGGCTACCCGAAACGTTTGACCCAAGTTAAACAATTTAAAGGCAATGCTATCAAATACTAATTGAGTGTATGTAAACTTGTGACCCACTGGGAATGTGATGAAAGAAATAAAAGCTGAAATAAATCACTCTACACTAATATTCTGACATTTCACATTCTTAAAATAAAGTAGTGATCCTAACTGACCTAACACAGGGAATTTTTACTAGGATTAAATGTCAGGAATTGTGATAAGGTGTATGTAAACTTCTAACTTCAACTGTAAGTGAAATAATCTGTCTGTAAACAATTGTTTGAAAAATGACTTGTGTCATGCACTAAGTAGATGTCCTAACCGACTTGCCAAAACTATAGTTTGTTAACAATATATTTGTGGAGTGGTTTAAAATGAGTTTTAATGACTCCAACCTAAGTGTATGTAAACTTCTGACTTCAACTGTATACACACATATGTAGAACAAGTGCACATACACTACATGTCCAAAAGTATGTGGACACCTGCTCGTCAAACATCTCATTCCAAACTCATAGGCATTCATATGGAGTTGGTCCCCCCCTTTGCTGCTATTACATCCTTCACTCTTCTGGGAAGGCTTTCCAGTAGATGTTTGAACACTGCTGCGGGGACTTGCTTCCATTCAGCCACAAGAGCATTAGTGAGGTTGGGTACTGATGTTTGGTGATTAGGCCTGGCTCGCAGTCGGCGTTCCAATTCATCCCAATGGTGTTCGATGGGGTTGAGGTCAGGATTCTGTGCAGGCCAGTCAAGTTCTTCCACACCGATCTTGAAAAAGCATTTCTGTATGGACCTCGCTTTGTGCAAGGGGCATTTTCATTCTGAAACAGGAAAGGGCCTTCCCCCCCAAACTGTTGCCACAAAGTTGGAAGCACAGAATTGTCTAGAATGTCATTATATACTGTAGCATTAAGGTTTCCTTACAGGCCTCCTGAGTGGCACAGCGGTCTAAGGCACTGCATCACTAAAAATCCAGGTTCAATCCCGGGCTGTGTCGCAACCGGCCGTGACCGGGAGACCAATTGGGTGAAGCACAATTGGCCCAGCGTCGACTCCTTGTGGCAGCCGGGCGCATGGAGTGTGTCAAGAAGCAGTGCGGCTTGGAGGGCTGGTGTTTCGGAGAACACATGGCTCTCGACCTTCGCCTCTCAAATCAAATCACTACATGGCCCCGAGTCCGTACAGGAGTAGCAGCGATGGGACAACACTGTAACTACCAATTGAATATCACGAAAATGGGGAGAAAAAGGGGTATAAAGTACACAATTTTATTTTTTCGGCCTTAATCCGAACCATGAAAAACGGCCACAGACCATTATTCCTCCTCCACCAAACTTTACAGTTGGCACTATGCATGTAGGTAGAGTTCTCCTGTTATCCGCCAAACCTAGAATCGATTCGTCCATTGGATTGCCAGATGGTGAAGCGTGATTCATCACTCCAGAGAATGCATTTCCACTGGTCCAGAGTCCAATGGAGGCGAGCTTTACACCACTCCAGCCGAAGCTTGGCATGCGCATGGTGATCTTAGGCTTGTGTGTGGCTGCTCGGGGCATGGAAACTAATTTCATGAAGATCCAGACAAACAGTTCTTGTGCTGACGTTGCTTTCAGAGGAAATTTGGAACTCGGTAGTGAGTGCTGCAACTGAGGACAGACAACTGTTACGCACTACGTTCTTCAGCACTAAGCGGTCCCATTCTGTGACCTTGTGTGGCTTACCACTTCGCAGTTGAGCCGTTGTTGCTCCTAGACATTTCCACTTCACAATAACAGCACTTACAGTTGACCGGAGCAGCTCCAGCAGGGCAGAAATTTGACAAACTGACTTGTTTGAAAGGTGGCATTCTATGACGGTGCCACGTTGAAAGTCATTGAGCTCTTCAGTACGGGCCATTCTACTGCCAATGTTTGTCTATGGAGATTGCATGGCGGTGTGCTCAATTTTATACAACTGTCAGCTTCGGGTGTGGCTGAAAGAGCCGAATCCACTCATTTGGCCATGTAGTGTAAAATGAAAATACACAATACACAATACACTAAACTACAGTGAAACACACTAATACATATAAGAATAGCAGTCTGCTAAAACAATATAAGCTTATACTGTAAGCTTAACCTTACAAAAGCCTATGCAGTTAAGAAAGAAACAGTATATATATATATATATATACACACATACATATACAGTACCAGTCAAAAGTGTGCAAAACTGTCATCAAGGCAAAGGGTGGCTACTTTGAAGAATCTAAAATGTACAATATATTTTGATTTGTTTAAAACTTTTTTGGTTACTGCATTATTCCATATGTGTTATTTCATAGTTTTGATGTCATAACTATTATTCTACAATGTAGAAAATAGTAAAAATAAAGAAAAACCCTGGAATGAGTAGGTGTGTCCAAACTTTTGACTGGTACTGTAGTTACTTCTAAACCCTGTACTGTGCAATGTGCACAATGTATAGTAAATTATGACTGTCATCATAATCTAGGATATCACATACAATACATAACATACTGACAAAGCAAATGGCTCATGTAGAAAGTATTTTAAGGAATGTATTGCATCTAAATGTACTGCATACATATGCAGTGATTGCCGTGACATGTGCCACGTGTGACTGTGAGCCCTCAAAGCGTGGTATGTAAGTGAGCCCTGAAAGCATGGTATGTACACGCCCCTACATATTTATTTGGAGAGCAAACCTAAAACTTTTCATTTGCCTCTGTAGTCCAGAATTTTGGATTTGAGATCAAATGTTTTATGAGGTGACAGTACGTCACCATGTGAGGGTATTTTCATACAAATAAAAAGGTGACATTCTGTACAGTCGCCTCATATAAAACATTTGATCTCAAATGCTGGAGTATAGAGCCAAATTAAAAGTTTGAGCTTCACTGTCCAAATAAATACGTAGGGGAGTGTTTGTGTGTACATTATGTGTGTGTACATTATGTGTGTCCTTGAACCGTTGTGTATGTGCGAGTGTGTGTGGGGTGCTCTTAGCTACTCTGTGCCAGCAGGTGGGGTGGTTGGTGTGGTGAGGGCAGTGTTTGGTGTGTTGGCACTGACTGGGCAGTGGCCTACAGAGCAGAGGCTGGGGTGGGGCTGTGGTGGGCATCCTAGCTCGGGGGCTGCAGATCCACGTGCACCTCCAGAGTTACAGTAGTAAGCTCATCTGCACCACGGACATATCACCCTCCTGATGATGCCCGTCTCTTCCCTCCTTCCTTCCTACACTCTGTACCATTTTCCTCCTCATCCCCCCCTTCTCTGGCTCCTCTTCTCTATGCTTCTTTCCACTATTCCAGCCTCATGCCAAGGGTGAGTTATCCCCCATGCAAACAAAAAAAAGATTGCCAAAATAAATTTAGTAAAGCCATTCTCCAAAACAAATAAATCCAAACGAGTAATGTATCATGTAGTGATATCATCGACATGGCACTATACAACAAAGACAATAACATTACAATAGATACAATTACAGTTACTAATTACTTGTTAAAGAATAAACAATCAAATAATTGCTGTCAAAGATGATC
This sequence comes from Oncorhynchus tshawytscha, assembly GCF_018296145.1. NCBI lineage: Eukaryota > Metazoa > Chordata > Actinopteri > Salmoniformes > Salmonidae > Oncorhynchus > Oncorhynchus tshawytscha. The sequence continues at coordinate 8,015,458 of NC_056450.1, read as the reverse complement.
AGAAACAACACAACTAGGTTACACAAATAATACTGTATCTACCCATTTGTATTTGAGATAAACACCCCCACCAACCAACATCCCATTCACCCTCTCTCTCTAAGATCACGCTACCTTGCTGGACTCTGGGCTTCTTGAACAAGCTGGCGGAGTGGCGCAGTTTGCAAGCCCAGCTTTTGAATTTGCGAGTCCAGGATTTCTTGCTAACGGGATTTCTGATACTAGGACATGTCAGGTTTAGGCCAAAATATCCACCTCCTGCATTGTGCTGTGGCGGCGATCCAGGGCCCAGGGGGACGGGGTGCAGATTTGCAGGCCACGTAGTGACTTCTCCTGGGGTACTGGTGTCAGAGTGAGGGGGGGCAGCCTGGAGGGGTAGGGGGAGGGGATAGGTAACATAGCGACATGGTAAGAGTGGCTGCCAAAATCGGGGGTAGAGACACTCGGAGAGAAAAAAAAAGAGATGCTGGAATATCATAAACTTACATAACAAGAACCGTAGCATTGAAAAATACATTTATAAGAACAAGGCAATCGAAGTAGTGCTCTTTACATAAAGTTTCAGGTAAAAGTCAATCAAACACTATTCAATGTTTCAATTCAACATCCAGATATGTGGACCTTACTTACAAAAACAGTGGGTTCTCCAGGGATAGGCGGGGGCCCGGCCGAGTCTCCGTGTGGGGAGGCAAGGAGGGAGGAAGCGAGGGAGGCGGAGGAGAGAGACGGGCCGGGCTGCTGCTCCACCGGGCTTGCTGGTGGAGCCTCCTCCCCCACTCCTCTCCCCCTTTCCAGGTCAGGAGAGGTGGAGGAGGAGCGGGAGGTGGTGGAGGAGGTGGTGGAGGAGGAAGAGTGAGGAGAGGTGTCTGAGGATGACAACACGGGAGGAGGGAAGGAGGAGGGTTGGAGCGAGTGCGGCTCCGAGGATTCATCCCCTCCTGCCGATGTGGAGGCTGCTGACACTGCGGTGGCACCTGCGGTAGAAGCCACAGCAGCTCCCCCCGTCACAGCTGCCCCACTACTATACTCCTGATACAACAAGTTCCTCAGCTTTTCATCCAGAGTCTTAATGCGGTTGTCTACAAACTCGATTTTGGGAGGGCCCTCGCTGTCCGACTCGGCCACAGAGGATGGTTGGACTGGGGATGGGGTCAGGGTGAGGGAGAGGGGCGGTAAGGGGGCATCGGAGGTTGTGTTAATGTTGAGGGGCAAAGATAAGTCTGAGGAGGGATGTAGAGGGGCAGAGTGACTGCCTATATCCTCTGTCACACTGTCCTCCTCTGTAGACCTCTTCCACTCTGACTGTTGTAATGACGTCTGCTTCTGGGGAGGAGCCTGCTGGGGCACCTGCTGCTGCTGAGGGTTAACCTCTTGTTGTTTTTGTTGTTGCTGTACTAGTTGTTGTGTCTGTTCTAGAGGGAGTTGTTGAGCTTGCTGTTGTACCAGCGCCATGTTTAGTGGCTGTACTGATTGTTGTTGGACATACTGTTGGTTCACTGACAGCTGCTGTTGCTGCTGCTGTTGTTGCTGCTGCTGCTGTTGTTGCGGTTGTTGTTGGAGCATTTGCTGTTGCTGCTGAATATGCAGTGCTTGTTGCAGAGTTAACTGTTGCTGATGCTGTGGCTGCAAGTCAATCGCTGCCTGTTGCTGTGAAATGACTGGCTGTTTTTGCTGTGGTGGTGGCAACTGGTGTAGCTGTTGCATGTGTAACTGTGTGTTGTACTGTGTGTTCTGCATTTGGACAGGCATTTGCTGAGTCTGTAGTTGTAGTGCCAGCGGCAACATCTCTGTCTGTGATTGCAGGGGCATACACTGTTGTTGTAACGGCTCTGTGTGACTGAGCTGGGGATGCAAATGTACCTCAGACTGCTGCTGATGTTGTTGCAGCATCTGCAACTGTTGAATAGATTGTTGCAACGCGTGTTGCTGCTTCTGCTGCTGCAGTTGTATCTGCTCTTGGTACTCTTGCTGTTGTTTCTGTACCTGTTGGAGTTGCACAGTCTTCAGGTGTTGTTGTTGTTGCTGATGTTCTAGGAGCGGTTGCTGCTGCTGTACCTGTTGCACTGTCTGGAGTTGCTGTTGTAACTGGACCTGAGGCTGAACCTGGGCTGCCGTGCACTGCATCTGAGGCAGAGTGTGTTGCTGCTGCTCCAGACCGGCACGGCTAACAGGAGGAGAGGCCACGGCTGCAGCCACAGCCACTGGTGGGTGGATTGGGCCAGTGGATGAGTGGTCCCCTCCAGACACACACTGTCCTAGGGTGGCCACCTTTACTGCATCACCCAGGCTTGGTCCTCGGCCCTGGCTCACCATAGAGCCCCTACTCGTAGCTGGGGAGGTCAGAGCTTCAGTTGGAGAGGGGGTGGTAGTGGGCGCGATGGTGGCAGAAGCAGCTACCATGGAAGTGACTGGGAGGTTGGCAGCGGTGGTTGGGATGGAGGATGTTGCTGCGGTGGCACTGGAAGTTTGGTTAATGGAAGCCTGCAGGTCTAGGCCTAGCCTAGCCGAGGCAGCGGGGACTGGGTGTGGGACTGAGGCAACAACTGCACTAGCGAGACTAGAAGTCAGAGCGGAAACCCTACTGTCAGAGGCAGCAGAGGCCGTCGTGTCAGGAGCGGGGGCAGCAGGGGCTGGGGGGGCAGACATGGAGGCAGGGGCAGAAACGGTGGAGGCGGAGGCAGGGAGGGAGGAGGCGGTGGCAGGGAAACACAGGGTGGACGTGGAGCGGGGAGGAGGAGAGGAGACCATTCCAGCGAAGGAGGAGTCCGATCTCTGGGATCCTCCGCCCCCCTCTAAAGTACATTGACCAATCAGAGCACACAAGACCAGAGAGAGGAGGGACAGAGGTTTAGTTGGTGTTACTCGACAGACAGAACCAAACACAGCTAAGCCGAGCCCAGCCGTACTACGCTGGCCTGGTTACGCTTCCACCATAGTCGTTGGAAAAGACAATGCAATGAGACAATATTAAAACCAGCACATGGGAGAAGGGGTTGTAACATTTTCTGTACAGTGTATAGCCCACCTTTGGAACAGGACACTAACTGCACAGGACAGTTCAGAAAATATTTCAACCCCTACTGTTTTCGGGGTGGGCTTGGTAGCGTGAAAAGGGAATTGCTGCCCTGTGTTAGATTACTGCCCAGGTGTGTCTTTCATTGACCCAATCATACTGTTACTGTACCTCTGTCATTGTCTGTAGACTGGGGCACCCTGACCTCTCCGGTCGAGAGAGGTGGAGGGGTGGACGCTCCTCCCTGGTTGGACGTGGAGTCTCTGTGTCTGATGGTCTGGTTGATGAAGAACCTCCATCTGCCCACCGGAGACGACTGAGGCGCCCAGTCCACTGGAACATAAAATAATATATAAAAAGTCCCACTTTAAACTAACTACAACTTTCAAGGTTTCCTTAAACACTTTATAAAACCTATATAGATATTTTAGAAATAATTCAGAATCATTAATAATGCTTTATCACAAGGAGCTGCACAACTGGCAGATAGAGAGCAAAATAATATAGAAAAGGTCCCACTTGAATGAACTAACTTTACTTTCAAGGCTTAATGAAGCCTTCATAAACACATAGAACAGTGGTCACCAACCTTTTCTGAGTCAAGATCACTAAGTCAAAATGCAAGCCGAGATCTACTGCTGAGGTTTTTTTTTAACATGATTTAAAAAATGTAAGCCTATGCAACATTAACCAATTACAAACAGTTCTGTAGCAATGAGGTTTGTGCAGTGGGCTACAGGCCCAATACATTATCACTGCATATTGGCTATGATTGAGTTACCCTGCTAATGTTGTTCTTCCCAGACCATTTTAAAATTAAACTTATATGATCACACTGGTAATAGATCACTTGTTGTATTACTTGTGAGGCACAGCTGAGTGAGCATAATACTTTTTTTTTTTTTACTGGACTGATGGCCTGCATCTGATAGTCAGTCTGAGGGGAAGGAGAGAGCAGTGGTGAGGCTGCATCTCCCCAGACTCACCATCCCCCTCTCTCCACTGAGAAAAGGGGACACAGTCTTCCAGTTAATAACGAAACTTAAGTCGCACAGCATTATTTCAGCCTCATGCACCAATTCATGTTGTTACTCCTATGACCAGAGTAAGTGAAATATTCCTCGATATTTAAAAAGACACAAGCCGCTAATAATAACAACGCAAGTTTATTGACAGTCTTTGCTGTACTCGTTGATTGCGGCTGCAGTGCTGGTTGTAGTGTGACTGGAAGGAGCGACGGTGCATTTTATGGCTTATAAAACTGTTGAACAAAGTGTTGACAGTGCTGAATAACAACTTAAATATGAACTTACTCAAAAACAACAGCTCTTTTCTGTATTCATTGAGTCTCTCTCTAGTCATGCTTTTAAAATTGAACATTATCAACTTTGCTGTGCATTCGAGCCTTCTTTTTACACTGTCGTGAGGAAACTGTGTAGACACGGTGATCTGAGCCATCTGATTGGTCAGTGGTAGGCCTATAGGTGCACTTGATTTGCTCTCTGGGCCTGCCGGGTAGGAGGAGTTCTACCGTAGACACATGAAATGGTTCAAAATGGGAACACTTTGCCTTCCCGGCACTCGGGCTGCCAAATCAAGTTCACCTACAGCCAACAGCACGAAACAAATAAAAAAATAGGAACGCAAGGCGTATTCTTGTGTTTTTACAGAAATGTTTGGTGAGCGACTAGGAATGGCTTGGAGATCTCCATTATGTTCGACTGTTTAGTGACCACGGACATCATTCATAATGCTTTAGGGTTACAAAAGGGTTAAAGGAGTAGCTCACTATTTTACAACATGATGTTAGATGGTTCCTAACCCTGAAAGTAGTCTATGAGCCTGGAGAAATTGTAATCCATGGTTTGTTTTCCTTAAACAACCATTTCAAACTTCAGCTAACTTTAGCCACAAGTAGCTAAAAATGTATGAAAGTGATAGGTGCATGTGTCCAAAATCAACTTCATATTTACTTAAAGATGATTTGGCCCAAAAAATAAATAAATAAATAAATAAATAAATAAAATAAAATATATATATATATATATATATGTATGTTCACATGCCCCTATCACTACCCTAGATGTATTTGCTAAAAGGTGGCTATACTTAGTTGAAGTTTGTAATGGATTTAAAGAAAAGCAAACAATGGATTACAATATCTCCTTGCCCATGGACTACTTTCCGGCTGAGGAACCATCTAACATCATGTTGTAAAATAGTAACCTACTCCATTTGGCAAAGCACCAGATGCCATGACCATTTATAGTCCACTTGAAGCTGGAGAGATGTAGTATATCATGTCAATCGAACTGTGTAAAAAGTTTGTTACAATAAAATCAACTACGTAAATGGACAATTATGTAAATGTAAATGGAATGTAAATGTAAATGGACAATTATGCATTTATTTGATCTTATCCATCTAACCTTATTATAGTATAGGAGGACTAGTGGGGAGGGGCGAGTCCCAAATTGAATTCTATTCCCCATATAGTGCCCATAGGGATCTGGTCAAAAGAAGTGCACTATACATGCACTATGCTCTATACAGGGAAACACAGTGCATTTGGAAAGTATTCAGTCCGCATCACTTTTTCCAACATTTTGTTACGTTACAGCCTTATTCTAAAATTGATTAAACAATTTTTTCCCCCTCGTCAATCTACACACAATACCCGATAGTAACAAAGCGAAAACATGTTTTTAGAAATGTTTGCACGTATTCAGACCCTTTACTATGAGAGTCGAAATTGAGCTCAGGTGCATCCTGTTTCCATTGATCATCCTTAAGATGTTTCTACAACTTGGAGGTGGCAGTCAGCAGTCGTCAATCAGTGACACCCCCCCCCCCCTTGTTATTAGTTGTCACTGTTCCTTTTCACTGTTATGATCTCTGTTACATTAGCAAAAATGTCTAAACTTTAATACATTTTAGAATAAGGCAACAAAATTTGGAAAAAGTCAAGGGGTCTGAAAACTTTCCCAATGCACTGTAGTTGCCATTTTGGACAAAGCCAGGGAGGGGTAACTCACTTGCTGTGCCTGTTGGAGTGCTCACATGCAGCTGTTCCATAGATCCAGTCTGGACAGACAACAGGAAAACACAGAACAGACGATGTTAACATACATACAGGCGGAATGACATTGTAATCACTCCAATTAGCTATGGTTGCTCCATTACATTAGCCAAGGTAAGGGCCTCTGTATGTTCTCCATACACCATTACATTAGCTCTCTGAAGGTTCAGCATTCACCAAAACATAGGACATGGCTACTGACATATTGTTTCCATAACGGTAAGATAAAAGACAGACAGTACTTTACATGGACCTGTTTTCAAGGCACCATAATATGGACATCAGGACATGCTTTACCCCTGGCTGTACGCTGTACTGAGTTCAGTGTTTCAAACTGTATGTCTAAAGATTAAGAGTAGAAAGGAGCCTAAAAGACATTACATAAGGATATCGGAGCAGCTTCCCAAAAAGCATCCTATTCCCTTTATATTGTACTACTTTCAACCATGTAGGGCAGGGGTTCTCAAACTTTTAGGGGCCCAGGACCCCTTTTGTGAGAGCAAATTCTTCAGGGACCCCCTCATAATCAGAACACAACTCGAGTGAGATTTAAAAAAACAATTAAATAAAAAGCATACAATAAGTTTTACTTATGACTTCGGCATGGCTGGACGAACCAAGTCTCAGGTCCAGGGAAGGAACATTTTAAAAGCCAGCCTCTTGGCATCGGAGAGAAAAATTTGCTGTTTTCAAGCGAATATCCTGCAATTCTACAAATTTTGTCATTGGGCAGAGGGATTTTTTTGTTGTTGTTGCAGCTGTAGAGCTAATATCATGCAATTATACACATTTTGCCATGAGGCAGAGAAACTTTGCCGTTTTAAAACTAAACCTCTAATATTAGTGAAAAAATACCATGCTATTGTTTGAGGAGAGTGCACAACAATAAAACGTTTTATCACGGCAACTGGTTTGATACATTCACCTCTGAAGGTAAATAATGTACTTACATTCAGTAATCTTGCTCTGATTTGTCATCCTGAGGATCCCAGAGATATAAGGTAGCATAGTTTTGTTTGATAAAATCCATTTTTATTTTCAAATGCCGGAACTGCGTTCTACAGTTTGAACCCCTGCTGTCTCTGGCCCCACATCCACCCCACCATCTAAATGTGTGAAGGTTAGTGTCTTTTCTGCAGGGAAGCTAATTATCCACCATGTATGTATGTATGTATGTATGTATGTGGGCTTGTACTGGACCGCAGAGTGCTGAAGCGTGTAAAAATCGTCTGTCCTTGGTTGCAACACTCACTACCAAATTCCAAACTGAATCTGGACGCAAACGTCAGCACAATAACTGTTCATCGGGAGCTTCATGAAATCCACACATGCCAAGCGTCGGCTGGAGTGGTGTAAAGCTCGCCGCCATTGGACTCTGGAGCAGTGGAAATGTGTTCTCTGGCGTAGTGAATCACGCTTCACCATCTGGCAGTCCGACGGACAAATCTGGGTTTGGCGGATGCCAGGAGAACGCTACCTGCCCCAATGCATAGTGCCAACTGTAAAGTTTGATGGAGGAGGAATAATGGTATGCACTGTTTTTCAAGGTTTGGGCTTGGCCCCTTAGTTCCAGTAAAGGGAAATCTTAACGCTATAGCATACAATGACATTCTAGACGATTCTGTGCTTCCAACTTTGTGGCAAAAGTGCACAAAGCAAGGTCCATGAAATGGTTTGTCGAGATCAGTGTGGATAAACTTGACTGGGCTGCAAAGAGCCCTGAGAACAACCTCACTGAACACCTTTGGGATGAATTGGAACGCAAACTGCGAGCCAGTCCTAATCGCCCAACATCAGTGCCCGACTTCACTAATGCTCGTGGCTGAATGGAAGCAAGTCCCCGCATCAATGTTCCAACATCTAGTGGAAAGCTTTCCCAGAAGAGTGGAGGCTGTTATAGCAGCAAAGGGAGGGACCAACTCCATATTAATGCCCATGATTTTGGAATGAGATGTTTGACGAGCATACTTTTGGTCATGCAGTGTATTTATCTGGATGTGGACCCCCTGCAGTACCTCCACAGCACCCACTTTGAGAACCCAGCAGACCCCACTCTGAGAAACCCTGATGTAGGGAATAGGTATTATGGTGCCATGTGGGACATAACCAATGTTTTCAAACCAGACCTGTTGATGTGTGAGGAGAATTTCCTGAGCTCTCTTGACAATGGACCTCAGCTCTTCCACAAATGTATCTTTCTCTGACTCAAGGACAAAATCCTCCTCCACCTACACAAGACATTACAGATACACAAAATATATATTTTTAAAGCCAAACTCAATGGACCAAACACAGGCTGCATGGCGAACTGGGTGTTAGTCCAAATGAGAATGCTTGCCGCAAAAACCATCATCCTATCCAATATAGAATAATCATATATTCATATCTAATATATCAAAACAGGTAGAAGTTTGAGGTGCAATAATCCCATGCAATGTCCATGTAGAACTGCCTGTTGATCTAGTCACCATATAATCTGCGATGTCTTCAGGTGCGTCTCCCTCTGTGTCGAACTTAAAGGTGACCATCTTGTTGCTGTGGGTTTCCAGCTGACACTCCACCATGTTGTCACCAGAGCCGGACACCTACAGAGCACAGGAAGAGAAACCATGTGGTTCTGTTCAATGTCTTGGACATGACAACTTCTTGGACTTGACAATTTATTGCAAACCTTTCACATCCTGATAGGGATTCATATTATTCGGGATACTATACCTGGATCATACTCAGTTGAAATGCATGGGATCCCTTTTCTGCCCCCCGATAGGACAATCTCCTCTGAGACTTCACCCTCTCTAGTTTTCCATTGGCTAACAACATCTTTAGATCCCCATCCCCATTGGCTGGAACAGCACTGTGAGAGAGGTGTCAGACAAGCAAGAGTCATGCACAACATGTGAACATTGATGGTCAAATAAATAGTACTCCATGTACAGTAGTGGGCATAGTCTTTTCTAACATGGAGGGCTTGACATTCAAAACAAAAAATAAGCGAACATTGACAACCGGTCCCTAGCCCTTCCCCTTGGTCCTAACCTTTGGATGTTTGCAGATCGGAAGGTTCTGGAAAGGTTTAAGTAGTGTAGTGGTGTAGCTTCCACCATATCACTTCAAACTTATTGATCTGCAAACATTGACCTGATAGGGCCGGGGGCAAGAGCAAGGAAGTAAATTGGGGCCGACGTTGAGAGTAGTGATGTGACACATACCCTGAAGAGGAGTGCCTCTCTGTGCCAGACTGGTTTGGACTCTCCTGTAGAGCCACATAAATAGACAGACCAACACACATACAGAAAACAGCAAAAACCAACAAAGAAAAAATAGATACCAAACCATTAGTTGACTGATACAAATCAAATTGAACAACTGAAATAGGAAATTGAACAAAAATGAACCTATTTTAATGTAATTTAAAGGAAAAAAACTGGATCTGGTTGTTGTAGTACTGGTTAGTTTAAATCAGAACAAATACCATACAAACGTACTTAGCGTAACTGAGTAAAAGGACATTTTCTTCAAAACGAAACAAAAATAATGTGTTTTATTGTGATTCAAAAAGGGTATGGCCCTCGGAATACTCTCTACTGTATACACCCTTCTAGAACCGGCTTGATATTGGATGAAGATAGTGGTAGTAGTGGAACAGTATACAGTAGTGGTAGAGTGGCGTGCACTTCTGTACCTGAGCAATGCCCAGCAGAGCAGGGTCACAGTCTTGGAGTGAGGTTGAGGTGGGGTGCAGCAGCGAGGGGGTGTTAGAGTCAAGGGGCTGGGCAGTGGCGGCAACAGCCGGGGGAGAGGTCAGGCCCGAGGGGACATCAGCCAGACCAGACAGGGTTAGTTGGCTCTCTGGTGGGGTGGGCTGGGTCTCTGGGCCAGGGGTAGCAGGATGGAGGGGTGGCAGGGAGGCAGGGTGGGGGTGAGACGATGTATGAGAAGGACTGGGGGCATCTGTGGAAGGGGGAAGGAAGTAGCCTGGGAAGGATTCAGAGGGGGCTGTTGCTCGGTGGTGGAGTCCGCCAATGCAGCCTCAGCGAGCTGGATCTGGGTGTGGGCATGGGCCTGCGCTTGGGCCAGTGTCTGGGTGTGTGCCTGAGCTTGCATGGCCATCTGGGTGTGTGTGTGCGTGGGTAGCGGCTGTGTCAGCTGAGCTTGGTGCTGGGGGGATGGTGGCAGACCTCCTGCTCCTGCTACTACCTGACTGTACAAGGGTAGGGCTCTAGTCTGAGACCCGAGCTGGGGCACGTTTCTGGGGGATGCTGTCTGTGCTGGGTTAACAGTAGGCTGCTGGGGCAACAGATGTGGGGGGATCTGAGGAAGCTGATAACCCAGTTGACATGGGTCGGGATTTGAGACCTGCTGATGCTGAGACTGCAGAGCCTGTTGAATTGGGGCTGGGGTTGTCTGAGACTGAAGCTGCTGTGGGAGTGTCTGTTGTATGACTTGTGGAACCTGTTGCACCAGCTGTTGCTGTTGGTATTGCTCCATGGGAATGGGTTGGGGCAGCATAGATTTAGACTGAGCCTGAGGTATGGGTTGGTTTAACGGCTGCACCACAGCTGGGCTTCCTGTTACTTGCAGCTGCTGCTGTTGTGGCTGTGGGACAGGCTGTAGCTGTACCTGTGGTTGTAGCTGTACCTGCTGGCCTTGGTTATACACTTGCCCAGTCTGTTGTTGTATGTGTTGAGGCGAAGCAGAGACCAAGGTGGTAGGGTCTATGACTGTGGAGGCAGGGGCCGCCATGACAGTTCCAACACCAACAGATCCAGGAGACAGCATCATCTGCTGGTACTGCACCATGGACTGCTGTTGCTCCAACAGTACCTGCTGGTGTTGCTGGGTAACTTGTTGTGTGATGTCCTGTTGTTGTTGTTGCAGGACTGGCTGTATGGCTTGCTGTTGGATGGACTGAGGTGCAGTGACATACTGGGGTGCCAGTAGTACAGCTGGAGCATGGGGGCGGTGTTGAGGCTGCGCTAGACCTGGGAGCTGAACACTGGGCTGCACTGGAGACTCGTGCTGGGGTTGGGCTTGGATCTGGCTGTGCATGGCGGTTATTGAGACTGGAGGTTGGGGTTGGACCAGAGCTGAACTCTGCCTCATAGGAGGCATCATCTGAGTCTCAACAACTGCTGGAATCGGATTCAAAGCTTGGGTTGGATGCAGAGGCTGGGGAGTCTGCTGGATGAGTGACTGCACTGGAGCCTGGGCCTGTATTTGAGCTGGGATCTGATGGATAGCCTGTACTATAGGAGCCTGGGACTGGATAGGGATCGGAGGACTTGGTGCCTGGATCGGGGCCACCACGTGAGGTGGAATCTGGACCTCGATCATCTGGGGCTGGGCTTTGAGTGGAGGCTGGGGCTGGGCCTGGAGTACTGGGACTGGGAAATGGCCCAGGCTCTGAGGGTGAGCTTCATTCTGAGCTTGAATCTGGGCCAGGACTTGGGCATGCACTATAGCCAGTGGAGCCTGGCTGGGAATCTGTGGCTGAATGGCTACAGGTTTGGCTCCCTGACCCTGGGCTTGGGCAGCCATCTGAGCTTGGACCTGCATGGCCTGTATAACCTCTGCTGCTGGTAGGGTTGGGGCAACAAGAGGGATCTGAGAAGGAGGTTCAACGACAGAGCTCTGATGGCCCTGCTGTTGTTGCTGGACAACATACGCTTGTTGTTGTTGCTCCAGTAATACAGCTTGTTGTTGCTGCTGCTGCTGTTGTATCAGCGCTACTTGTTGTTGTTCTGTCACTTGCTGCTGCGTTAGGCTAGTGTGACTAGGTGGAAACATAGCAGTGTTTTGCTGTTGTTGTTGTTGCTGCAACAAACACACATCAATTTGTTGCTGTTGAATCAAAGCTTGCAACTGCTCACATTGTTGCTGAATCAAAGTGGTCTCTTGTTTCTCGCTTTGTTGAAATTGAATATTGGCGGTTTGCTGCTGCGATTGCCCAGTCTCTTGCTGTTGTTGAATCTGTTGCTGCTGCTGTTGTAGCAAAGCCTGTTGGTGCAGTCTCTCTGCTTGTTGTTGTTGTAGCAACGCCTGCTGTTGCTGTTGTTGCTCGATCTGTTGTTGTAACAAAGCTTGCTGCTGTTGTAGCTCCAGCTGCTGTTGCAGTTGTGCCTGTTGTTGCTGTTGCTCCAATTGCTGCTGCTGTAAAACTGCTCGTTGCTGCTGAAGCTGTTGCTGTTGTAGCAGGGCTTGCTGTTGTTCCAACTGTTGCTGTAGCACAGCTTGCTGTGAGTCGATTGGATGACTGACGACCGCCTGTTGTTGTAGTTGGGTCGGTTGTTGCAGCACAGCTTGCTGTTGTTGATGCAGTGGTTGCTGCTGTTGTAGATCCATTTCCGGTTGTTGTTGGATCTGGCTCGCTTGGTGAGCCTCCAGTTGTTGTTGCTGCTGTAGGAGTGCTTGCTGCTGCTGTTGCTCAAACTGCTGCTGTTGTAACAGCGCTTGCTGTTGCTCTAGCTGTTGTTGCTGTAGTTGCGCCTGTTGTTGCTGTTGCTTTAAGGCTTGCTTTTGCTGCTGCTCTTGTTGCTGCTGCTGTAACATCGCTTGCTGCTGCTGTTGCTCAAATATTTGCTGTTGTAACAGCGCTTGCTGTTGCTCCAGTTGGTGCTGTTGTAGCTGTGCCTGTTGTTGCTTTTGTAGCAACACCTGTTGCTGCTGTTGCTCAAGCTGCTGTTGTATGTACACTTGCTGTTGTTGTTCTAGTAACATCGCTTGTTGTTGTTGCTGATGTTCAATCTGGTGCTGTTGGTGTAGCAACAATGTTTGCTGCTGTTGCAGTTGTTGCTGCTGTTGTAGGTCGTTTAGCGGTGGTTGCACATAGGCTAGGGTTTGATCCACTTGCTGTAATGACAATGCCTGTTGTTGTTGCTGCTGTTGGTCCATTGATTGCTGTTGTGGTGGTAAGGCCTGATGTTGCATTTGCTGCTGCTGCTGAACCAAAGCTTGCTGCACATACACTTGCTGCTGAAGCTCAGTAGTTTGCTGCTGTTGGATTGCTATAGTCTGTTGCTGTTGTTCTATATGTTGCTGTATCAGTACCGCCTTCTGGGGAATTACATTGGCCTGTTGGAGTGGTTGTTGCTGCTGAAGCAGGGTGGTTTGTTGAGCCTCCATTTGCTGCTGCTGTGGCTCCATCAGTATCTGCTGTTGTTGAACAATGGTTTGCTGTTGGGTAATCATGAAAGGCTGCGCTTGCTGGGTTAAAGGCTGGGGTGTCATCTGGATGTCAGAGGCCTGCATGATGTTAGGAGTGACATTGGCCTGGGTCTGTTGTGGGAGAGGGACCATGGCCTCCATGTCACCAACTCCCACTAGTCCTGTTGGGTCTCCCACTGATATGGGAGCTGGAAGAATGTTAAGCTGGGCTTGGGGTGAAACTGGGGGTGCGCAGGACTGGGAAGGGGCCATTGGTGCGATCTGTGATCCATCTGAATGGTATGACTGAGATGGTGTGAAGATAACCATCATGGGGTGACAGGGACATGGTCAGATGGAGTTATGGTGAGAGGGCAGGTAGGGGGAGATTGAGGTAAAGAGAGGAGGGAAGAGTAAGCATTGGATAAAGGGCAGGCATTAATTATCAAAGGACTGCACACATTCTTTAGAGGACATGAAAGCATTGTCATGATCAAGATTGTTATCGTTAAAGCACATCTGATAAAATAGTTACATGAATTGATTAAAAGCTATTCGGAATAAATCAAGGTTCAAACTTCTTTTGTCCAGTAGAAAAGAGATGTTAGAGAGATGTTAAGAGAGTTGAACGGGATCGAGAGCCACTCACCTGAGAATACTGCTGTGGTACACCTGGTGAGACTTGCGTTGCCATAGCAACAGGCTGAACGTAAGTCTGCTGACCAACAGGTGCCCCACCACTGCTTTGACCAATGCACATGGCGGAAATCCCACCACTCTGACCAGTAGGCACGTTCGGAACTCCTCCGCTCTGACCAATCGGGAGCATTTCGTGGTGGGCCAAAAATGCCTAAAAACAGATAACAGACAACACAATTGAGCATGATTGCAGGGTTAGAGATAAGATATCAATCTCTTTGTAAACTAGATTTTCCAAAACAGGAAGAACCATAATATGATCTATGTTCCAAATGGCACCCTATTCTCTACATAGTGCACTACTTTTGGCCCTGGTTAAAAGTAGTCCACTACATAGGGAATAGGGTGTCCTTTGGGATGCCATATACTCACCGAGGCAGCAGCAGGGAGGCTGGGTTGAGAGAGCATGTATGACTCCCCTTGCTGAGGGTATGCCTGGCTCTGGCCACTGGCATAGGATTCACAGCTGGCTGAGCCAATGCTCTCACCTCCTGGAGTAAATACAAAGGCAAGAGTAAATAATATCATTATCATTATATCCTATTCTAGGACTGTCCGCAACCAAATAATGTTTATCTTAATATTCCACTTCGTTGCTGATATCTACCACAGCACAGTCAGTACGTAGGGAAACACAGTATACAGTCTTACGCCGTAAACAAATCTCTACAAGCCTCTGATTGACGGAATATTGGTCTGCTGTTGTACCTGTGGGCAGGCTCAGAGCACTCCCACTGTGGATCTGCTGCTGTTGCCTCACATGCTGATCCACCTCTGGAAGCTCCTCAACCTCACCCTGCCCTCCTCCTCCCCCTGTCAGCACAGCCACCCCAGGCCCCAGGGAGGAGAGGTGAGAGCAGGTGGAGGAGGTGAGAGTGGAGTCCCGTCTCTCATCAAAGCCTTGCTGCTGTCGGAGCAGCTGCTGCTGGCGTCTCTCACGGGACTTCTTGATGAGCGTGACGCGGTCACGGATGGATTTACCCACCACCTTAGCGTCGCTCTCGTGGAAGAAGCCTGACTTCACCTGGATAGAGGAGGAGGGAGAGGGGGTGGTGGGTAGACAGAGAGAGGGTAGACAGAGAGAGGAGAAAGAGAAAGAGAGAGCGAGAGAGAGAGGGTAGGTGGAGAGAAAGATATAGGAGGCAGAGAGAAAAAGAGAGAAAAAGTTGAAAGCATGGCGAGGGAATGTAGGTTGGAGGCAACAACTAGCAAGGAAACCTTGATTAATGAGCGGTGGACTCTGTAATAGATCACCTTTCCTGTAGCCCTCCAACCTTCCCTGTAGTTCCTTCAACAGAGGTCCTAGTTATTCCTGCTCCGTCTAGCACTGTTCTCTCTTCTATCATTTTCACGCTAATGTGCTGAGCCGAGCCAACCTTTACTGTAATATTCTAGCCTGGGGCCATGCCAGAAAGGAATATCTAAAAAGAAAATATCAGAGCCTGCAGGATACAGTCTGGGTCTGCACCAAGGTATGAAAAAGGTATCAGTGTCTCACCATTTCTCTTTCTGCCTCCCTCTCCCTTCCTCCCTATCCATTTCTCCCCCTAATCTCACCATCTCCGAAGCCACCTCCTCTGCGCTGTCGTTCTCCAGGTCGTAGCTGAACTCGATGGCCTCATTGTCTTTGTGTTTTCCCTTCAGCTTCTTTGGCTCCTCCACCCAGATCCTGAGGGCCAGGCAGTCCTGACAGCCCGTGTCTTCCTCCGCCAGCTCCACACGCACCCCGGTGTCCTCCCCGAAGAACGCATGGGTCAACAGGTCCCGGATGGACAGCCTGCAGACAGAGACAACACATCAAGCTCGCAACAAATGCCCACTTCTTTCCCAAACAATGTGTGGCTTTTATTGGATAGGACAGTGGAAGAACAGATGACAGGAAAGGTAGGAGAATGGCGATTCAGAAGGGCAGCGGGCTGGAGTTGAACCCATGCCCACTCTGGTATATGTTCCCGGGGTCAGCGGCCCTAACCACTAGACTTTTTCTTTACAAGCGCTCTGCTGTTTAGCAAGGTTTGGAAATGGCATTGCAATTCCTCTCATTATTAGGAGAGAGAGAGCGGGAAGGGGGGGTCGAGAGAGGTCAAAACACTTGCCTCTGACTCTTGTCCTGGCGGATGCAGCACCCAATGATCTCTTTGATCTCTGGGTCATTGACTTTATCGAAGCTGGCTGGTTTTATACCCTGTAGACAGAGTGGGAGAGAGGGGGCAGGTGAGATGACCGAACGGACAATGATATAGATGATGTACTACTCCGTCCTACACAGACAGTAATATACTTTAGATGGGACTCCTGTAATACTTCAGAGAGTTAATCATGAAGCAGTAATGAAGAAACCCTGACTACAGCTAATGTACTGTCACATATACAGTATATTTAATCATTTACTGAATCTGAGGGAGGTTGGTGAGAAGATCAAGGGCAAGTCGGGAAACGACAGACTTGGCCAAAAGGCCAAAGTGGTTTTTGTGAAGAACGTTAGACGGAAAGATCTTGTAGAAGTAGGGGAAAGGGAACCTATGCCACAAAGGGACAAGCCCAAAGGGACAGCGGTCCCAGACTTACACTGGTGACTTTGCGGTAGATCTGTGCAGCATTCTGGCACTCTGAGTAGGGGTATTCTGAGGTGGCCATCTCCAACATGCACATCCCAAAGGCATAGACGTCAACAGACTCATCATAATGTTCCTCGTACATCTCTGGAGCCATGAACTCAGGGGTACCTGGAAGACAGGGCACATTAGTCAATTGAAAAGGTAAAGTCGCACACCTTAAATACCCAGATGAAGATATTTTGAGACCAAAATTACCCGAAATTGGTGAAATAAGCATCATCATGCTTGGAGAGTGATGCTCAAACGGTGCAACCTGTGTTTATTGAATATCATTTTGACATCTAACCTCCTCTGTCAGTAAAGGACCATCAGACGCCCAGGAGTATAAATGATTTTATGAAGGTTACTCAGGAATCTATAGGGTCCACACTTACTGTAAACACAGACCACAGATCAGCTCTTAACATACACTTCCAGTGGCATTTAGTGCATCAGAGCTTGACCTTTGAGCAAGAATAACCACCGCAGAGACTGTACTCAGCTGATGATGCCTGAAGAGTTGGGTCAGCTCATAAGATATTCACATTGTAGCAGAGTGACCACAGATTGTAAAAGTCATTCCCACAACACTGATGTCCATTATCTCAAGTCTTACTCACAAGAAATCTGACATACCTATATGACCCATTCAAATACCATTCCCACAACATGACATAAGAAAACAACTGATCGCTGGTTCCGGAAACTGACGGTCGCTAGTTACCTATGACACTTTTGGCGAAGGAGGTCCTCATGAGAGTGGCCAATCCCAGGTCTCCGATCTTGACGGAGCCGGTAGGGCCGGTGATGAAGATGTTGTCACACTTGAGGTCCCTGTGGATGATGGGCGGGGTCCTAGTGTGGAGGAACTGGAGGCCCTTCAGGATCTGACGACACCAGCTCCTCAGGACCTTGGGCTTCATCACCTTGAAGCGCTTCAGGTACCTGCAGACAGGACAGGGGAGCACGGTTATAACTATACAGCATTGTGGCATGGTTTCTATGGAACAACCCTCTTTGGTGTAACGCTATTTGCGAGCTGAGCAGGGGTCTGTGTGTCTTCTACCCACGTTTTGAGGGTTCCCGAGGTCATGAGTTCGGTGACCAGGACGATGCACTTCTTCCCTCGCAGCACTGACTCCCAGGAGTCATAGAAACGGACAATGTTAGGGTGCTGGAGGCCCTTCAGCATCTCTGCCTCCTCCTTAAAACGCTGCTGCTCCGCCTTGGTCAGCTTACGGTCCTGTAGACACAAAGAAATACACAGAAGGCAGGTTAGACATCAGAGAGCGTTCGGTTGTGAGAACAAGTTGCAAAGATCGAGCCAGAGCCAATACTGCACTGTTGAATCGTCAAGCAGTTCGTTTTATTGGGCAACCCAAAGGTCTTCATCAGTGAGAACATACCCACGGCCTAAACAGCGTTCAGTGCTATTCTCCTACTGTTGTAGAAGAACAACAAAAAACGAAGGATTTAGAGTGCTTAGGTCTGTATTCAAGAGGCATAGGTTCATACTTTCAGCATACGCTAAACTGGAAACCTATGACAAAAAACGTTCAGGAGACAATGCATATACTATACCTGAGACTTATTATGGGGAGCATGCTTTCAGGAAACAGCTCTTTGTCAACAGAGCCAATACTGGAACACTATACCAATCAGGAAACAGTGCTGTCAACAACAGAGCCAATACTGGAACACTATACCAATCAGGAAACAGTGCTGTCAACAACAGAGCCAATACTGGAACACTATACCAATCAGGAAACAGTGCTGTCAACAACAGAGCCAATACTGGAACACTATACCAATCAGGAAACAGTGCTGTCAACAACAGAGCCAATACTGGAACACTATACCAATCAGGAAACAGTGCTGTCAACAACAGAGCCAATACTGGAACACTATACCAATCAGGAAACAGTGCTGTCAACAACAGAGCCAATACTGGAACACTATACCAATCAGGAAACAGTGCTGTCAACAACAGAGCCAATACTGGAACACTATACCAATCAGGAAACAGTACTGTCAACAACAAAGCCAATACTGGAGCCTCACAGCACAGTTGAAATATATAAATCAAAACTGGACGGTCTTTGGAGATAGATGGGAGGGATTAAAGGGAGCTGAAGGATGGAACTAAAATGTAAAATATACCGTGTCCGTAAAATGTATAGTGTATATAGTATATTATTTAAAATAATATTGGAAATGATGCAGACAAGTACATTGATAGAAGCCACAATCTATTTGCAATATTAAAGCTGATCCACCACCTAAAAAAACAAAACAATAGTGGAGCAATACAACCGATCAGTCAGCCCTCCTTACTACCAAGCAACCATATTTCATGTAATTAAACACCTACCACCACTAGATGGCGCAAGCAGGATATAGTTTAATCTGCATGAGTGGAGACAACACCCACCTCAGCCTATAAGACACTTCTGCGGCATCTGCCACTGGGCCTAGTATGGCGGATGCTGCAGAAATCCCTGGCTCCGGCAGAGTATCCCACTGGGAATAACACTCACACATGCATGCACACGCACACACAGACGTATGCTGATGCACACGCACACACACACACACACACACGTGTGTATATATAGTGGGGAGAACAAGTATTTGATACACTCCCGATTTTGCAGGTTTTCCTAATTACAAAGCATGTAGAGGTCTATAATTTCTTATCATAGGTAGTACACTTCAACTGTGAGAGACGGAATCTAAAAAAAAATCTTGGCCCATTCCTCCATGCAGATCTCCTATAGAGCAGTGATGTTTTGGGGCTGTTGCTGGGCAACACAGACTTTCAACTCCCTCCCAAGATTTTCTATGGGGTTGAGATCTGGAGACTGGCTAGGCCACTCCAGGACCTTGAAATGCTTCTTACGAAGCCACTCCTTCGTTGTCCGGGCAGTGTGTTTGGGATCATTGTCATGCTGAAAGACCCAGCCACGTTTCATCTTCAATGCCCTTGATGATGGAAGGAGGTTTTCACTCAAAATCTCACAATACATGGCCCATTCATTCTTTCCTTCACACGGATCAGTCGTCCTGGTCCCTTTGCAGAAAAACAGCCCCAAAGCATGATGTTTCCACCCCCATGCTTCACAGTAGGTATGGTGTTCTTTGGATGCAACTCAGCATTCTTTGTCCTCCAAACACGACGAGTTGAGTTTTTACCAAAAAGTTATATTTTGGTTTCATCTGACATTCTCCCAATCTTCTTCTGGATCATCCAAATGCTCTCTAGCAAACTTCAGACGGGCCTGGACATGTACTGGCTTAAGCAGGGGGACACGTCTGGCACTGCAGGATTTGAGTCCCTGGCGGCGTAGTGTGTTACTGATGGTAGGCTTTGTTACTTTGGTCCCAGCTCTCTGCAGGTCATTCACTAGGTCCCCCCGTGTGGTTCTGGGATTTTTGCTCACCGTTCTTGTGATCATTTTGACCCCACGGGGCTGAATAATTTTGCACGCCCAATTTTTCAGTTTTTGATTTGTTAAAAAAGTTTGAAATATCCAATAAATGTCGTTCCACTTCATGATTGTGTCCCACTTGTTGTTGATTCTTCACAAAAAAAATACAGTTTTATATCTTTATGTTTGAAGCCTGAAATGTGGCAAAAGGTCGCAAAGTTCAAGGGGGCCGAATACTTTCGCAAGGCACTGTAAGTAACATAATAATAAAATCACCATCAAAATTCATCAGTTTAAGCTAGAGATACTTTTGTGTATGTATAGTATGTGGACACTCCTTCAAATTAGTGGATTTGGCTGATCCAAATCTGATCCACTCACTACCGAGTTCCAAACTGCCGCTGGAAGCAACGTTAGCACAAGAACTGTTCGTTTGGAGCTTCATGAAATGGATTTACATGGTCGAGCAGCCACACCACGCTTCACCATCTGGCACTCCAACGGTCTAATCAGGGTTTGCTAAATGCCAGGAGAACACTACCTACCCAAATGCATAGAGCGAACTGTAAGGTTTGGTGGAGGAGGAATAATGGTCTGGGGATGTCTTTCATGGTTCGGGCTAGGCCTCTTAGTTCCAGTGAAGGGAAATCTTAACACTACAGCATACAATGACATTCTAGATGATTCTGTGCTTCCAACTTTGTGGCAACAGTTTGGGGAAGGCCCTTTCCTGTTTCAGCATGACAATGCCTCCGTGCACAAAGCGAGGTCCGTACAGAAAAGGTTTGTCGAGATCGGTGTGGAAGAACTTGACTGGCCTGCACAGAGCCCTGACCTCAACCCCATCAGACACCTTTGGGATGAATTGGACCGCCGACTGCGAGCCAGGCCTTATCACCGAACATCAGTGCCCGACCTCACTAATGCTCTTGTGGCTGAATGGAAGCAAGTCTCCGCAGGAATGTTCCAACACCTAGTGGAAAGCCTTCCCAGAAGAGGCTGTTATAGCAGCATATTAATGCCCATGATTTTGGAATGAGATGTTCGACGAGCAGGTGTACTGTCACACTACATGACGAAATCTATGTGATCAGTTTTTTTTGCTTGGGCAATTCAGCACATCTGCCTATGTTGGCCATCCGCATCTGTGGTGGAAGGTGACCGAGCTACAGTGGTGTTTTTTAAAATAGTACCCGCAAAACACCAGTCTCAAAGTCAAGAGGCGACTCCGGGATGTTGGCCTTCTAGGCAGAGTTCCTCTGTCCAGTGTCTGTGTTCTTTTGCCCATCTTGATCTTTTCTTTTTATTGGCCAGTCTGAGAGATGGCTTTTTCTTTGCAACTCTGCCTAGAAGGCCAGCATCCCGGAGTCGACTCTTCACTGTTAACATTGAGACTGGTGTTTTGCGGTTACCATTTAATTAAGTTGCCATTTGAGGACTTGTGAGACCTTTGTTTCTCAAACTAGACACACTAATGTACTTGTCCTCTTGCTCAGTTGTGCACCAGGGCTTCCCACTCCTCTTTCTATTCTAGTTAGAGCCAGTTTGTACTGTTCTATGAAGGGAGTAGTACACAGCATTATCTTCAGTTTCTTGTCAATTGCTCGCATGGAATAGTCTTCATTTCTCAGAACAAGAATAGACTGACACGTTTCAGAAGAAAGTACTTTGTTTTTTGCCATTTTGAGCCTGTAATCGAACCCAGAAATGCTGATGCTCCAGATACTCAACTAGTCTAAAGAAGTCCAGTTTTATTGCTTTTTTAATCAATACAACAGTTTTTAGCTGTGCTAACATAATTGCAAAAGGGTTTTCTAATGATCAATTAGCCTTTTAAAATGATCAACTTGGATTAGCTAACACAACGTGCCATTGGAACACAGGAGTGATGGTTGCTGATAATGGGCCTCTGTGCGCCTATGTAGATTTTCCATTAAAAATCAGCCATTTCCAGCTTCAATAGTCATTTACAACATTAACAATGTTTACACTGTATTTCTGATCAATTTTATGTCATTTTAAAATAGACCAAAAAAATGTGTTTTTCTTTCAAAAACAAGGACATTTCTAAGTGACCCCAAACTTTTGAAAGGTAGTGTATGCATTCTCAGAACCCAGAATCACATTTCACAGTACGCGGGCCAGCTACTAAATACACATTAGACAATCGATACTATATGTGGTTTACAAAAACTACTAGGCTATGAAAATATTTACACACTTTCTTTCTCCAGCAAAGCAAACAAACTGAGAGTATACGATGTGATAACGTAGGTGAAGGACAAACACACGTTTGAGACATTGCTCAGTGTAGGGTTCCGTCTTTCGGATGGGACGTTAAAAGGGTGTCCTGACTCTCTGTGGTCACTAAGGATCCCATAGCACTTATCATAAGAGTAGTGGTTAGAGCGTTGGGCCAGTAAGGTAACAAGGTAAAAATCTGTCATTCTACCCCTGAACAAGGCAGTACACCCACTGTTCCTAGGCCGTCATTATATATAAGAATTTCTTCTTCTTAACTGACAGTTAGTTAGTTAAATAAAGGTAAAATAAAATATAAAAATTGTAAGAAGGGGAGGCACCATATGTGAATGTGGCCCCTCACTGGTAACATAGCCGATTTGTTTCCCCTTTACCGACTAGGCAATGCTGTATGTTAGCTAAATGTTTTGCTGTCTGTATATCATGTGGTTGATTTTTGTTTTACTGTCTGACTGCTGTGCTTGACTTTGGCAGGAGCTCACCGAAGCTGAGTACCTGCACATCAAATGTTCTACTGCTTGAGCTCCTGTTCCTCTTATAAAATAATAGCTCAAAAGCATTGTGGTGTTCCTGCACCTAAATATAAACCATACCGGCACACAAAATGAGTCAAGCACTGTTTGACTGACTGTGTGACTTCTAGCCTCGTTGGCTTACCTTCCGCTTAACAGGTGTCTGGGTAAAAACAGTCTCATGGTTTGGTTGAGGTCACGTCTTAATCTGTTTACAAGCCTTTGGCTTGTGACTGTGGCCTGTGAGTAAACGGGCCAGGAACTGGGACTGGAGAGGCAGTTCTACAGCACATTACCAAAACACATTATCAAACAGGCTGTCTTAATGTAATTATTATTATTATTTTTTTAACCTTTTATTTAACTAGGTAATTCAGTTAAGAACAAGTACTTATTTACAATGACAGCCTACCCCGGCCAAACCCTCCCCTAACCCGGACGACGCTGGGCCAATTGTGAGCCGCGCTATGGGATTCTCGATCACGGCCGGTTGTGATACAGCCCGGGATCTAACCCGGGTCTGTGGTGATGCTTTTAGCACTGCAATGCCTTAGACCGCTGCGCCACTCAGGATCCCGAAGTGTTACAAGCTTGTCAAAGGAGACCAGAAAAACAGACTACTAAACACTTTACCAATACGTATAACATTACCAAACACATTATCAAACAGAACATCTTTTGTTTACATACACATTTTATACATTTAGCCACACTGCTTCTTGACAAAATGTCCATTTAACCCGGAAGCCAGCCGCACCAATGTGCCGGAGGAAACATCGTACACCTGGCAACCGTGTCAGCGTGCACTGCACCCGGCCCACCACAGGAGTCGCTGGTGCGTGATGGGACAAGGACATCCCTACCGGCCAAAACGTCCTCTAACCCGGACGATGCTGGGCCAATTGTCCGCCGCCTCATGGGTCTCCCTGTCGCAGCCGGCTGGACTCGAACCCAGAATCTCTAGTGGCACAGCTAGCATTGCGATCCAGTGCCTTACAGGCTGACTACACTGCTCGCGTCACGTGCGTGAGCATTGCAAAATAAATTGAGAAAACTATGTTATTCAATTATTGCTCCCACACTGCTCGCGCGTTGCCAACGAGCGTCTGCGTTGCCACGGGCTAAAATAGAAATCAGTTCTATTTCTGATGCAGATTGCGCTGTAAGTCCTGCCTCTCCCATCTCCTCATTGGTTTATAGAAGCAGGTACCCACGTGCCATCTCCTCATTGGTTATACCCATGTGGGTGACTGAAAGACGAACGAGGTCAGTGGCGGTAATTCACCTAATTTATGAAAGTTGCCAATCGCAATATAAAGTCAAGAGAAGAAAAGGCCTGGAAGGAAGAGAGACGATTCAGTTGACCGTTTTATGTGTGGATTAATTGGTGGAGTAGAGGACCCTATGGGCACTGTGAGCACCCTAATGAGCACTATATAGGGAATAGGGTGCCATTTGAGACCCACACCATATGTATCACACCACTTAGTAACAAGGATATTCACTCAGAGGGACTGCAGAGAGACATCCACAGCCTGCTGTACACAAAAGGCCTCTTTCATAGCTTCTCAGTTCCCTCGCTCTTTCTCTCCATTTTCTTCCTCTGTTTCTCTCTCTTTGTTACTCTGTTGCTCCCTCCTTCATTTGTCTCGTGGTCAACTTGATCTTACAAGTTGGAGTCTTGTCTATTTTCCTCCCCCTTTTTTAATTATGTCCTGTTTTTACTCTTATTTTACCAGGTACGTTGACTGAGAACACATTCTCATTTACAGCCACGACCTGGGGAATAGTTACAGGGTAGAGGCGGACTGCAATAGCATCGAATAGTCCCCGCGATATGCAACTGTTCAGGGAAGTCAGGAACAATACACGCAGTCAGTCAGGAAAGCAAAGGCCAGCTTTTTCAAGCAGAAATTTGCATCCTGTAGCTCCAACTCCAAAAAGTTCTGGGACACTGTAAAGTCCATGGAGAACAAGAGCACCTCCTCCCAGCTGCCCACTGCACTGAGGCTAGGTAACACGGTCACCACCGACAAATCCACGATAATCGAAAACTTCAACAAGCAATTCTCAACGGCTGGCCATGCCTTCCTCCTGGCTACTCCAACCTCGGCCAACAGGAATAGTCCGCCCCCCCCCCCGCAGCTACTCGCCCAAGCCTCCCCAGCTTCTCCTTTACCCAAATCCAGATAGCAGATGTTCTGAAAGAGCTGCAAAACCTGGACCCATACAAATCAGCTGGGCTTGACCATCTGGACCCTCCATTTCTGAAACTATCCGCCGCCAATGTCGCAACCCCTATTCTGTTCAACCTCTCTTTCATATCGTCTGAGATCCCCAAGGACTGGAAAACTGCCGCGGTCATCCTACTCTTCAAAGGGGGAGACACCCTGGACCCAAACTGTTACAGACCTATATCCATCCTGCCCTGCCTATCTAAGGTCTTTGAAAGCCAAGTCAACAAACAGATCATTGACCATTTCGAATCCCACCGTACCTTCTCCGCTGTGCAATCTGGTTTCCGAGCCGGTCACGGGTGCACCTCAGCCACGCTAAAGGTACTAAACGATATCATAACCGTCATCGATAAAAGACAGTACTGTGCAGCCGTCTTCATCGACCTGACCAAGGCTTTTGACTCTGTCAATCACCATATTCTTATCGGCAGACTCAGTAGCCTCGGTTTTTCTAATGACTGCCTTGCCTGGTTCTCGAACTACTTTGCAGACAGAGTTCAGTGTGTCAAATCGGAGGGCATGTTGTCCGGTCCTCTGGCAGTCTCTATGGGGGTGCCACAGGGTTCAATTCTCGGGCCGACTCTTTTCTCTGTATATATCAATGATGTTGCTCTTGCTGCGGGCGATTCCCTGATCCACCGCTACGCAGACGACACCATTCTGTATACTTCTGGCCCTTCCTTGGAGACTGTGCTATCTAACCTCCAAACGAGCTTCAATGCCATACAACACTCCCTCCGTGGCCTCCAACTGCTCTTAAACGCTAGTAAAACCAAATGCATGCTTTTCAACCGTTCGCTGCCTGCACCCGCACGCCCGACTAGCATCACCACCCTGGATGGTTCCGACCTAGAATATGTGGACATCTATAAGTACCTAGGTGTCTGGCTAGACTGCAACTCTCCTTCCAGACTCATATCAAACATCTCAATCCAAAATCAAATCTAGAATCTGCTTTCTATTTCGCAACAAAGCCTCCTTCACTCACGCCGCCAAACTTACCCTCGTAAAACTGACTATCCTACCGATCCTCGACTTCGGCGATGTCATCTACAAAATGGCTTCCAATACTCTACTCAGCAAACTGGATGCAGTTTATCACAGTGCCATCCGCTTTGTTACTAAAGCACCTTATACCACCCACCATTGCGACCTGTATGCTCTAGTCGGCTGGCCCCCGCTACATATTCGTCGCCGGACCCACTGGCTCCAGGTCATCTACAAGTCCATAGTAGGTAAAGCTCCGCCTTATCTCAGTTCACTGGTCACGATGGCAACACCCACCCGTAGCACGCGCTCCAGCAGGTGTATCTCACTGATACAAAGCCAACACCTCATTTGGCCGCCTTTCCTTCCAGTTCTCTGCTGCCTGTGACTGGAACGAATTGCAAAAATGGTTGAAGTTGGAGACTTTTATCTCCCTCACCAACTTTAAACATCTGCTATCTGAGCAGCTAACCGATCGCTGCAGCTGTACATCGGTAAACAGCCCACCCAATTTACCTACCTCATCCCCATACTGTTTTTATTTATTTACTTTCCTGCTCTTTTGCACACCAGTATCTCTACCTGCACATGACCATCTGATCATTTATCACTCCTGTGTTAATCTGCTAAATTGTAATTATTTGCCTACCTCATCATGCCTTTTGCACACAATGTATATAGACTCTTTTTTTTATTTATTAAAAAAACAATAATTCTACTGTGTTATTGACTTGTTTATTGTTTGCTCCATGTGTAACTCTGTGTTGCTGTTTGTTCACACTGCTATGCTTTATCTTGGCCAGGTCGCAGTTGTAAATGAGAACTTGTTCTCAACTAGCCTACCTGGTTAAATAAAGGTGAAATATATATATATATTTTTTAATAAAGAGGGGGGGGGATGAACGAGCCAATTGGACGCTGGAGACGATTATGAGGTAGAAAATGATGGTTTGAGGGCCAGAGTGGAAATTTAGCCAGGACACCGGGGTTAAAACCCCTACTCTTATGATAAGTGTTATGGGATCCTTAGTGACCACAGAGAGTCAGGACACCCTTTTAACGTCCCATCCGAAAGACGGAACCCTACACTGAGCAATGTCTCAAACGTGTGTTTGTCCTTCACCTACCTTATCACATCGTATACTCCCAGTTTGTTTGCTTTGCTGGAGAAAGAAAGTGTTTAAATATTTTCATAGCCTAGTAGTTTTTGTAAACCACATATAGTATCGATTTGTCTAATGTGTATCTAGTAGCTGGCCCGCGTACTGTGAAATGTGATTCTGGGTTCTGAGAATGCATACACTACCTTTCAAAAGTTTGGGGTCACTTGGAAATGTCCTTGTTTTTTGAAAGAAAAGCTCATTTGGTCTATTTTAAAATAACATAAAATTGATCAGAAATAGTGTAGACATTGTTAATGTTGTAAATGACTATTGAAGCTGGAAACGGCTGTATTTTATTTTATGGAATATCTACATAGGCGCACAGACTCATTATCACCAACCATCACTCCTGTGTTAGCTAATCCAAGTTGATCATTTTAAAAGGCTAATTGATCATTAGAAACCCCTTTGCAATTATGTTAGCACAGCTGAAAACGTTTTTACTGATTTAAAGAAGCAATAAAACTGGCCTTATTATACTAGTTGAGTATCTGGAGCATCAGCATTTGTGGGTTCGATTACACACTCAAAATGGCAAAAAACAAAGTACTTCTGAAACTCAGAAGTCTATTCTTGTTCTGAGAGAGGCTATTTTATGCGAGAAATTTTCAAGAAACTGCAGATCTCGTACAATGCTGTGTACTACTCCCCTCACAGAACAGCACAAACTGGCTCTAACCAGAATAGAAAGAGGAGTGGGAGGTCCTGGTGCACAACTGAGCAAGAGGCCAAGTACATTAGAGTGTCTAGTTTGAGAAACAGACACCTCACACGTCCTCAACTGGCAGATTCATTAAATAGTATCCGGAAAACACCAGTCTCAACGTCAACAGTGAAGAGGCGACTCCGGGATGCTGGCCTTCTAGGCAGAGTTGCAAAGAAAAAGCCATATCTCAGACTGGCCAATAAAAAGAAAAGATCAAGATGGCACTCTGCCTAGAAGTCTAGCATCCCGGAGTCGCATCTTCACTGTTGACGTTGAGACTGGTGTTTTGCGGGTACTAAACTCTGCAAAAAAAGAAACTTCCCTTTTTCAGGACCCTGTCTTTCAAAGATAATTCGTAAAAATACAAATGAATTCACAGATCTTCATTGTAAAGGGTATAAACACTGTTTCCCATGCTTGTTCAATGAACCATAACCAATTAATGAACATGCACCTGTGGAACAAATGTTAAGAAACTAACAGCTTACAGACGGTAGGAAGTTAAGGTAACAGTTATGAAAACGTATGACCCTAAAGAGGCTCTGAAAACGACCAAAAGAAAGATGCCCAAGGTCCCTGCTCATCTGCGTGAACGTGACTTAGGCATGCTGCAAGGAGGCTTGAGGACTACAGATGTGGCTAGGGCAATATTTTGCAATGTCCGTACTGTGAGATGCCTAAGACAGCGCACCAGGGAGACAGGACGGACAGATGATCGTCCTTGCAGTGGCAGACCACGTGTAACAACACCTGCACAGGATGGGTACATCTGAACATCACACCTGCGGGACAGGTACAGGATGGCAACAACAACTGCCCGAGTTACACCAGGAATGCACAATCCCTCCATCAGTGCTCAGACTGTCCGCAAAAGGCTGAGAGAGGCTGGACTGAGGGCTTGTAGGCCTGTTGTAAGGCAGGTCCTCACCAGACATCACCGGCAACAATGGGTACAAACCCACCGTCGCTGGACTAGACAGGACTGGCAAAAATGGCTCTTCACTGACGACTCGCGGTTTTGTCTCACCAGGGGTGATGGTAGGATTTGCGTTTATCGTCGAAGGAATGAGTGTTACACCGAGGCCTGTACTCTGGAGCGGGATCGATTTGGGAGGTGGAGGGTCACAGCATCATCGGATTAAGCTTGTTCTCATTGCAGGCAATCTCACCGCTGTGCGTTACAGAGAAGACATCCTCCTCCCTCATGTAGTACCCTTCCTGCAGGCTCATCCTGACATGACCCTCCAGTATGACAGTGCCACCAGCCATACTGATTGTTCTGTGTGTGATTTCCTGCAAGGCAGGAATGTCAGTGTTCTGCCATGGCCATCGAAGAGCCCAGATCTCAATCCCATTGAGCACATCTGGGACCTCTGGATCAAAGGGTGAGGGCTAGGGTCATTCCCCCCCAGAAATGTCTGGAAACTTGCAGGTACCTTGGTGGAAGAGTGGGGTAACATCTCACAGCAAGAACAGGCAAATCTGGTGCAGTCCATGTGGAGGAGATGCACTGCAGATACTTAGTATCTGGTGTGGCCTCCAGCTGCATTGACTGTTACTTTTGATTTTCATCCCCCCTTTGTTCAGGGACACATTATTCCATTTATGTTAGTCACATGTCTGTGGAACTTGTTCAGTTTTCGTTATGTTCATACAAATATTTACACATGTTAAGTTTGCTCAAAATAAATGCAGTTGACAGTGAGAGGACGTTTCATTTTTTGCTGAGTTTATTTAATGAAGCTGCCAGTTGAGGACTTGTTAGGCTTCTGTTTCTCAAACTAGACACTTTAATGTACTTGTCCTCATGCTTAGTTGCACCGAGGCCTCCCACTCTTTCTATTCTGGTTAGACCCCGTTTGTGCTGTTCTGTGACGGGAGTAGTACCCAGTGTTGTACGAGATCTTCAGTTTCTTGGCAATTTCTCACATGGAATAGCCTTTCTCAGAACAAGAATAGACGAGTTTCAGAAGAAAGTACTTTTTTTTTTGCCATTTTGAGCCTGTAATCGAACCCACAAATGCTAATGCTCCAGATACTCAACTAGTCTAAAGAAGGCCAGTTTTATTGCTTCTTTAATTAGAACAACAGTTTTCAGCTGTGTTAACCTAATTGCAAAAGGGTTTTCTAATGATCAATTAGCCTTTTAAAATGATCAACTTGGATTAGCTAACACAACGTGCCATTGGAACACAGGAGTGATAATGGGCCTCTGTGCGCCTAT
This sequence comes from Oncorhynchus tshawytscha, assembly GCF_018296145.1. Lineage (NCBI taxonomy): Eukaryota > Metazoa > Chordata > Actinopteri > Salmoniformes > Salmonidae > Oncorhynchus > Oncorhynchus tshawytscha. Next base: position 7,985,408 of record NC_056450.1, on the reverse strand, counting down.
GTAGATATTCCATTAAAAATCTGCTTTTTCCAGCTACTATAGTCATTTACAACATTAACAATGTCTACACTATATTTCTGATCAATTTGATGTTATTTTAAGGTGACAAAAATGTGCTTTTCTTTCAAAAACAAGGACATTTCTAAGTGAACCCAAACTTTTGCACGGTGGTGTATATGTCAATGAGATTTCCTTTCCATTGTCAGCATTAATAGTATTGTATGTTAGTATGTTAAGCAGTCTTCATAATTAATGTTTTATTTATGCAGCCCCTATGCATCTATTCCCCTGCCTTTCATATTATAGAGAGCAGATGTGTGTGTTTCTTCTTTGTGCACGCGTACATGTATGCTTGTCTTTTGCCACCGTGACATGACTGAACTGATTATGATGATAATTGACCCCAGTGACCTTTTCTTACCCCAGATCATCTGACCGAACACTGGAAACCACACAATAGATACACAGGGGAGAGCTGCCGGATGTGCAGAGAATATGGAGTTAGACAGCCAGACAGACAAGAGACACACAGACGACAAGCGGTGACACAGACTGATGCTCTGATTATGCACACTGACAGATGACTGTGAGACTAGTCTGTGATCAACAGAAACCAACACACAAAATCAGACACTGTTAGGGAGTTAGCTACACAGATGTAGAGACACCGTTGTTAAACAGTTCAATGCAGGGACACAGACTAACCGAAAGGCATAGGCCTACTGCACAGACAGCCACTGAGACCCAGACAGACACATCAAGCCATTCAGACAGTGAAACAGCAGGGAGTCGAGGCAAAGGGGCAGTCCCAAGTCCAGGATATTATTTTTAGCTCTGACAATAAAGCAGCAGTCTTGCTGTTGACGCTCAGTTCAAGCTAGCGAATACAGGAGAGAGAGAGAGGGAGGGATGACAGTGCCAAGAGGGAAGAGGAGGAGGGGGCGAAGAGGAGAGAGGTGGCCTTCACTTCCAGAAAAGGACATTGAGTTGGAAGAGATGGATCTTCGACTACACGATGCAGAGACCAAGCGAGAGGGAGTGACGAGGGGAGGGATTTAATGAGGGAAACTGCATTACATGGAAATCAGAAGTAAATCTGATTTAGAATGAAATGTCTGCAGTAGTAGCCCCTCTCCCTTCAGACAGTAATTCATGAACACAGAGCCTATAAGTAAATGGAAGAGGTAAATGGAAAGCAACATATTATGAATGCTATTTTACGTATGTGTGTTGTTTGTTGTTGCTATGGCAGGAATCCCACTGACCATTTCAATCTGTTTTCATGTACAGGACAGGTGCTAGTGAGGAGATGGTTGTTTTAATGTACTTGACAAGTGCTAGTGAGGAGATGGTTGTTTTCATGTACTTGACAGGTGCTAGTGAGGAGATGGTTGTTTTCATGTACTTGACAGGTGCTAGTGAGGAGATGGTTGTTTTCATGTACTTGACAGGTGCTAGTGAGGAGATGGTTGTTTTCATGTACTTGACAGGTGCTAGTGAGGAGATGGTTGTTTTCATGTACTTGACAGGTTCTAGTGAGGAGATGGTTGTTTTCATGTACTTGACAGGTGCTAGTGAGGAGATGGTTGTTTTCATGTACTTGACAGGTGCTAGTGAGGAGATGATGGTTGTTTTCATTTTCTTGACAGGTGCTAGTGAGGAGATGATGGTTGTTTTCATTTTCTTGACAGGTGCTAGTGAGGAGATGATGGTTGTTTTCATTTTCTTGACAGGTGCTAGTGAGGAGATGATGGTTGTTTTCATGTACTTGACAGGTGCTAGTGAGGAGATGATGGTTGTTTTCATGTACTTGACAGGTGCTAGTGAGGAGATGATGGTTGTTTTCATGTACTTGACAGGTGCTAGTGAGGAGATGATGGTTGTTTTCATGTACTTGACAGGTGCTAGTGAGGAGATGGTTGTTTTCATGTACTTGACAGGTGCTAGTGAGGAGATGGTTGTTTTCATGCACATCTTTGTTTTGTAGTTTCTTTGTTTGTTTTGCAATATGGCCTTGCCTTGTCACCACTTGTTGCAATTGTCACATCTGTTGTTTCCCGCCTCAGGTCATGACCTTTGGTTGTTGTCCTGTTCAGACTATAGCGTGATGTTGAATGACGCGTAAGAGACCACAAGTGGCAAGGTCAACAGAGGTCAAAACGACCACTAAAAAAAACACAATGCTTGCTTTGTTCTTTTAACGATGACAATTGTTAGGACAGCTGCCATTTAGAAAATGACTAAGCTATAAATGTTTAGTCACTTAGCGATTCATAGTGGTATATTATTTGCTTATATTTGCCTTTTTATAATGGTGGTTTGAGCTCTGAATGCTGATTGGCTGAAAGTATACCACAGGTTTTACTCTTCTAATTACGCTGGTCCCCAGTTTATAATAGCAATACGGTACCTCAGGGATTTGATATATGGCCAATATACCACGGATAAAGGCTGTATCCAGACACTCCACGTTGTGTCAATTCTTGGACCGACTCTCTTCTCGGTATACATCAATGATGTCGCTCTTGCTGCTGGTGAGTCACTGATCCATCTCTACGCAGATGACACCATTCTGTATACTTCTGGCCTTTCTTTGGACACTGTGTTAACAACCCTCCAGGCAAGCTTCAATGCCATACAACTCTCCTTCCGTGGCCTCCAATTTCTCTTAAATACAAGTAAAACTAAATGCATGCTCTTCAACCGATCGCTGCCTGCACCTGCCCGCCTGTCCAACATCTCTACTTGGCTCTGACTTAGAATACGTGGACAACTACAAATACCTAGGTGTCTGGTTAGACTGTAAACTCTCCTTCCAGACCCACATCAAACATCTCCAATCCAAAGTTAAATCTAGAATTGGCTTCCTATTTCACAACAAAGCATCCTTCACTCATGCTGCCAAACATACCCTTGTAAAACTCACCATCCTACCAATCCTCGACTTCGACTTTACAAAATAGCCTCCAATACCCTACTCAACAAATTGGATGCAGTCTATCACAGTGCCATCCGTTTTGTCACCAAAGCCCCATATACTACCCACCAATTGCGACCTGTACACTCTCGTTGGCTGGCCCTCGCTTCATACTCGTCGCCAAACCCACTGGCTCCATGTCATCTACAAGACCCTGCTAGGTAAAATCGCCCCTTATCTCAGCTCGCTGGTCACCATAGCATCACCCACCTGTAGCACGCGCTCCAGCAGGTACAGTGCCTTGCGAAAGTATTCGGCCCCCTTGAACTTTGCGACCTTTTGCCACATTTCAGGCTTCAAACAAAGATATAAAACTGTATTTTTTTGTGAAGAATCAACAACAAGTGGGACACAATCATGAAGTGGAACGACATTTATTGGATATTTCAAACTTTTTTAACAAATCAAAAACTGAAAAATTGGGCGTGCAAAATTATTCAGCCCCCTTAAGTTAATACTTTGTAGCGCCACCTTTTGCTGCGATTACAGCTGTAAGTCGCTTGGGGTATGTCTCTATCAGTCTTGCACATCGAAAGACTGAAATTTTTTCCCATTCCTCCTTGCAAAACAGCTCGAGCTCAGTGAGGTTGGATGGAGAGCATTTGTGAACAGCAGTTTTCAGTTCTTTCCACAGATTCTCAATTGGATTCAGGTCTCGACTTTGACTTGGCCATTCTAACACCTGGATATGTTTATTTTTGAACCATTCCATTGTAGATTTTGCTTTATGTTTTGGATCATTGTCTTGTTGGAAGACAAATCTCCGTCCCAGTCTCAGGTCTTTTGCAGACTCCATCAGGTTTTCTTCCAGAATGGTCCTGTATTTGGCTCCATCCATCTTCCCATCAATTTGAACCATCTTCCCTGTCCCTGCTGAAGAAAAGCAGGCCCAAACCATGATGCTGCCACCACCATGTTTGACAGTGGGGATGGTGTGTTCAGGGTGATGAGCTGTGTTGCTTTTACGCCAAACATAACGTTTTGCATTGTTGCCAAAAAGTTCAATTTTGGTTTCATCTGACCAGAGCACCTTCTTCCACATGCTTGGTGTGTCTCCCAGGTGGCTTGTGGCAAACTTTAAACAACCCTTTTTATGGATATCTTTAAGAAATGGCTTTCTTCTTGCCACTCTTCCATAAAGGCCAGATTTGTGCAATATACAACTGATTGTTGTCCTATGGACAGAGTCTCCCACCTCAGCTGTAGATCTCTGCAGTTCATCCAGAGTGATCATGGGCCTCTTGGCTGCATCTCTGATCAGTCTTCTCCTTGTATGAGCTGAAAGTTTAGAGGGACGGCCAGGTCTTGGTAGATTTGCAGTGGTCTGATACTCCTTCCATTTCAATATTATCGCTTGCACAGTGCTCCTTGGGATGTTTAAAGCTTGGGAAATCTTTTTGTATCCAAATCCGGCTTTAAACTTCTTCACAACAGTATTTCGGACCTGCCTGGTGTGTTCCTTGTTCTTCATGATGCTCTCTGCGCTTTTAACGGACCTCTGAGACTATCACAGTGCAGGTGCATTTATACGGAGACTTGATTACACACAGGTGGATTGTATTTATCATCATTAGTCATTTAGGTCAACATTGGATCATTCAGAGATCCTCACTGAACTTCTGGAGAGAGTTTGCTGCACTGAAAGTAAAGGGGCTGAATAATTTTGCACGCCCAATTTTTCAGTTTTTGATTTGTTAAAAAAGTTTGAAATATCCAATAAATGTCGTTCCACTTCATGATTGTGTCCCACTTGTTGTTGATTCTTCACAAAAAAATACAGTTTTATATCTTTATGTTTGAAGCCTGAAATGTGGCAAAAGGTCGCAAAGTTCAAGGGGGCCGAATACTTTCGCAAGGCACTGTATATTGATTATTATGTTACTTATATTGGGTGAGTCAATAGACTTAAGGATTAATGACAAGGAGAGTTGATTCCCATCTGAAGAGTTCAGGGAGCCTCTATGATCAATACTTAATTAACATCTAAAAATCACACTCTTGGGGTTTCGTTTCCAATTAACCAGCACCAGAAGATATTACGAGAGACTGTTGGATGCATATCAAGTTGATGTTGAGTCTATAGGCTAAGCAATGGTGATTCACGAAGGGTGTTAGGCCAAATATAGACATTCAGATATTGTTCTGGTGTTAGCTGTCTGTACAGAGAGACAATTCTTTACCATAATGATCCTTATATGTGCTGTAACATCTATGCTTGGAGACATGTATTTTGCCCTCAGAACAGCCTCAATTTGTCTTGGCATGGACTCCACAAGATGTCGAAAGCGTTCCACAGGGATGCTGGCCTATGTTGACTCCAATGCTTCCCATAGTTGTGTCAAGTTGGCTGGATGTTCTCTGGGTCCTTCTTGATTCACACGGGAAGCTGATGAGTGTGAAAACTCCAGCAACGTTGCAGTTCTTGACACAAACCAATGTGCCTGGCACCTACCTTCATACACCGTTCAAAGGCACTTAAATCTTGTGTCTTGCCCATTCACCCTCTGAATGGCACACACACAATCCATGTCTTAATTGTCTCAAGGCTTAAAAATCCTTCTTTAAAATCTGTCTCCTCCCCTTCATCTACACTGATTGAAGTGGCTTTAACAAGTGAAACCAATAATGGATCGAAGCTTTCAGCTGGATTAACCTGGGTCAGTCTATGTCATGGAAAGAGCAGGTGGTTCCTAATGTTTTGTACAGTCCGTCTATGGCTGTCCAAGGAACGCTAGTTTACAAAGAGTGTTCTGTACAGGCCAGGGAGAAGACTGTCATTTATGATAATGAAGATCTTTGTTGGTGACGTTTACATTTAACACAAATAACCACAGATCACAGTTATTGCAAGTAGACTCCTCCTTTGAAATAGCTGCTCTCAGCATAATCACTGCCAGAAAGAAAATAATAAGCGCAGGTGTGAGGGTGGCTACTTTGAAGAATCTCAAATATAACATATCTTGATTTGTTTAAACACCTTTTTGTTTACTACATGATTCCATGTGTTATTTCATAGTTTTAATGTCTTCACTATTATTCTACAATGTAGAAAATAGTAAAAATAAAGAAAAACCTTTGAATGAGTAGGTGTGTCCAAACTTTTGACTGGTACTGTATTAGAGGTCGACCGATTAACCAGAATGGCCGATTAATTAGGGCCAATTTCAAGTTTTCATAACAATCAGTATTTTTATACCTTTATTTAACTAGGCAAGTCAGTTAAGAACACATTCTTATTTTCAATGACGGCCTAGGAACGGTGGGTTAACTGCCTCGTTCAGGGGCAGAACGACAGATTTTCACCTTGTCAGCTCGGGGAACCAATCTTGCAACCTTACAGTTCACTAGTCCAACGCAATAATGACCTGCCTCTCTCTCGTTGCACTCCACAAGGAGACTGCCTGTTTCGCAAATGCAGTAAGCCAAGGTAAGTTGCTAGCTAGCATTAAACTTATCTTATAAAAAACAATCAATCATAATCACTAGTTAACTACACATGGTTGATGATATTTACTAGATATTATCTAGCGTGTCCTGCGTTGCATATAAATGTGACTGAGCATACAAGTATCTAAGTATCTGACTGAGCGGTGGTAGGCAGAAGCAGGCGCGTAAACATTCATTCAAACAGCACTTTCGTGCGTTTTGCCAGCAGATCTTCGTTGTGCATCAAGCATTGCGCTGTTTATGATTTCAAGCTTATCAACTCCTGAGATGAGGCTGGTGCAACCGAAGTGAAATGGCTAGCTAGTTAGCGCGCGCTAATAGCGTTTCAAACGTCACTCGCTCTGAGCCTTCTAGTAGTTGTTCCCCTTGCTCTGCATGAGTAATGCTGCTTCGATGGTGGCTGTTGTCGTTGTGTTGCTGGTTCGAGCCCAGGGAGGAGCGAGGACAGGGACGGAAGCTATACTGTTACACTGGCAATACTAAAGTGCCTATAAGAACATCCAATAGTCAAAGGTTAATGAAATACAAATGGTATAGAGGGCAATAGTCCTATAATAACTACAACCTAAAACTTCTCACCTGGGAATATTGAAGACTCATGTTAAAAGGAACCAAATCAAATCAAATTTTATTTGTCAAATCAGATGTTAATGCGAGTTGCTTGTGCTTCTAGTTCCGACAATGCAGTAATAAAAAGCAAGTAATCTAACTAACAATTCATGTCACATACACATGTTAGCAGATGTTAATGCGAGTGTAGCGAAATGCTTGTGCTTCTAGTTCCGACAATGCAGTAATAAAAAGCAAGTAATCTAACTAACAATTCCAAAAAAAAACTACTGTCTTATACACAGTGTAAGGGGATAAAGAATATGTACATAAGGATATATGAATGAGTGATGGTACAGAGCAGCATAGGCAAGATACAGTAGATGATATCGTGCTTCTAGTACAGTATATACATATGAGATAAGTATGTAAACCAAGTGGCATAGTTAAAGTGGCTAGTGATACATGTATTACATAAGGATGCAGTCGATGATATAGAGTACAGTATCAACGTATGCATATGAGATGAACAATGTAGGGTAAGTAACATTATATAAGGTAGCATTGTTTAAAGTGGCTAGTGATATATTTACATAATTTCCCATCAATTCCCATGATTAAAGTGGCTGGAGTAGAGTCAGTGTCATTGACAGTGTGTTGGCAGTAGCCACTCAATGTTAGTGGTGGCTGTTTAACAGTCTGATGGCCTTGAGATAGAAGCTGTTTTTCAGTCTCTCGGTCCCAGCTTTGATGCACCTGTACTGACCTCGCCTTCTGGATGACAGCGGGGTGAACAGGCAGTGGCTCGGGTGGTTGATGTCCTTGATGATCTTTATGGCCTTCCTGTAGCATCGGGTGGTGTAGGTGTCCTGGAGGGCAGGTAGTTTGCCCCCGGTGATGCGTTGTGCAGACCTCACTACCCTCTGGAGAGCCTTACGGTTGAGGGCGGTGCAGTTGCCATACCAGGCGGTGATACAGCCCGCCAGGATGCTCTCGATTGTGCATCTGTAGAAGTTTGTGAGTGCTTTTGGTGACAAGCCGAATTTCTTCAGCCTCCTGAGGTTGAAGAGGCGCTGCTGCGCCTTCCTCACGATGCTGTCTGTGTGAGTGGACCAATTCAGTTTGTCTGTGATGTGTATGCCGAGGAACTTAAAACTTGCTACCCTCTCCACTACTGTTCCATCGATGTGGATAGGGGGTGTTCCCTCTGCTGTTTCCTGAAGTCCACAATCATCTCCTTAGTTTTGTTGACGTTGAGTGTGAGGTTGTTTTCCTGACACCACACTCCAACCAACCACCAGCTTTCATATGTTCTCATGTTCTGAGCAAGGAACTGAAACGTTAGCTTTCTTACATAGCACATATTGCACTTTTACTTTCTTCTCCAACACTTTGTTTTTGCATTATTTAAACCAAATTGAACATGTTTCATTATTTACTTGAGGCTAAATTGATTTTATTGATGTATTATATTAAGTTAAAATAAGTGTTCATTCAGTATTGTTGTAATTGTCATTATTAATTTGTAATTAATTGGTATCGGATTTTTTGGTCCTCCAATAATCGGTATCGGCGTTGAAAAATCATAATCGGTCGACCTCTATACTGTATATATTTTTTTCTTTCTTGCACTCACACCTGCTCCTTATAACGCACGCTCTTGGTAGCATTAGCTAGCTGTACCGGAGCCAAAACGATATATTATTTTTAATCCTTTAGCTTGTTCTCCATTTTCTTTGAGTCATGAGTCAACATGTTTCCTGAACTTTTATTCCCATGACTGATATAAAAAAATCTCATGAGCAATATGTTTGGAAAATAAAATTGCAATCAAATCGCTATACAAAGAATCTTGAGAATCGCAATACATATTGTATTGGTACCTAAGTATCGCAATAATATCGATTTGTGAGGTCCTTGGCAATTCCCAGACCTACCAACCATACGTCATAACAATCAATGATTCATATAACATCATGCTTTGCTGTGAGCTCACAGTTCGATGAAAGGGGCCAAATGTCCATCGGGTCATGGTGCACCAGATATGGCCCCTGGGCCACAGTTTGACTATCACTAGCCTAGTTGAACACGTCTGGTCAATCTGGTCAGATCGATTCTAATCTGGACTAATAAATAATTGCAGGCTGGTTTTAATCAATTCCATTTGTACTATTTTAGTCATGAATCAATAGTATGGATTGTACTTTTGCTGGTTCATTTCCTATCAACATAAATCTGAACTCTACTGGTGTGTAAAAGTTGGACGGTTTTCCATCAGGCTTCAGACTGAGATGTAAAGTTGAAGACAAAGAGCCAGCCACTCCCTCACAACTGGCCTCTTCTTCTTGCAATACTGAAACACTATCAACCTACTCAACTACTGCACCACTAACAACAACAATTCAGTCATTCATGTTTTTTTGTCAAAGATGAACAAAATTGACTGTATGTCTCTTTAGTGTAAACTACCAATGGTATCTGAACCAGTCGACACAACGAAATGGTAGTGCTATGGGATTATCATAATTATGACCTTTTACTCCTACAGCGTAATCCAGTATAATCCAATCGAGGGGCTGAGCTGACTGAAAACGCATGATACCACCTGTAACTAACTGGGTCTCCATACCATTTCTCCCCACTGGATTATAAAGAACACATATATTTATTTTATCTTTATTTAATTAGGCAAGTCAGTTAAGAACAAATTCTTATTTACAATGACGGACTACCCCGGCCAAACCATGATACCACATGTAAGTGACAGGGTCTCCAGACCTTGTTTCTCCCCACTGGACTATAAGGGCCCTTTAAGATCTGCCTTTCCTAAACTTTTCTGTGCTACGAGATTATCGTTGTGTGGTTGTTTGACCTTTGACTTTAATCCAATAATAGAGGGTCTCTTCTTCCCTTTACAGGTTCTGAGCTGAGTAAACACACACACACAAAATACCTGTATTAATTTGTAACTAACGAAGATTAAAGCACCCAGAACCAAATCTCTCTTCACTCAGGCTCCAAATGGAGCCTGAGCCTCAGATGGTTGTTTGACCCCTCCTCTGGAAGGAAACAAACAACTGTGTTTGAGGCGCTTTTGATATATAAGCTTTAACCCTGTGTGAGTGAGTGAGTGAGTGTGTGTGTGTGTGTGTGTGTGTGTGTGGTGTGTGTGTGTGTGTGTGTGTGTGTGTGTGTGTGTGTGTGTGTGTGTGTGCGCACGTTCATTAGTCAGTATGATTGTGCGTGTGTGAGCATTAGTCCCTCTGTCTGTGTCTGGACAGGACATAAATACTAAGGAGAATCCCCAGGGGTCCAGACTGCCTGCTGTTCTAAGAAGACACTTTAAATCACTCCGACATCCCTAACAATTGTCACATAGCAACCTTTTACTGCGGTAAAGCGGCCCTAAGCAACCTTTCACTGCTGTAAAGCGGACCTCAATGCGGTTCCATCCACTGACTGGTCAGAACCGGTCATTCCTGGACAGGTTACTTCTGCTACACTAGACTCTGTAGGCTAGACTAGCTTCATCCCCTTGCTGGCTGGCTCATTCCAAACACGCACGCACACATGCACACAGATACCAACCAACTGCACACAGACACTCTCTGACACAAATACATTCCCAAAACACACACAGGGTGGATTTGGGCTGAGCTGGATTGGGTTAGGCCAGTCTGGGCTCAGTGGGCTGACAGGACTGGAGAGGGTTGGGGTGGGTTTGTGTGGGTTCCTGCCCCAGCCCAGACCGCCCCAGACCAGTTAGTTGTGCTGTCGGTGCAGGATTTTTGTTCCCGCCTGACAGGCACCCACTGTTAATAACTCCCTGGATCACTCTGTATACTCACTCTGACAGACAACGAGAGAGACAAAGAGAGGGGGGGGGGGAGTGGCATACACACACGCGCAATTACACGCACACAGACACACCGATGAACGTTCTTAGCTAATGAATGTGGTAAATTAGAGCTGAAAGCTGAAATGTTAGCCTGGGGGATATATAGAGTTGCCCTTTTAGCAGGGAATTTGTGAGGTGAAGGGTGAGGAAGGAGGAGTGAAATGAGGGAGAGGAAAGAAGAGCCGCTGTGACTGAGACAGTGTCCGCACTGTGAACTTCCCTCACCCATTCTCTCTTTCAAGGTGCATTAGCAGAGCTAATCCCTGTTTCTGGAGGGATTCTCTGTGTGGGTGTGAGGACAGGACCTCACTTAGAGTGTGTCTCATGTACAACATGCATAATGTGTGTATGTTTGCTGCTGTGTATACATGTTATTGTGTCAACTACCTCACAAGTATCTTCATCATCAACACCTGTCCTTTACGTAACAGAGTTAACAGGACCAGGGAGCAGCAGGGAGGAAATGCAGGCCATGAGATATAGTGATTGTATTATCTGTGCCAGTGGATCCATCTGTGTGTGACCAGACAAGGATGTGTGTTTGTGCGTGTGTTAGGTTAGTATTAGCCACACGGCCACTCTCTGGGAGTGATGCCATGTTAATCCTCTTTTTGGCTCATCAGTTTCTAACTCCGTCATTCTACCTCTTATTATCCCTCCATCTCCCATGCTTTCTCCTTCCATACCCTTCTCCATCCCTCCCTCCCACCCATGCCCTCCTTCCATCCCGCTCTCCCTCCCTCCCTCCCTCTCTCAACAGTTTTCATAAGTTGGAATAGGCCTACAGTGGGATAAAAAAAAAACACTGCTTTCATTACTTGAGATAAGGGACAAAGCAGAATACGTACAATACCAGTGCAGGTTTCCTTCTCTGGTGGTCCAATAAACATGACCAGAGGACTTGCTGTGGGGACGTGCTGCGTTCCAATTCATCCCAAAGGTGTTGAGGTCAGGGCTCTGTGCAGGCCAGTCAGAGCCCAGTCAAGTTCTTCCACACCGATCTCAACAAACCATTTCTGTATGGACCTTGCTTTGTGCACGGGGACATTGTCATGCTGAAACAGGAAAGGGCCTTCCCCAAACTCCATTGAACGCGTTTCCACTTCTCCAGAGTCCAATTGCGGCAAGCTTTACAACACTCCAGCCAACACTTGGCATTGCGCATGATGATCTTAGGCTTGTGTGCAGATGCTCAGCAATGGAAACCTATTTCATGAAGCTCCCGACGAACAGTTATTGTGCTTTCAGAGGCAGTTTGGAACTCGGTAGTGAGTGCTGCAACTGAGGACAGACGGTTTTTACCCGCTACGCGCTTCAGCAATAGGCGGTCCTGTTTTGTGAGCTTGTGTAGCCTACCACTTCGCGGCTGAGCCGTTGTTGCTCCTAGACGTTTCCACTTCACAATGACAGCACTTACAGTTGACTGGGGCAGCTCTAGCAGGGCAGAAATTTGACAAACTGACTTGTTCAAAAGGTGGCATCCTATGATGGTGACACGTTGAAAGTCGCTGAGCTCTTCAGTACAGACCATTCTACTTCCAATGTTTCAGTCTATGGAGACTGCATGGCTGTGTGCATGATTTTATACACCTGCCAAATCCACTAAGTTGAAGGGGTGTCCACAGAGGTTGACCGATTAATTAGGGACGATTTCAAATTGTCATAACAATCGGTAATCTGCCTTTTTGGACATCGATTATGACCGATTACATTGCAATCCACGAGAAAACTGTGTGGCAGCCACGAGTGCAGCGTCAAAAGGAGCCAAGGTAAGTTGCTAGCATTATACTTATCTTGTAAAAAAAACAATTTTCACATAATCACTAGTTAACTACACATGGTTGATGATATTACGAGGTTAACTAGTTTGTCCTGCGTTGCATATAATCAATGCAGTGCCTGTTAATTTATCATCGAATCACAACCTACTTAAACTTTGCCAAACGGGTGATGATTTAACATAAGCGCATTTGTGAAAAAAAAGCACATTTGTTGCACAAATGTACCCAACCATAAACATCAATGCCTTTCTTAAAATCAATACAGGGAAGTATATATTTTTTAAACCTGCATAATTTAGTTAAAATAAATGCATGTCAGCAGGCAATATTAACTAGGGAAATTGGGTCACTTCTCTTGCGTTCAGTGCAAGCAGAGTCATGGTATATGCAACAGTTTGGGCCGCCTGGCACGTTGCGAACTGTGTTTCTTCCTAACAAAGACCGTAATTAATTTTCCAGAATTTTACGTAATTATGACATAACATTGAAGGTTATGTAATGTAAACAGCAATATTTAGACTTAGGGTTTCCACCCATTCGACAAAAAACGGAATGGTTCCGTATTTCATTGAAAGAACAAACATTTTGTTTTCTAAATTATAGTTTTCGGATTTGACCATATTAATGACCAAAGGCTCGTATTTCTGTGTGTTTATTATATTTAAGTCTATGACTTGATATTTGATAGAGCAGTCTGACTGAGCGGTGGTAGGCAGCAGCAGGCTCGTAAGCATTCATTGAAACAGCACTTTACTGCGTTTGCGAGCAGCTCTTAGCAATGCTTGAAGCACAGCGCTGTTTATGACTTCAAGCCTATCAACTCCCAATATGCATTACTAAAGTGCCTATAACAACATCCAATAGTCAAAGGTATATGAAATACAAATGGTATAGAGAGAAATAGTCGACACGTCATAATTCCTATTACTACAACATAAAACTTCTTAACTGGTAATATTGAAGAACTGGGAATATTGAACCACCAGCTTTCATGTGTTCTCATGTTCTGAGCAAGGAAGTTAAACGTTAGCTTTTTTTACATGGTGCATATCGCACTTTTACTTTCTTCTCTAACACCGTATTTTTGCATTATTTAAACCAAATTGAACACGTTTCATTATTTATTTGAGACCAAATAGATTTTATGTATTATATTAAGTGAAAATAAAAGGGTTCATTGTTCATTCAGTATTGTTGTAATTGTCATTATTTCAAAATATATATATATTTTTAAAAAATCGTCCGATTAATCGGTATCGGCTTTTTTTGGTCCTCCAATAATCTGTATCGGCGTTGAAAAATCATAATCGGTTAACCTCTAGTCCACATACCATGTCGTGTGTAGGCTATGCCATATGTATTAGCTAATATGCATTTTCAGCTGTCGTTTTTAAACCTCCATTTTAGCATACGTGACACACACAAAAATCTGTCTAACTACATGCTTTGATTTGTGTTTCTATGCAAATAATATCATTTAACATTTCTTTAAGCCTGCAGCTAGTTAATTGAAATGAGATAATCATGCCAAAACATGATTCAAAGTTGCAGGGGCACAACATTGGTTATAGAAGTTGATGGGACATGTCCCGTCCCCCATCCCCAGGGAAAGTTGCGCCCCTGCAAAATTGAATTCGCTGAGACACAGCTAATGAAACACTAGCTTCCTGTGCAGGCACATTGACGTTTACAGTATTAGCTGGCCCAGGCTAGTCAACATTTGCTAGCTTTCAATAAATTGGCTAAATGGTCAATGAAGTTACTTCTTCATATGATCAAGACCATTCGTATTGCATGCTGCATAATTCAAGTTCACTCAAACAGATATTTATCTTATTTCAGTCTTTGGGAGCGAATGTTAGTTCTTCTTGACACACAGACAGCAGATCAGAGGCTGTTTACATCTTAGAAGCAGGCCATTGGCTGCCTTTATCAAAAGGGGTATGTACGGGAGTTCTGATTGGTTCCAAGTTCAGCAGTTTGCACATTTGCTTGAGCTAGACAGTGTTGAAATATAGTTTTTCTGATGGTGAATTGAAGGTGCCAACATATTTTACAGCAGAATATTTCTTTGTCAATTTTAAAATCAGCTCCTCGCTCGACATCGATCAACTACCTTGTCTTCGGCGTCGGCCCACCACCTTATGGTAACACACCCAGCTAGCACATATAATATATGTGTATTTCGCCCACGGAGACGGAAGATCGTACCTGTGCCCACCCTTCCTACTGTCTCCCCTGCTCATCTATCTTTATGTTTACTTCAAAACTGACTGAATGAAGCAAAAAAACATATATATTTTAAAAAGCAATGCTCTAAAACAGGGACAGAGCTGAAAGGTGCAGGAGAGCAATTGAGGTGGTTAGTCCTACAAACAGTGCTTTAAAACAGGGTTAGGGTAAATTCCATTTCAATTCAGGGAATGAACAAAAAAATGCAATTTTCCTCATTGCTTTTCAATGAAGAAAATGGAAATTGAATGGACCCCACCTACACTCTGGCTCGAAGACAATGTATCCCAAATGACAATCTATCCCCTATGGACCCTGGTCAAAAGTAGTGCCCTACACAGGGAGCCATTTGGGATACATTTGACAAGCAGACACAGAGATTGGACACGGCTGCTGTTTAGCATTAGCTACAAAAGATTAGCTCCAAAGCCAACACACGACTGACCAGCGTAAACTAGCCTACTAGCCTTTTCACACAAAGACACCAAACAAGTTAGCTGCCGAATCACACAGCTTCTCTTTTGTGTCTGTGAACAGTATATAGTGAGAAGTTTATTTTCTTGTCTCCCGCCGGTTGAGCCAAGCCATTTGACGTCGTTGGTTGTTGCTCCCTGTTGCTTGACAGCGTCATTAAATCACAAGCTGCTCCGCCGTGTAAAGGGTTCAGCCTTGCTCAGGTGAGAGTATAATCCCACTTTTAGCTCATCACCCCTTCAGTGCCAACAAACGACAGTTAACAGAGTCCGAGTCCCCTACGGAAATGGTCATTCTCAAGGCTACAGTTCCTCTTTCACTACATAGAAAGAATGTGTACCAGTAGGCCTGTTCACCTTATCCTTCATCTCAATCTCTTGGGGAGGTTGGTTCTCATTAGGGCTATTGTTCCTCTTTCTCTACCTGTACACACACACACACCTGTCAGGAAGTTACCGTGACAATGGATTTTTTTTACAGTGTAGGTAGGGCCCTGTTCAAAAGTAGTGCACTGTGTAGGGAATAGGGTGCCATTTTGGGATGTAGAGTGTACCTACTCTACTCAACCATTATTTATATGTTTCCAGGGTACATTTGCCCCATTTTTTTCTCCCATTGCTTCTGTCATTCAACCCAACCTGAGTGCAACAAAACGTTCATATTCTTTCTCTCTTGTATTTCCTTCCCCTCTTCTCACCCCTATCTCTGTCTATGTCTCCAGTGTGCTGCAGTGAGTCTCAAGCTTCATCCCAAACTGCACCGTATTCCCCATTCCATGCACCAGTTTTGACCAGGGCACAGAGCTCTGCTCAAAAATAAGGCCCTAGTCAAAATTAGTGGACTATGTAGGGAAAAGGGTGCCATTGGGGATGAACCGGTCTCCAATGTGCTGTAGTGAGTCAGTCTCACAGTCTGAATAGCAAACAGACAACAGGCTGAGATTTTCCCAGGGAGGAGAGAGAAGAGAAGCTCCAGGGAAGACTTCAAATGACTGTTGCATTATGTGAGTCAAGCAACTCTGTGTCAGTGTGTAACTCGATGCAAAACTAATAACTATATATTTTTCCAATAGCCCAGTGAAAACAACACAATATATTGTTACCATTATCATCCCCAGGATGTTTGGAAAGGTGGGGGGATATGTCCCCCTTGGGAAGCTTGATCATTTTGTCTTTTTAAAACACCTGTAACAGCCATTTTCTGCAATCAAGAACCTATGACACAACTATAGAGATCCTATATATTATTATAATGGTTCTGTGTGTAATTCTATGGATAGAACTAGTACCATGACCTACATAGAGTAATGTACAGTATTCTCACCTGTAGTTCGCACCAGGCCACCTCCACCCAGGTCTCAGTGTCCAGGCCTTTGTAAACAGTCTTGAAGGCACCCCTCCCCAGCTCAATGTCAAACTTCAGAAACCTCCCCCCCGGCGAGGTGGCCACGGCCTTCATCTCTGCCTCCTCCTCCTGCTCCCTGTCTCGCTCCTTCCCCGTCTGGGGTGGGGCGGAAGAGGGGGCGTCCTTGGCCCCGGGGTCCTGGGTGGAGCTGAGGCTGGATGGGTCGTGGTCGGCCGTGTCATGTCCCAGGGCTGCAGAGGTGGCGGTAGCGGCCTGGGCGCTACCGAGGGTGATGACTGAGTCCAGGTGGGGGGCGGAGTGGGAGACAACTGGGGGATCCGCTACCACATCGTCCTCCTCACAGATCTCCACACTCTTCCTGAAGAAACGCTTCTCTCTCCTAAGTCTCGGCCCGTGACCCCCTGACCTTGAAGCCGCTGCAGTCGCAGCCGGGGACGAGGGTGTGGAGAGAGACATGGGTCTAACCGCCAGGGGCTCCACTTCCTTACTGTCCCTGGTCTCTCCGGGCCCTCCACCCCTTCCACCGCCACCTCCTGTCTCCCCTCCCTCTGCGGTTCTCCTCTCTTGGGTCTGGGAGGAGGGGAAGTCTGAGGGGGTGCTGTGCGTCCTCTCCCTCCTGCTGCTCTCCTGGTCCGTCTCCTCCTCCCGTGCGCCAACAGGTTTCTCCGAAGAGTCCTCCGTCCCTGTGGGTTCCCCAGGGTCCGTCGCCATGGGGATGCGCCGCCTCCTCCTCCCCGTCCTCTCCTCCGACCCTTTGGTTCTCCTTCAGTCCCCGTCTCTCCTCTCTTTTGTGGTCCTCTTCTTACCCACCTTCTAGGTTCTCTGGCTGCTGTTCTTCCAGTGTTTCTGGTGACTACGAGACTGGGCCCTGCCACTAGATTAGACTCCCTCCTTCTCTCTTCTCTCTTTTCTTTAGTCTTTACAGAGGTAACGGATAAGCAGCACAGTGCTTCTTTTCTCCACCCGACCAACACTAACTTTCGATCCTTACTTTCCTTCTCTCCATCTCCTAAAGTACATAGCCTTTCCCCTGCACTTTCTGAGGGTACCTCAATAAAGCTTCACCTCAGCCAACCTATATACACACAAACACAGGCCAAGGAAAGTCTTTCAAGTCTCTGGGAGAGAGGGAAGTTAGTGTCCCTTTCCCTCCTTTTCTGGATAAATCCCTCCTTCAAAGTGTAAAAGGTGAATCTCCTCAGGTAAATTCTGTGAAGAAAACAAACAAATAAAAACACATTAATATTCAGCAGGCTAGTGAGAGTGAGATGTGAATAACTTTCCACTGTAAAAGTCATATTCGTGCATATTTAAAGTGTTAACTTCCAAGAATAACAACAGTTTGACTTTGACATTTGAGAATGTTTTAGTTTGATGTTCTGCTCAGAGGACACACACACACACACACACACAACAGAACAGTTTCAGAGGCACAGAGAGGGCAGGCCTGAGAGGATTCTGAAGAATCAATAAATTATTTTTTACTGGGACTCTATACTCATTTCCACAATCAATACTGACTGTCAAAGGATGCTTGGTCAGTGTCTAAAATCATACCAAATCCGATGTTCATTAAAATGGGGAAATGTTCATACAAGCCTTGAAGGAAATGGTTCCATCATTTTGAATGTAACCAAATCCTAATTGCACACTTTAAATACTGCCTGGTTAACACCAATTTATGGTGTTATTCCCATGCATTTCCCCAGTGTCTATTCCACCTCAAGTGTTGATTGCCTTTTTTGCAAGGGACTGGAACAGGGCATTTCTTTGCAATGCATTTTTTTAAATTCCTGCCGTTTGTGTTGTATCCAGCCAAACTTGATCTTTTAAAAATCACAGAAAGCCTTTATTTCGCAGCCAGCCGAAACCGAGATAAAGGTCCACTCAGTTTCAACCATCATAAGCCTGCTGAAGAAATTCTCTAGTAATTGGATACTGGCTAATACTTCATGTTGGACGAAATTGTCAAAGATGGCATTATTCCCAGTGTTTGTGGGTAAATGATGAAGACCGTAAGGTGATTAATTATGCTAATTAGATAGCGTAAGCACAGGCCATGCCACAAGTCTCCCAAGTATGGTTAGACTTTAGATGTTTATGGCCTACTCTGAGAAAAAAAATCAAAAACCTTGATGACAGCCTAACCTCTGTTAAGGGCTAGAGTAGCATTGCTGATTCAACTAAGGAAATGGATTGCAGTTTCCTACAGCCCAGCACCCCCTATAAAGTGTTGCGCAATGACTCCGTAAACTATTTCAACTAAGAAATCTTTAATTGAAGACGATCATGCCCAGCTTTGCTTTGCGTTAATCAGCTTGCCAATCGGAAGTTTATGAGTGTGTTGCAACTGTAGTTGTGTTCAGTGAAGACCATTAAATCAATATAGTGGTGCTAGATCCTATTGTGATGATAAACAAAACTGGATAGATGAGGCGGTATTATGGAGCATTTCTGCATGAGTCATTCATGAGCAGAGGGGGATAAACTGCATCACAAATGGCACCCTATTCCCTATATATGACCCTGGTCAAATGAGCTCTGGCCAAATGCAGTGCACTATAAAGGGAATAGGGTGCTACTTCGGACACAGCCCTAATCAAATTGAACTGGAGTGAACGCCAAAGATCGGCACAATGGGGGTAATATATGTAGAGTACACACATTCATCATAATCATTATCGTCAGCACAGCAACACTGCCCAGGCAGTTAGTAAGGCATGTCATTTCGTGCCCGCCAATATACTTCATTAATTTATTCAATGACAGTCAGTAGGGCTGGCTAAGTGAATTTGAATTGCCCATCAATGGTGTCCACTTCCACCAGACAGACAGTGAGTGAAACTGATCAGACGGGATCTCCACTACTAACACACAACCTTTTATAGAAGGGTAATAGATTACCACACACACAGATGGAGGATCTTAATTTGATCTCTTTTATTGCTGAGAATTTTCCTGCAAAGCAAGAAATACAGATTAACTTTGTGATTTACATAAATTCACTTAAAACCCACACTAACACGAATTACATTAACACAAATGCACTTTTCGTATAGCCTACTTTTGGCCAGCTAATAGCCTAATCACCAATCAAGCAACATTATGTACTAAATGTTCAAATGCTGTTGCTGCAGGATTTTTATTTTGCTGTGCCAATATAGGTCGAATTAAGATTAGGGTCATTTTGGGGAATATTCAGAGGTGAAAACTTTCCGCAGGAATATATGGGAATTAACAGGCATATCTGAAAATTAATGGAAATAAATCAATTGATATTAATACCATTTAAATGTAGATGTTTTTTGCATTGGATATATTTACCAGATCATATGAAGAAAGAAACCAACCTTTTACCTTATCATAAGTAGACATAATTGCAAATGAATAAATCCTTCCAATAGAAATTTAAAAAAAAAAATTGTTACGAATTTAACTTTAATTAAATGAGTTGACTCTTCACATGGGATAATTTCACTGAACAAAAAAATAAAGGGAATATTGCATGATCCATCACATCTCCCAAAAACATTTTCAACAAACACTTCTGTAAAGTGATAGTCTAGAAACTAAAGCTTTGGTTGTCTTCCATGTCTTCTCCCTGGGCCTCCTCAATGTCCACCTCTTGAACATAAGACTTTGAGGCCTCATCTTCACTGTCACTTTCCAACCTTGTTGAGGATGGTTCGTTGTCATGCTCAAAATGCCTCAAATTTGCCCAGATGGCCACCCATTTTTAAACCCTTGTATTGGTCAGCCTGTTGCGTGCTTTGGTGTGTGCGTTCCCAAACAAGGACCAGTTGCGCTCTGAGGCGGCTGATGTTGGTGGGATTTGGAGGATGATGGAGGCAACAGGGGAAAGAGCCTCAGATCCACAAAGTCCCTTCCACCAGGTGGCTGATGAGATATGTTGGCACGACTGCCATATTGCATCTCCATCCCAAAACCCTTGCTTGGAAGTGTACTTTACCAGACTGCGAAGAACCTTGTCCTCATCCAGGCCAAGGTGGCGAGACACTGTAGTGATGAGACTATAGGCCTTGTTGATCTCTGCACCAGACAGGGTGCTCTTGCCAGCATACTTGGGGTCAAACATGTACGCTGTGGTGGGTATGGGCTTCAGGCAGAAGTCTTCACGCTTTTTGATGCATTTCAGAACTGCTTTTTCCTCTGCTTGGCGCAACAGTGAAGTGGGCAGGGCAGTATGGATTTCTTCTCTTACATCTGCAAGCAGAGTCTGAACATCAGACAGGATGGCATTCTCTCCCTCAATCCATGCAATGGCTACTGCTATAGGTTTCTTCAGGAGTTTCAGACTGCTTATCACTCTCTCCCAAAATACATCATCCAGGAGGATCCTCTTGATGGAGCTGCCCATATCAGCAGACTGGTGATGATCACCCCAACGGGTGATGCTGGGCAGCTTCAATGTGGTGCTCTTATTCTTCTCATTTTGCTTGGTGAGGTAAGATTGCTGCTATAACTTTATGACCCCATACCTAACCATTCCCTTGGCTCGCTTGTAGAGTTTATCCATTGTTTTCAGTGCCATGGTGTCCTTGAGGAGCAGATTCAATGCATGAGCAGCACAGCCAATGGGTGTGATGTGAGGGTAGGAATCCTCCACTTTAGAACAAGCAGCCATCATGTTCACAGCATTGTCTGTCACCAGTGCAAATACCTTCTGCGGTCCAAGGTCATTGATGACTGCCTTCAGCTCATCTGCAATGTAGAGACAGGTGTGTCTGTTGTCCCTTGTGTCTATGCGCTTGTAGAATACTGGTTGAGATGTAGTTAATTATTCCTTGTCCACGAACATTCGACCACCCATCAGAAATGATTGCAATACAGTCTGCTTTCTCTAGGATTTGCTTGACCTTCACTTGAACTCTGTTGAACTCTGCATCCAGCAAATGAGTAGATAAAGCATGTGTGGTTGGAGGGATGTATGCTGGGTGAAGAACATTCAGAAATTTCTTCCAATACACATTGTCTGTGAGCATCAGAGGTGAACCAGTTGCATACACAGCCTCGAGAAAGACATTCATCAGCATTTCTCTGACTACGTTCCTCCATTGATTCAAAGACACTTCTGATTCAAGGAAGACCATGAGTTGTTTCTATCGATAAGGTGTCTGATTCCTCATTTTCCCCTTGAATAGAAGTAGAGGGACTTTTGTCAGAGGTTGCTTGTTGTGAGTGCTGAGGGAACTTTATGCACTTGGCCAGATGATTCTGCATCTTTGTTGCATTCTTCACATATGATTTCGCACAGTATTTGCAAATGTACACAGCGTTTCCTTCTACATTAGCTGCAGTGAAATGTCTCCACACATCATATAGTACCGGTGGCATTTTCCTATAAAGATTAGGAAAAAATTATTTAAAAAAAAAAGAATACAATTCCATGTACAGATAAATAGTTCTCATTAGTGTGCAAGATCTTGAAAATCAGCTGTACATGTGATGGATGAATGCACTGTGCATGCAGAGGGTTGCAATTCTATTGAATTGGGGATAGTTTAACCAAAATATGCCACAAGACCTAGAATTGCCTTGTGTATCTCACAAAAAAAAGGTTCACTGTTATGAGCTAACTTTTTTGATGAATTTAAGAAAAAGTCCACAAATCCCGGAATTTTACCGGAAAGTTTCCGACCCTTTGCAACCCTAATTAAGATCCTACATCTGTACATACACACACACGCACAACCATTTGAATTGCTGTAATAATTCACTCTCTGTCTGTGTGTGGGTGTGTGGTTTCCCTTGCAGAAAAATCTCTGTCACTCTGTCTCTAGGTGTCAGGTATTTTCCGACCCTGTCATAGCAGCCAATAATCTGTAAACTCTTAACGGTGTCTGTCAACTTGTTTTTGTAGCTACTCTATTACACAGTAATAGCCTAATACATTTTACAAATATACAGTACTGTTCATAAAGAAAATTGTCAGGGCAAAATCTCAACTTTTTACATGATAAATGGGCAATGTGCTAAGTAAGCCTAGTTATTGATCACTCTTGAGCTCTAAAATGTAGCTGAAATATTCTCAAAAGAAAACAATAGGCTTCCAGAATTTACACAGTTTAAAACTGAATCGAGCCCAACACTGACACTAAAGAAGCGATCCACTGTTAAATTAAGTTATCAATAACTAAAGAAATGTTGAGGGAAGTGAGGAAGTGAAAAGTGTAAGACCTGTAGTAAATGAATGAGTCTGTCCAGGAGTGTGTGCAGGTGTAGGTACATGTAAGGAGGTAAGCTATTCAGGACTCCAGTTAGCCTACACTGATATTCATGTGCAACGGGACACAGCTACAGTATGGTGCTAAAGACTCTTGTCAACCACCACCCCTGTATAGTGTTACATAACAGCTTGTTCAGAACAGTCAGTTGTGATGACTTGTTCATTTGAATAGCCTACATATGGCATTGGGAGGCTACCTATCTTGTTCAGAAAGAAAAGTATTTTAAAAAGGTATCTAAGTAGTCACATGCACCAGTCAGCTCTCTCTGTAGTTGCAATTTACCAGGGGAAGAGGTTACAAAGTAAGTTTTTTAAAAACGTAATTGTAACGTTGTTATACCCCAACATTTAAAATGTCAACGTTTACTCACCACATGGGGACTAACAGAAGCTCATTACAACCATATGTCTCCTTCATATCCTATCACAATTACTCAACATCCAGTCAAGCATGTCCTCTCTGAGAATCAGAATCCACAATATCAATACCTGTCACTCAAATGAGTGATACAATAGTACAAAGGTGGGAGGAGATACTAGAATAACTGCTAGGATCATCATGAAGGGAGGGGAGACCCTAGACTAACTGCTAGGATCATCATGAAGAGAGGAGACCCTAGACTAACTGCTAGGGACACCTTGAAGGGAGGAGAGACCCTAGACTATCTGCTAGGATCATCATGAAGGGAGGGGAGACCCTAGACTAACTGCTAGGGACACCATGAAGGGAGGAGACCCTAGACTAACTGCTAGGGACACCATGAAGGGAGGAGACCCTAGACTAACTGCTAGGGACACCATGAAGGGAGGAGAGACCCTAGACTAACTGCTAGGGACACCCTAGACTAACTGCTAGGGACACCATGAAGGGAGGAGAGACCCTAGACTAACTGCTAGGGACACCATGAAGGGAGGAGAGACCCTAGACTAACTGCTAGGGACACCATGAAGGGAGGAGAGACCCTAGACTAACTGCTAGGGACACCATGAAGGGAGGAGAGACTCATGACTAACTGCTAAGGACACCATGATGGGAGGAGAGACTCTAGACTAACTGCTAGTGCCACCATGAAGGGAGGAGAGACCCTAGACTAACTGCTAGTGGACACCATGAAGGGAGGAGACCCTAGACTAACAGCTAGGGACACCATGAAGGGAGGAGACCCTAGACTAACAGCTAGGGACACCATGAAGGGAGGAGACCCTAGACTAACAGCTAGGGACACCATGAAGGGAGGAGACCCTAGACTAACAGCTAGGGACACCATGAAGGGAGGAGACCCTAGACTAACTGCTAGGGACACCATGAAGGGAGGAGACCCTAGACTAACTGCTAGGGACACCATGAAGGGAGGAGACCCTAGACTAACAGCTAGGGACACCATGAAGGGAGGAGACCCTAGACTAACAGCTAGGGACACCATGAAGGGAGGAGACCCTAGACTAAGTGCCAGGGACACCATGAAGGTAGGAGAACGAGAAAGAATTCCAGTTCAGTTACATTCCAGAAGCAGGCAAAGACATCTACTAAGACCTATACGGTACAGTAATAAGCCCTACTGCAAGGCAAGAACCGCCATCTGACTAAAGAATAGAACTCCAGTGTGCAGCATGAGGATTGAGACAAAGATGAAAGGTATAGGCCCTTTTTCTATATAGCGCACAAAAGCCATTATTGTTGTGGAAACATGCCATTGGACTACTCTGTCTAATGGCTGTCTAGTCAAGTAAGTATCTACTAGCCTAATGGGAGCGAGACAGTAATATTCTTCCAAACCTCTTAACTGACGTATTCCCCTCACATTACAGTTCTTACCCGAGCCGTATCGTGGAAAGGTAAGGTAAGTCCAACATCTGATTGTGGTCTTCGTCTTTATCAATAGATCTAAGTTTAAACTAGGAAACGGAACCAATGTGGTTGTGGTGATCCCCAGACGTATTATGTAAGTCTATGGGACATACATTAGCCTTGTTCTAGTTCTGTTTGTGCTCTCCTGCCAACTTCTATGGTAATTTGCAAGACAGCACAAACAGAACTAGGACCAGGTTAGACAGACATACCAAGAGACCACAGACAGTGGGGACAAACATACTATATAAGTGAGTCTATGAATCAGACAGACATGGATTGGTAAGGCCTCAGCATGAAATGGGCGGCGCAGGAGACAAAACAACAGAAAGGGAAGTTCCCCTTTAAACAACAGCTTATTTCCAAGTGTTCCGTAATGTAAGGAGTTCCTATGTAATGACCGCCACATCCACATACCGGACAGTTATCACAGTGCATCAAACACATTCACACAGCCCATCCCTCTTTCTCTCACACACAAACACACCCACAAATATGCACGTACACACACAGACGTGTGTAACGTACACTCACGCACATACAGGCATGTGCGCACACACACACACACACACACACACACACACAAACATGTCCCCTTAAAAAATATATATATAAAAAATGAATGTCAAAAGGAATTTCCTGACACCTGGCAAATGACCGCCTATGTAGGCAGAAAATGTTAAACCACCACGGCACTGTCCCAAAAAGCACCCTATTCACTATATAGTGCACTACTTTTGACCAGAGCCCTGACAAAAACTAGCGTTTGGCACCCTATTCCCTGTAAAGTGCAAATGTTTTGACCAGGTCCCTGGTCAATAATGTGCCTAGGGATCTGGTCAAAAGTAGTGCACTATATAGGGAATAGGTGCCATTTGAGACAACTCCTGTGTTTTTGTGTGAAGGCACATGTTTGCAATCACATGTCAATACTGGTCTGAATCCCAACCATTCAGCCTTGCAGTAATGCAGTTACATCAACTAGGCTTACGTGTAATGAGATGTGAACATTCAATACATGCTGTATTCTGCCTCCCTGTCCCTCCAGGCCCTTTACGGAGCATATCGGTATGTACACCTGCAGTCGTGCTAATAACAAGGCCTAATAGTTTTTTGAAATGCACAGCAAAAATCACCATGGCACATTCAGTTGATTATTGCGAAAAGTTTACAGTATGGGTTATTGCTTCCTTTCATTTGACCCGCAACTCCTCTAAAGAAACTGGAAGTCAAAGTTTGAACATTTTACAGGACAATTCAAACATGGGAAACAAAATCACATAATTTAGGCTACCACACTCTCAATCACATAGTTAGATATGGAGAATAGACTGAGGGTCCCTCTCTCACACTAAACTGCAAACTAACACTGTGGTACATTTCTCCCTCCCTCCCTGCCTCTTTTCATCCCTCCCTCGTTTCATCCCTCCCTCCCTGTCTCGTTTCATCCCTCCCTCCCTGCCTCTTTTCATCCCTCCCTTTGTGGGTATACACACATTAATCCCCTGGGACTGAACGGCCTCTGTAGATTTAGTCAGGCAGACAAAGGAGGAGCCAGGGGAATGGGGGTGCATGCCAGTGTGTGTGTGTGTGTGTGTGAGTGAGATGCGCAGTTCGCGAACGAGTCATTATTTTTGAACGACTCTTTTTACTGACTCGAGAGTCATTTGTTTTTTGAGTGACTGGTTAATTTTAGTCATTCGTTTTACTTGCTAGTCCTACAGCAGGATTAATACACGCACCTCCGACTCAGTGGCTTCAGAGACGTGCTACGACCAACAACCGTCTATCATATGTTCACAGGAAAATAGATCACACTGCAGGCAGCATAAAGAAGAAAAATGTTAAGAACTGATAATTGATCGCATGGTCCAATATGTCAATAAATTGATTATTGAATGCTATGATGGACACAGCTTTATAGAACCAAAGCATACACAGACTCCGCTTAAAAAAACTCAAACTCGAGAACAGATTGTTTGGCGGGGCTGCAGTTCGCAAACAATATTGTGCTTATCACCCCCACAGCAGTCAAGCAATGCATTCCGCAAAAAGTCGTTCACAATCTAGTCCGGTTGAGGCCACAACTAGACCTTGTTTCAAATGTATCAAGAAAGAATCTTATTTGTATGCCTAGAAATAAACAAATGTACATTGATTAAAATCACACTTTTACAAGTCTCAGTCACAAATGACAGCTCCAATAAGTCCCCTATGTTGACTGCCATGTGAACGAGAGGCTTATAGAATCATGACTCCTGAGTTTTAGTTCATAGTTCACTGGTACGGGGCACTGCGTGCCCCCTATGGTAAACGAGAGGCTTATAGAATCATGACTTTAGAGTTTTCAGTTCAGCAGTAGGGGGTCCTGCGTGCTCTGGGCATTACTGATTAAAATGAATGAAATGAGTCGAAAGAGCTGTTCTTTTGACTGAACTAGTCAAAAAAAATCTGAGTCAGCAAAAAGAGCCGAACTTCCCATTACTAGTGCGTGTGTGTTTGTGCATGTAATTGGGGGCTGTGTGTGTGTGTGACTGGGAGGGAGACAGATGTTGGGACATGAGTTTGATGAAAAGTGTGAATAAAGGGGGGACAGAGAGAGAGAGAGAAAGGAGGAGAGAGAGAGAAACCGCAGGCAGGAGGGGGCTGGATGGTTTGAAGGGGTGGGAAAAATGTGTGTGTGAAAGAGAACAAGAGCAGAGAAAGAGAGGGGGGTGACACAGACAAAAAGGGGGTTGGAGGGGATTTTCCCTGATAAAATATGTACCAGTGTGTGTGAATGAAAGCAGTGACTATAGCTACATTTCTGCTTGAACAAAAACAACCACCGTTTGCACAGGGAGGAGTGGGACAGAGAAAAATACAATTACAAAGACAAATGAGAGTCAGATAGGAATGAGAGAGGTTGGAATGGGCGTAGAGAAAAATGAGTGGAGAGATTGGATTCCATTAACAAAGAAATATTACTACAGTCTGAGTGACTTGACTGTGTGACAGGGAGCATAAGGAGTAGAAGCTCTGCAAGTTTTGCCCTGAGATGATTTGCACTGTCCAGGGCACAGCAGTCATAGAAATAGAATCACTGCACAAAATCAATGCCGGTCCACTCATTATGGCATCATTGACTTGAATTTAGATACTGTTCTAGTGGTTGTATTTCTTTGAGTTTGGTGCCCAGATGCCACCGCCACGCTGATCTATCACTCCTTGCTATTGGTGGGTTCAAACCCACGGCAGACAGACAGGGATGGATGGGGACATGGGGAGTGAGCGGGGGACACGGATGGAGGAACCCTCATAAGTTTGCTATTGGTTCAAACCCTTCTGGGTTGGAGGGGAGACATGCATGGATATGAATGGAGGGGGAAGACAGGGGAGGGGACGAGGCACGAGAGAGGGCGGGGGGGACACGGGTAAATATGGGGACGGGGGGGACACGGGTGAATATGGGGACGGGAACAAGGACAGAGGAATTCTCATAAACTCATTTAGGGCTCATGACATTTTGTCAGCCGGTGATTGTCAAGCAAATAACTGCCGGTCTCACTGTAATTGACCGTTAATTAGCATAAACACATTTAGCATAGTGCATAGCCTACAAGCCACTGAAGCAGACCTTTGGAACATCTACATTTTTAAAAGTCTAATAAATCCATGTAATATAGCCTACACCATCACAATAAATCCATTATTTATTCTAAAGTAACATGATAAAGAAAATGTCAGAATGTCAGAAGCCATTTCAGAAGACCAGAATAGCACATTCTTAAGTTGTCCTTATGTTAGGCCCTGATCTGGCTATGCCATATGGCTGTGGGCTACACTAGTTCATTTAGCAGACAAGATTTGTTTCAAATTCCATGGTATTATTTTATAGTATGAAGAATAAAATTGAACACAATGAATAAAATGGAAAGGATATTTTCTCCAAATTATTTCAAAGGAAGTGCGCACATGCAGCTATTCTGTGTTGAGCGATTAACAAAGAAACAGGTCCTCTTATATGCTTAATTTAGAGTTATTTATGCCACTTTAGTAGTGATACAAATGTTGGGTAATATGTTTTGATGTTTAATACATTCTAAGGCTGCATGAAGGGACTAATGATCTGAAAAAAGTCACAATCTGCACACACTTCATCAGTCTCTCATTCACAATTTGACAAACACTTGATAATTTCCCAGCGGCATCCTCCTTGTGTGGCTGTAATGCCCCCTAAAAATCCATGCCTTATGTGGCCGTCGTGCCCTTGGGCTGAATATAATAGGCTAATTATAAATGTCCATCTCCCGGCTGCCGTGTTCCGAAGCACCTCTCACTCACATGGCTCTCTCAGATGTAGCCAATGCCCGTCACATGATCGGGTCCTTCTCACAGGCATTTCAGCTAAGAAATAGGCTACAAGTGACAGAAGACAGACACATCGGGGATGCAACTGCCCAAATCCCTGTAAAACTAATTCTGAGGCACATATTTAAGATGTTAGAACTGTGCAAGAAATAAATATTCCAAACATACTCTGGGACAGTTGTGTGATGCGATAGATCCCAAATTAATACAAACACTCACATCAAAAAATGTTTTAAAAGCAATGAGGCTGATCGTTTTATTTTTTTTATAAACTATTAAGCTATTTTTTCACATTATAAGCCCAGCAATGTGCACATTGTAGGCTATAAGAGCGAATGTTCCAAAATGCAATGAATTAGCTGGAAAAGTGACGGCAAATGTGATTATGCATGTAACGCTTTATTATAAAGCTGCATTTTTATGGTGAAAATTCTTCCCCAAACTGGCATACAAGTTATAAAGCGGATTAATGTGCTTCATTTTAAGAAGTTATTTGTCCACTTTAGTTGTGATACAAACCTTACCAAAACATATAGGCCTATGGGCTAGGATACATGAGGTGTACAACTATGATTTGAAAAAGTACGAGCTGTTTCTTGCCTGCATAAGCTGGGCATC
Source organism: Oncorhynchus tshawytscha (assembly GCF_018296145.1). Classification (NCBI taxonomy): domain Eukaryota; kingdom Metazoa; phylum Chordata; class Actinopteri; order Salmoniformes; family Salmonidae; genus Oncorhynchus; species Oncorhynchus tshawytscha. Next base: position 7,955,621 of record NC_056450.1, on the reverse strand, counting down.
ATTCACAAGTGATAGTCTGATGGGTGACAATATTAGCCTATTCTTAATTTAATGTCGTCTTCACATATACTAAATTATATGTGTGTGTGATATTAGTTTCATGCATCTCGAGAGAAAGGGGCATAGAGAAAAAAAACATGTCATCTATGCACTTAAATAGCGAATGGAGGACTATGCACTTAAATAAAAAAATGGGGGACGCTTTTCCCATGGTTCATTTTCCTGCCAACCAGGTAGGCTATACTCCTGTTGTAAAGCGAAGCAATGTGCTTAATATTAGGAAATTTGAGAAATAAATATAGTATGGCTAGCCTATAGAAAGCTCACGCAATTGCATAGTCTATAGAAATGTTGCGCAACATGAGCACTCATGAAGTGTTTGATTAGATTTTCAATTACATTTGCATTGATGTCAGAGTGATTAGAGGGACAATAGAGTGCTGAGTACCAGGCAGTTAGCAAGTTTGGTAGGCTACTAAATCAGCAGCATCAGAGCTCCGAGATACCTAATTACCGTGGCCACGTGGAATTTGACTGTGGTCATAACTCGTGACCACTGGTATGGCGGTAATATGGCCACCGTAACTGCCCTAAGTTCGTTAAAGCATTGCTCATTATCTCTGGCTGATTAATCACGTGAGCAGAGAACAAAAACCGACCGCCAGGGAGGTGTGCGTTTTGGAAAGAAAAGTTTTAATAAAAGAGTCGTTGCTACATTGTACTCTTGACAGCAGGCAAAATAAGGCCATAAAAATTAGCTCAGCCTGACGAAGACCTTGGGGTGGAAACGTTGCACGATAAAACTGCAGGAGCATTTCTACAGTGTCACGGTATCTTTCATACATCTGAATTTACATTTCAATCTTTATTTTAATTTGGCAAGTCAGTTAATAAGAACATTAAGAACAAATTCTTATTTACAATGGCGGCCTACCCCGGCCAAACCCGGACGACGCTGGGCCAATTGTGCGCTGCCCTGTGGGAAAAACCAATCACAGATGGTTGTGATACAGCCTGGAATCGAACCAGGGTCTGTAGTGACACCTCTAGCACTGAGATGCAGTGCCTTAGACCGCTGCGCCACTTGGGAGCTAATCTAAGGAGAACCAATAGGAATATAGTACTTTGATGAGATGAAAGCATGTGTTCTATTGGTCAAAGTAACAAGTACCAGGAATCTGGAATTCATTCAGAGGCTACTGGTCAAATCCTAACTTGAAAGGCATGCACGTAACTGGAACTGTCCGATATCAATACATGATTAACGTAACAGCTTCATTAATTTTACTGGTTAGACTTTGGCCCAGAGGTGGGATGGATAATGAGATGAACAGAGACACTGGTAAATAACCCACCTGAGACAGTTAGGCTAACTGTGATGTGCAGTTGTACACAAACAGCAGACTGTCCAACAACCACCACCACGGTATACAAAAATCATCTTTCTTGAGAAGAGAGGATCAAATGGACATAAAACACCTTATCTGACTTTGAAAATATAAAATCAAAGTTAAACTTCCTTCCTCTCCATAATAAATCGACATCACAGTATCCGACTCTTTGACATGTTGCTCCTGTCCTGCATCTACAGATAGACTGGGAGTTGGAAATGTGTTGAAAAACTCAAAACTGAACTTTGATTCTTGAATCGAACACAATGATTGTACTCTACCCATTAGGGAAACCAAAGGGCTGAAAAACACAGCAACTATTTTTGTCAAATCCAGGTCAAGCATGTGAGACAGAGGGTAGTGAAGGTATCAAGCGCACAGTGGACCGTTCACTACCAGATCCCTCAGAGAGCGAGAGCAAGAGAGAGCGAGAGCAAGAGAGAGAGAGAAAGAGCAGGATAATAGATGGTTAGATAATTATCTGACTCTTTCACACCCTCTCCTGTCCTCTCTCCCCTCTTCTCCTTCCCCACTGAACAGTCTATCTAATCCAGGTGAGAGAGCCATAATCAGCAGATGGCTACATGATGAGTCAGGATTACAACATGTTACTAAAGTGGCTTAGGCCGACTACTGGAGTGGAGCTCTCATCACAATGGATGGATCAACCGGTTTTATTGTATTACCACGCATCAAACTCTTATCTACTCAAGCTCCATCACAATGGATGAATGAGCTCTTTTATTGCTATTACTAGGCCCACTACACATGACTAGTGACTTGCTATTCCTGGAGCTTCTTCCTATCCATGGATGAAATCAGTCCTTTGTCTTATTACACATCATTACAACTGACCGAGGATAAGCTGATCACGTTTGAACTGAATTGTTTAAGACAAACAAAGAGTACTAAAGTGGCTTAAAGGACACAACTATTGGAGCGCTCTCCCATGCGTGGATGGATGAGCCTGATACTGTACTGCAGATAGAAAAATAATGATTAGAATGGCAGAAGCATCTCAAGTCATAGGAATTTGATAGGGTACTTATTCTATTTCTATGCTACAGAGAGCATCACCTCTGAAGCAAACGGTTTCATAGCATTTCATTTTGGTATTGCGATTTATTAAGAATATGGATGCTGTACTCATTATGGCTTTCAGTGGTTGTATTCAAGGGTTCAACATGAAGCCATCAACATTTCTATTAAGGAGGAATGGTCTGATAATGAATTGAGCACATCGCTATTATAGACCATGGCAGCATCCAAAATGGCACCCCATTCCAAGTGGACTACATATAGGGAATAGGGTACCATTTCAGACAAAACCCATGTGCTATTACTCCCTGTGGGCTAATCCAATCCAACTCATAACCAGTGCTTTGACTCTCCCGTTAAAAAAAAAAAAAAAAAGTGCATTATATGAAGGTCCACTATCCCAAGTGATTACTTTTCATTTCCATCAAACCTCAAAAAGTTGTTTGCCCATCAAATAGTCTACCTGAAGCGAATAACCAAAAATAGGCGTCAGGAAAGAATATTGCTATTTGTTTAAATAGCAAAAAAAAGGATAATAATTTTACCGAGCCAATTTTGACTTACAAACGCACTTGTCATTTACAGCCAATAATTTATATAGACAGTCCTTTCTATAGACCGTCTGTCGTATAGGGGCTGGTGTGGCAGTCGTCAGACAACAAACACACTGACTGATTATTAATTAATCATAACCTAGAAAGCAAATGGCAACGTTATAGCGTTTGCAGCCTACAGCCGGACATTGTTTACCATTAACACAGCAAGGGCAAATCCATCCTCAAAAGCCTTCTTTTCTTGCTTTCCACTGGCTGCTGCAACAATGTACGAAGCAGTAGCAGGGGGACAAGGATGTAGTCTAAAATAGGCTCCAGCGAGCGAAGGTTTGATATCATTTATAATTATAGCAAAGTTTGAAATCCCCCCCCCCCAAACAAAAAACATAAATGGATACGTTATAATGACAATATACATTCGTTGTTTAAGCAGGGGATGCTAAGCTAACGTATAAATCAATTGGCAAATAATACATTTGATGGCATTATACCAGGCTATCCCCGCCCACGTTACTAAAATCTGGCAGAACGTAAACAACGTACCGGTAGCCTTTGAAATAATTTATGAACATTGTAGTCTACCATGTGCTGCATGTAAAATATGACAATTTGACCCGATATCACCGCCTGGGAGCATTTAAAACCCCAATCAGATATCTCGGTGATGACACATTGTAACAGCTAAACTACCCCGGTGAATAGAAACATACATTATATTCCAAGCGGTCAAAGCAGGGTTGGAAATGTGTTACATTGCAATAGAAATAAATGTCGAAAGAAAACTGCACTTACCGAAATGTATCATCTCGTTGACGTCCGTTCGGATGTATTATAGGCAAGCTGGTACCAGACAGCTAGCAAGCTAGCTAAAGCCCTATAATGTATATTCCTGTCATGTAGCTCTATAGCTAACCAAAATATTTCAAGCGTTGCTCAAGCGACCTTTAAAATTACACTTCATTGCCATTAATTGTTTAAAAACAATATTCCCTCAAAATAGGCAAGATACGACACGTTTTCAAATTATATCCTTTTAAAAATTGTAGCTTCCCCTTGGTGCTGCCTGTTGGTAAATCCAAACTTGAAAATCCACACTCGAGTCGTCGAGTCTCAGTCTATACGGGTGCAGGCGGTATGTCTACGTGCTGCCATAAAGATGCTTGGCTTTCGTTGGTTTGATTACATATTTCCCCGTCAGCCTTCGTTGTGGCGAGATATTCATGTATATCTACCTATACGTGCGTATACCTTCAGACGTTAATTTGTGTACCTAATAGACAAGATACGAGTCACGCGGCCATCTGTGTACAAGGTGTAACCGCATACGCTTGCTGGGCTTCTCCTTTCCTCACTACAATCCGCGGAGGCACTTGCCACAGGCTCGTCCGATGTGCGCACGCCACCGCTACCCAACAGGGCCACAAGAGGGCGGCACACGCAAGCTCGACGGTGGCACAAGTCCGCGAGTTGTTGTGATTCTGGATGGACAGATAGCCACCAACAAATGCAAGAAATGGCCATGTGTTGAATCGTAAGTGATTGGTTTTTAGCTAGTTTTTCATTTTGTTGTTGATAGCATGTCTTGTTTTGACTGATTTCATGTCAATGCTAATATGGCAACAAAAACATCGCCAGCTATTCAACCAACTGTAACGATTTATTTGAGAGACAAGTGCAAGTTAATTTCAAACATTGGAGACGAAATATAGTTTACATATATCTAAGACAACCGTATTTTGTCCCATAGTTGCGCACGCGTTGGTTTTGTTGCTAAACAACCAACCCATCTATAAAGAGGCTCAAGTGCAATATGAACAAGTATTTTGGCGCCCCCTGGTGTACTAATGAAATGACCGCTGTCGCTGCACAGTGCAAGACTGAAGCATGATGCGACATTATACATGAACAATTTCCCACAGGTCTAGGGCTGTTGCATGTATCAAGCGTCTGAGTCCTGATCGATTTATTTTTTAAGCATAATTCACACGATTACATGGACAGGAGGGACCAGGGGCTGTACTGTATGTGTTATGTGTCTAAAGAGTATGAGTGCTGCTCTAGGACCAGTTTTGCCCAACATAGACAAGGGGAACCTGATCCTAGATCAGCACTCCTACTCGGCAACACTTGATACATACGATCTGATCTTTAAGTTCAGCTGACATGAGCTTATTCAATCTTTCATATTGTCTTACATCAACCCATAAGGCATGACAGTAATTGCCTAATACATACTTAACATGCACTCATACTTCACAAAAGGATTGCCTATAAAATACACTCTAGGTAGTATTTTAATTTACTGACTCACAGCTAACCTGGTCCCAGATCTGTATGTGCTCTTGCCAACTCCATTGCCAAGCCATGACAATCATTGACAAGGATTTGGCATATGATAGCACAGACTGGCACTCAGGCTAAACCGCACAGCACACAGAGAATATTGAGATCTTTTAATAACTTACAAAATAGTTTGTCACAAAAATGAATATTAAGAATTCTACAGTACACTTGGTTTCATAGCACTTTGTCTATTTCTGAATAACTTAAAACATTATGGTTCGCTTGTTTTCAGTGTATTCTAAATGCAACAAATCATGTATATTTTACTATCAAATTCAAAGAGGAGGAAACTGAGATAAATATCAAACTTTTTCCAGGGAAAGAGATTGTCTTTGAAAATGCAAATAAAGTTACACAAATAACAAAAAAGACAAGGCCTGAGACACGTGGAAAGTGTTGTTTACCTAACAGTACAATTTCAAAAGAGAATATTTATCTTAGGCACTAATGTCGTCACTCTAGTGTACAATTCATGAATATAGCCTACGAGGTGTAAAAACAAGTTTCTTTAGGATTCTAGACTAGGCTAGTTCTATTCCACGTCAAATACACAAGATTACTCAAAGACACTGTATATATTTGCTAAACAAACAATGATTGCTGCACAGCAAGTTATCTATAAAAGGTGGGAATTTTCAGCACTTTAGCCTGGTCCCAGATGTGTTTGTGCCCCTTGCAACTCAATTGCACTTGCCCATTGTCAAGCCAAATGTTTGACATGACAATGAATGACAAGGAGTTGGCACTATAGCAGACAGCCACAACTTAATTAAAATCGTTAATTTTCTATATTAAACCTAGGGTACAAAATATGAATGCATCTTAATTTAGCACAAAACAGATCTTAGAACAGCCAGCAATAACATATTGCTCAAACTACTTACTATCTATTATACCTAAATTGTATTCTGGTCAATGTCCATTCAGATAGGCAGTGTTCTCTGGCCTCTTCTTTTTTTAAACAGACATTACTTGTTTCAGTTATTCATTTCTATCAAGCATTTACATGTATTTTTCTTAAACCTTTTTCCACTTCTATGCATTTGGTCATCAAACATTTAGTCTCTGAAATATCCCTTTCCTCTATCTGTGGTCACCTGTTATTTCAGCAAAGTTATTAGGCCTCAAATGATTAAATAAATGCCAAGTTCAGATGTCAAGTGCAAACAGTTGCTTCAACCATCAGTCAAGCTAGCCTATTGAGCTCCAGCATTGTCACAGTGAGATTCCAATCAATCAAGGGATGTCCTTTGCAGCATGTGTTACTTGACCAAAAACAGAAAAAGTATTGTAGGAGCCTGTAGTTCCATGATTTTGTAACAGAGCATTTTTTTGTCCAACTTAACTGTTGTCTTACATTACCAATACCATACTCCTGAGTCTCATCAGGGACAGACTGGCCATAGGGCAGTTCTGACAAATGCCAGATGGGCTGGTCCATCTTAAGACCAGTCGGCCTGTTTTAAATTGTTGTTTTTGCACAAAATGATCATTGTTTGGCTAATAACAGGGGCCTCAATGAAAGAAAAATATATATAATTCTGGTCCCAGTCCATCCCAAGTCTCACTAATCAGAATGAACGCGACGAAGCCTGGAAATCGAGGAAGTCAAACAATCATCGTCCATGCTTCTGCTGCAACAGTTTCTCAAATAGATATGTGCTGCTAACCTTAGAACCAGAGAAACATTGGGTCTCAAAAGGTGCTAGTCCTTAAACGGTCTGCATTCCAACACTCCACCCGTCTCCCAAAATGTGCACTTGTCTTGCACACTCCCCGTTATTAAAAGCATTGGATCGGTGTCGGGCCTAAGCATTGGCTGGAGGGGTCCCACCATCGTTAAATCCATGATGATGAGTGTGCACTCATTAGGAGAGAGTGGAGGAAGGGATACATGTACCTGCTGAGAGTGTTTAATTCTCTAAGGGGGCACGGAGGGGGATACAGCCGTCCATTTCGAGAGACTCCGGCCAGCCTTCATACTTGTTACTGCTCTTACTGTTCTTCATACGCTAGGGGGAGGGAGACAGAGAGTGCATGAACATTAGGCTTTACAGCAGGGGTTCTCAAAGTGGGTCCGTACAAAAGTATATAATTGAGAAAAAAAAAATGTAAACATAAATGCACTGTAATGTAGGCTTTAAAACTGCCAAGTTCCCTCTGCCCAGTGGCAAACTGTGTAGAATTGCAGGATATTAGCATTAAAGCTGTAACAAAAAAAATCTCTGCCCGATGACAAAATGAGAAGAATGGCAGGAAATTAGCTTGAACTGCAAAATCTCTCCGATGCCTGGTAAATTCTCTTTACCCGGGCCCAAGACTTGGTTCGTCCAGCCATGTACTGCAGCAGACGTCATAGTAAAACTTCTTGTAATCGTTTTTAAAAATCACAAACCAGTTGTGTTCCGATGATGAATTCTGATGAATTTGCAAACACAAAAGGGGTCCCCGAACCCAAAAAAGATTGAGAACCCCTGCTTTACAGAACAAACACACTGACAGAGCCATAGATATATTACCTATGGACAGAGATACAAGGAAGAGAACGGTGAGTGTACAGGTGCCTCATGTGTTAGAGGTCATGTCTCCTCATCTCACGCATACACATGGTCAAGCACACCCAATTCTAAGTATGCAGGATCACCGTTTAAGTTGCGTAAATGTGGCTTAAGGTAAAGATAGTCTACCTGTTCGAAAGGACTCTTGTTCTCGATTCCCTTGGCTCCTACAAACACCCAGCTGTCTCTGAAGGTGAGATCCTTCACTACTGTGCTACCCAGCTCCTCAAACAGACGACGTGCCTCGTCATTCAACCTGACAGAGACACATTAGGTTACAGTCAAGTAGGCTATAATGTCCATAATATCCATTACGAGACAGTTTCCTGGACAAATATTAAGCCTGGTCTTGGAAACTTTCAGTGGAGATTCTCCATTAAGTATGCTTTTTAGTCAGAGTAGTGTTAATCTTTGTCCCTTAAGAGTTGTTTTTCAAGACATACAGAACTGCATTAAAAGTTGCCAGGATGCAAATGTACATTTTTAGATGTAGCTGTACTGTAATGGTGTACTTCACTGTTAATCTGGTTTTGCTAAGCAAAACTAAAACAACTCGCCCCTCCAGAATTCTGTGCGTGTGCCACAGGGCGTAATAACCAGTGTTAAAAGCTTTGCATGTGACTGGAACTCACTTAGCAGTGTCAGGGGGGCAGAAACTACACTAACAACTCTCTGGGGGTGGGTGGGGTCGAGTGTGGAGAAAGAATATTCTGGACGCTTACTTTGTGGCAGGATCATCAAAGGAAGCTACAAACACAAGTGTTCCCTCATGTAGGGGCCGTAGATACTTCAATAGGTCAGTTACATCTGAGAATGTAGGACAGAGACGATGTCTTAAAAGGGGAACGGTTAAACACCTGGATTTATCAGAACAACATGGGTTGGTTTCCTGCACACAGATTGATTCTAGTTCTGGATTTAACAGCATGTTCAATGGAGATTCTCTACTGATAGTACTTCTTAGTCCAGGACTAGACTTAATCACTGTCCGGGAAACCGGCCCCAGTTGTACCCCTTATTTCACAGAACAGCACATTAATATTAGCTAGTTTAATCCTCTCACCTCCTGCCCACATATCAAAAGATTTAGTGTCTAAGAGCTCTCCCGATACCCCTGAAGAGCAGAAACATGAAGTAGTGGTGTAAGAAATGAGTACACACATAATTCAACAGTTAATCAAGCATCACTATTCAGAACTCAATTGGAAAATTTTACTTTATCAAGATTTGTATTAGTATGAGTGAGATTCTAATTTCTTACCATTTACTAAAGCAATGTTTAGTCCTCTGCCAACATTGTTCTTGACACTGCTCACAAGGCTGAGGGGGAGAAATAGGAGAGGTTGGGAGGCGAGAAGGGTACAAGAGCACAATTATTGTCAACATACTGTTCAGGTGTCGGTTTTCCCAAAAGCTTTGTAGCACTAAGACCATCCTAAACCCACTGTAGGCAATAGACAAAAGATGAGAGATGAGCTTAGAGCTACTAAGCTTTCAGGAAACTCGCCACGAACAGAATGAAAGGCAGAAAGAAGGGATGATGCTACAGACAAAACCACCAGATTGATGGACTAGCCTGGTCCCAGATCTGTTTGTGTTTTCTTGCCAACTCATATGGTCATTGATCATAGGAGTTGGCAAGACTGCACAAAGATCTGGGACAAGGCTAGAAAGACAGCAAGTCAGACAAAGAAATAAAATGTAATTTATTATTATTAAATACTTGCATTCAGCTCTTCAGGCAAACTTTAAGGCCTGGTTTAAATGAGATTATGGCAAAGAGAGAGAGATGGGAGAAATAACAAAAACAAAGAAGGGGTAGAGAGAGTGAGATGGATGGATGGAGAGAGATGGATGGAGAGAGTTGGCGAGAGAGAGTGTGATTGATAGACAAAAATTCTCACATCTTATCCTCCAGGCAGATTTTGGGCCCAATGACGTTGGCGGCTCCAGAGACAAGACGGAAGGCCAGATGTTTCTGAGGACATGGAGCCGACAGACCACACTTGTACCTGCGTGGTTTGGTCTCTGGAAGAGGGCAAGAGAGCAGACCTGAATTAGCACAATAGAATGAAAGTGTACCCAGGCGGGGAATATGGTTCTCTACTAAGGGACATAAATTAGCACTGTCCCACTGGCATTGAAAGGTTCCAAAATACAACGCTTCAAACTAAGTGATTGCCACTGTAAATAATGGTCTTAACCTTGCCACATACCAGCTGTTGGCTCCTCGTTTGTCCCTGTAGAAAAGATAAACAGGGAATGACACAATCAATCAACTGAATCATAGCTTGAATCAGCAATGTTGTCAATTCTTATAACTGTTGTCGTGGAAATAATGAGTCAAATATTTCCCAGATATCGGAGCTTGTAAATTCAAAGACTTTATTACAAAAAGTAACAAAGCCGAGCAATTCCATGGAAGAACAGACTTTTCTTATTACAGACCTCAGAGGCGTTTATAAATATCGATCTTCAAATAACACACATGGTAACTTCCCTCTATGTAGATGACTAACACCCCTTGGCCTCTCACCACCATTATCTTCCGGTCCCAATTATTGCTTGTTAACGCTCACATCTGCTCAGTTTAGATTATATTGGTGGCGGCACCATAGTGTTAGTACAAAAAAATATATACATTTATTGCATATATAATTTCCTAATAAGTGCTTTTCTAGTAATACTTGGTTGGTACAAACATATGTTCTTATTACAGATACATGGCTTTTGGTGCCTATATTAAATAACTAAGGCACACATGTTCTGCTTATGTTTTGTTATGATGTGTCCAATGGTTAACTCTTTGTTTATCCAGCTCTGTCCATTCACCTGAGCGCAGCCTTTATTCTGCCTACACATGTCTATTAATTAACCCTATGTTTACTTCTGGGAGAACAGTCTAGACACTGGAAAAATCAACCATAGTCATGAATTTTCTCCTACACTGTTTGATCAAAGTTCAGTTTAGTTCAATATTATTTCAGCACACAGAACCAAATCTCACATGCACACTGGTCAGCTATGTTTCATCAAGACTGGGCTCAATCCAAAACATGTAGATTATAAAACATACATACAGAGAACAGCAGTGGGGTTGTCTCTTACCACTGAAGAAGTGTTTGACCAATGAGCTGCTGTCCCCTCCGAGTATGGAGCTGGCTAACACCCATGTGAGGCCCAGCAATAGCAGCACAGCCACAGCTCGCATTGGCCCTGGCACACAAACACAAATCATTACATTAGAATGATCAACAACAGTACATTACATTCATTAGATAGATGGGCGCACACACACCTTCTCACACATGACACAGACAATTTTGGTAAGGATATCAATTCTTACCTGCCAATCTCATTATTTATTTATTTCAGAAGCAAGGGCAGACAGGCAAGTAGTCCTAGGGATAGAAAAAACAATGAAACGGAGACTAATAGTAACGTCAGTAAGCACTTTTCACTGGAGAACAATGATGTTTGAAATCTTAAAATGATACATTTATCAAATTACAGTAATCTCTACCAACGAGATGGATTCGATAAGACAAATGGGGGAGGAGTGAAGAGAAGGTGCCCACTGCAAGGAGGGCAAAGTAGCAACACCCAACCACCGTACAATATATATAAACTTTCATTGAGATTAGTGTATCGATTTCCTACCTATTGTCTAAAAGAGGATGAATAATCGATTGTCCCAGCTGGTAAATCGCCAGTTCGTCACCTGGGACTTTATTTCTTCCAAGGAAACCTCAAGACTTTCCCCTCGTGAAAATACACATTTGCTGGGAAGCCACACTTTGAAGCAAAAAAGTAAGCCAATGAAATATGATTTGGACGTCTTAGTTGACCATCTCTAAGGTTTGATTCGTTCCAGTTTTGACAAGTACGCAGGATTTATGTTTATTTCATCAAGCTTGCGATTTTCCGGATTCGTTTTGAGCCTTATATTTTGTCGATGACGTCGGTCACGGGTATGCGCAACATGGGCTCGTTTATCATCCGCGCGTTAATTTTTCTACGCTACATAAAAACATGTTGACAATATGATGGGATATCTTCACCCATATGCATTACATAAACTAATATGAAGCGAGAATGGATTAGAAAAACTCAATAAAAAAAAAATATGACTTGAAATACACTTACCCCCTAGTCTAAACCGGTATAAAAACTGACTTAAGAAGAGCACCAGCTCTAACGTAAATTCTGGCAACATTGGTCGAATTCGATTTGCATGGCCCGGTACCCCGGGTAACGGAGTATTGTTAGTTAGACAATTCCATCACATAGTTTCTAAACACAGAGATGCAATATCGCGAGACTTTCGGGAACGCTTGCTCGACCGAACAAGATGAACAGGCCGGGTTTTGGGTTTTCAGAAGTCAGTGAGAGAAGAAAAAAATGATTCCTTAGTTGTTAATTTTCTAGATTCGAGGCAACGTCTTAAGTAGTTGAACATGGTATTACTCCAACCTCCTGAAAGTGACAGACTGACACATTTTCATTTTTGTCAAAAACACCTTTACATCGAAGGAGTGCCTTTGAATTGAAGGACTGTTCGGTGCGATTCGACCGTTAGACCCGATGACGTATTTCTCCGTATTGATCCGGTTTCCCCAACCGCCCTTTCACCCACGCGTTTCCATGGCAATTCCATTGTTTTGGTCAAGTTCATTGACTTTTTTTTACCGCATCTATGAGCTTAGCTAGCCAACGTTGCCATGACATCGCCTACAAGCGTTATCGGAGATCTCTATTGGAGAAGCAGTTCCTGCCTATCTTCATACTGAATTGTCTTTGATTCCATTGGTCCTCAAAAGAAAACTACACACCCGGTGCATCGGGCCATGCAAAACGAACTCCCCCAATATTATCTCTGCTGTCTGGGCACGAGCAAATGTGCGCGCACGCTGTCAGTCAGATTTCATCAAGATGGCCGCCTCCAGTGCAGTGCTCTCAATGTCCAAAATCATCAAACCCATTTGGGGTGGACGGTTGGCAACGACGGCAAAAGTAAGACCGTTTTTTATGATAAATAGTTATGATGATAAAGGAACTACATAAAACTAGGCTTGAAAGAAAGTGTTTCTTGACTAAAACACAAGGTCATATCTGGTTATCGTGCTAGCTTCCTGGGGTGCAGTCAATACTCCAAACAGTTACAAAACGTTGTTTTTTTCAACGAATGTAGCGTTTCTATTGGACAGATTCAGGTAGGTCCCGCCCTCTTTTCCGTACCTGTACAATAAAACGAAGGTTATGGATGTAACCAAGGTTATGTGAGCTATATGGATCACTCCAATATATTATCACTCCGGTGGAGAGATACATTCGAGGTGAGGATTTACAGATTTACTCCCGTGTACACCTGTGTCACGGCTGGGGTCCGCCCCTATATATAGACCCCATGGCCGCAACACGTTCTCTACATCATTTTTGAGGCACCTCTAGCACTGTAGAGGCTTGGATTGATCAATATAGCTCGCATAACTGTGGTTACATACATACAGACCGAGACGCAGGTGCTGTCAATGTGGAAGGGGGGTCCCGGCACAGTCCCCGGAAGGGGAGGCGACGCCCAGGACGGCTGAACCAACCGCAGAGGGAGGTGCCACAGTTACCCGATAGTAACCTAGCAAAGGTGCGAGAGGAAGCCGCAGCAGCACAGATATCAGCGAGGGGCACTCCTTTCAGTGGAGCTCAGGACACAGCCACACCTCGTGTTGAATGTGACACCACAGATCCCAGCACTGGCTTGCCAGCCAGGAGCTATGCTGTTGTAATCGTGTCCACTATCCAGTGAGAGAGCCTCTGCTTTGATAGCCCAGCCCCCAGGACCCTCTCACCATAGCAGACAAAGAGCTGGTTTGTTGTTCTCACTGACCGTGTCCGCTCCACATAGGCAGCCAGTGCCCTCACAGGGCACAGCATGCCGGAAGGAGGCCCAGACTCCCCCATCACTGCCTGGGGGTCGTAAGCAGACAGGGTAAAAGGGATGTTCACATGCCTGTCTGACAGAACCAGCTTTGCCAAAGCTGCCAAGACCAGATCCCAGCTCGCTATTGAGAAGGTCCTAGTTGGACGCAGGCGACTAACCCCCTTCATAAACCTGGAGACCAAGGGATGGCGCCCCACTGGCCTCTCCATCCACCCCACATGGCAGGCAGATATTGCAGCCAAATACCCTCTCAGTGTAGAGGCTGCCAAGCCCTCATCCAAGCGAGACTGCAGGTATTGGAGGACATACTGCACCTCGCATGACTCGGGCACAACCTCAATACCAGTGCACCAAGAGCAGAACAACCGCCAGTGCAACTGGTATGCCGCGGTTGTAGCCGGTGCCCTTGCGCTCTGCATGGTGTTCATTACACCCTCATGTAGTCTTAACATGGACCATTGTTGCCATTCAGTGGCCAAGCCCACAGACTGAGGCAGTGCGGCCTCTGATGCCTCAGAGTTCCCCAGGCTTGAGACAGCAGGTCCGGTCTCATGGGAAGTTGCCAAGGTGTCCCAACAACAGGGACAGGAGAAGGCTGAACCAGGGTCGCCTGGGCCAGTATGTGGCCACCAGAAACGGACAATGCTCTGCCATCCTGGTCCTGTCCAGCACAGCCTGGATCAGGGGAAAAGGGGGGAATGAGAAAAGCTCCATCCCTGGCCAATCGTAAGGTACGTGCGCGTAGAGATGCTAGACGTCCCTGAGCCCAGAGAAGGTGCTCTCGTGCCATAAGATGGAGGCGGTGGGACCTCAGTCCACCCTGATGGTTGATGTAAGCCACCACTGTGGTGTTGTCCGTTTTCACAAGGACATTTCTTCCTTTCAGGTGTAGAAGGAAAGACTGCAGGGCCAACAGTGCAGCTTGGCGCTCCAGTGTGTTAATGTGCCTGCCACTCCAAGGGGGTAGCCAACAGCCGTTGGCCGACCTGCCCTTGGTTCAACCCCCCCTAGCTGATCTGGGAGGTGTCTGTGCTGACCAGCTCCCGGCAGCACATCCTCAACATCTCCACCCCACCCGAGAGAAAGGAGCGACAGCGCCACCTCAACAATGCCCTGAGGCACTGTGCGGTCACCCGCAGCTGACGGTGGTGCTTCAGGTGCAGCCGGTGGGAGTTGAACCACCGTTGAAGAGGCCGGAGATGGAGCAGGCCCAGGGGAATCAACAATGAGACCGCCATCAGCAAGCCCAACGGGCTTTGGCAGGTTAGGGCGGATACCACCTGCATCTGCCGAAAGTGGTCCAGGCAAGATAAGATCGCCTGAATCCTTCTGATGGGCAGGCGTGCTCTCATGAGGACTGAGTCCAGTTCCATGCCAACGAAGGCCACCCTCTGGGTGGGCGTCAGATGACTCTTCTTGTCGTTTACAGTAATGCCCAGCCCGCCGATGTGGGTCAGGAGCATGTCTCTGTCTGACAGAACCTGGGTCCTGGTCGGGGCACAAATCAGCCAATCCAGGTAATTGAGGATCAACAACCCCAGGGACGCGAGAGGTGCCAGGACAGCATCCATGCACTTTGTGAAAGTGCGAGGTGTCAAGGAGAGGCCGAAGGGAAGAACCATGAATTCCTAAGCCCTCCCATCAAAAGTGAATTGGAGGTACTTTTAATGAGCTGGGTGAACAGGAACATGGAAGTATGCATCCCTTGGGTCCAGCGTCACAAACCACTGGTCCCTGGACACAGCCTGCAACATGCAGGCTAGGGACAGCATGTGGAACCTCAGTACCTTCAAGTACCCATTGAGGTTGCGGAGGTCCAGAATCAGTCTAAACCATCCTCTTTTTGAGACCACAAAATAAGTAGAGTAGAACCCACCTAACCATCCTGCGGATGGAACCCTTGTCCAGGAGTACCGTAATTGGATTCTGTACCGCTTGAGCATTGTGGACAACGCCCATGGGGACTCCACACACTCCTCCCACTTTGCCCTTTGAGACCGGGAGAAGTGGCCGGGAAAGGGTGTCTCGGGTCTAGCCGGGACCCACCTCTCCTCTGGCGCCCAGAGCTCCTGGGTCCCCCAGGCACGTCCCTATGGCGGTGAGGTTGTAGCTCCACCGCACGCTGTGCTGTCGTCCCTCAGCACGAGGCGATGGGGCAGGAGAGGGAACCCACCGTAGTTCAGGTGCAGGTGGGTGGCGACGGTCCGTCTGCCTTGGACCCGGGAACTGAGGAGGCTGCATGAACCGTCTCGGGGTCTCCCAGGCCCTACGAACCTTATTGGGCTGCTCCAGAATGTCATTAACCCCTGGGCCAAACGTCAGCCCTGGGGTGATGGGGAGAGTGACAAATGTGTTCTGGAGAGCAGCTGGCAGACGGGATTAGGCCAGCCAGAGACTGTGCCGGGAGGTAACCACCTGCGCCGTGGCCCATCCGTTGGAGCGGGCCACCTCCCTCTGGAGCAGGAAAAGCAGGCGAAACAACTCCATCGCAGCATGGTCGCGTTGGAGGCCAAGAGAGCAGAGGGACCCATATGTGGCTTTCAAGTACCAGCTTCAGTGGCGGGTTCCACCCTATAATCTCCCAGTCTGGGAGAACCATGGCAGCTATCACGGTGTCCGTGTTCGGGTACTCCCAGAGGCCGAGTGACCCTGCACCTGCAACACAACTCCGTGGTCCAGTCTCTGCTGTGAGTCGGAAGCGCCCCCCAGGCAGAGGCCTCACCTCTCAAGCGCCAAGCGCAGGCGTTCTGAGAACACCACACAAAACAGGCATCCAGTAGGGCGCTCCACCACCCTCTCCGCGTGGCTCAAACCCAGGCAGTGCATACACGAGGTATACGGATCTCCAGGTGGGAGGCCACCATCACACCTGTCCCAAAGGGAAACCATAAGCTCAGCAAGGCCACGGAGCAGGGTCCGATGTGACCAACCAGATAATGGGTTTGATTTGTGTGGTTTTTTTGCCAACTGCAGGTTTAATATCCAAGCAGGAAACAAAAAACAAAACCATATGATGGAGTAACTCCGTTTTAAGTAACTCCAAAGTTAATGTCTCAACGTAGTGGAAGCCCACCACGATACTCTTACATTCTGCAAGGCAAAGAACAAGAAATAAAACCCTGCAGGGTAATTAAAGCGATTCACAACAGCTGCTCCAGGCTGCAAACAGCCAGTGAGTATAATTCCACGCAAGATATTACACTTACCAGTGACTTACCAAGGGAACTTTGTACCTCAAACCATACGGACGTCAGCCGAGAAAATAAAAGAGAACTCCTGTCGCGGCCATGGGGTCTATATAATGACACAGGTGTACACGGGAGTAGATCTGTAAATCCTCACCTCGGATGAATCCCTCCGCCGATATAGTGAAACATAAACGCTAGTTTTCGTTGCAAAACGTTTGGAGTAATGATTACACCCCTGGTTAGCATCAGTAATGATTACACCCCTGCTATCTCCTCATCATTTTTGTTTCCAGAATTTGTCCTTAACTGACTTGCCTAGTTAAATAAAGGTCAGATAAATAAAAATACATTCATACTGTACTGTTGAATGTGTATCACTATTAGAAAGCCTCGCAGGTCCTTAATAACCACATAATCCACAAATTGTGTTCGCTAACGCCCTGTTTTGTTTCCTCAGGTTTTTGGAGCCACAGTGAGCAGTCGCAGAGAGAAGTCAACAGTAGTGAGTGCCCATCTCGGAATCGGTATCAACTAGATTATCTGTGGTGTTATCTAAATCTTGTGAATGCTGGTTGGCAGAGTTAGGCCTCTTCTAGCCAAGTTGTTCCTCAACTCCACAATGTACATCACATCACTGGAGTTGAGCGGAGACCACTGTACTGAACCTCCGACTTCGAATCGCTGTCAGTC
This sequence comes from Oncorhynchus tshawytscha, assembly GCF_018296145.1. Lineage (NCBI taxonomy): Eukaryota > Metazoa > Chordata > Actinopteri > Salmoniformes > Salmonidae > Oncorhynchus > Oncorhynchus tshawytscha. The sequence goes on along the minus strand of NC_056450.1, from coordinate 7,937,921 downwards.
GATACTTGTAAAAATGTACATTCTTAAACTCTTACCGTGTACCTTTCTTTGTTTGCTGAATCCATACTTTTTAATAAAACCTTCGTCAAATACAACCAGTGATTGTTTCCTCGCATCGACTGACAGCGACTCAATGTAGTCACCGCAACTCAGCTAGGCCTCTTAACACTTGACATTTTAGCTACACGAGTTGCCTGGTGCACTTGATTGTCAGAAATCATACGGGTTGCTGTCAACTATGTATATTTGAAGCATCATACTAACAAGGTAGTGTACGTTGTGTGATGTAACTAGCCTACCCAGGTATTTTACTATGACCAGAACGAGCTTCACACTGCCACTCTGTCAGATGAAAGCGTTTCTGAGGGACATTCAGACGGAACTCTAAATACTTCTGCTTGGTATTGATTCTTGTTGTGTTGATTTGGTGTGACAAAGCGAGCTAGCTAACTCTGCTAACGAACCCAATTGTCAGCATCCAGCTGAGCCTGTGCAACCTGATCAAGCCCCTTTACAAATTTTTGGGACCTCATTGGGGAGAGGGAATCAGGGATGACCTACCAATCTGAGGGGGGGAGGGCAACTGTTGGATTTCAGGTGCTTTGCTAATCTCTCACTGTATTGTTCCGCTTTTCCGGCTGTGTTTCTACAACTAACAGGGACAAATCATTGTAAGTACCAGATTGCATCCCATCACATCATGTTACAGGCCTCCACATACCCATGTTACACATAGCAAACAACACACCTTATTCACACAATTGCCACACAAACATAGCATGGTAACTCTGGCAGAACAATACACAAAGATGACAAATGTATACATTTCAGCCCCCTCCTGCAAAGTATGGTGGCAGACACACTGTAACTCTCATACCTGGAGATGGTATTGGACCAGAACTTCTCAATCACGTCAGGGAGCTCTTCAGGTCAGTCAAGTGTGTATTATAACAGTCGATAATAGAGGTCGATCGATTAATCGGAATGGCCGATTAATTAGGGCCGATTTCAAGTTTTCATAACAATCGGAAATCTGTATTTTTGAGCGGCGATTTTTTTAAATATTTTTTTATATATAATTTATTTCATTTTTTTACACCATTTTATTTAATCTTTATTTAACTAGGCAAGTCAGTTAAGAACACGTTCTTATTTTCAATGACGACCTAGGAACGGTGGATTAACTGCCCCGTTGTTACGGTTTTCTTCCGTCGAAAGAGAGTCGGACCAAAATGCAGCGTGGTTAATACGATACATGTTTAATGACGAATAAACACGACAATACAAAAACAACAAACGGAACGTGAAAACCTATACAGCCTATCTTGTTTTTAAATAAAAAATAATTTATTACCTTCAATACCATTCATTCTTTACAACTCATAATTTTCATACATACTCCAACAATGGTATTTTAATTTAACTAAACAAAACAAAAAAACAAAAACAAAAACTCAGGGGAGCATCTTCCCTCCCCATCACCCTACAAACTACCTTTCCCTATCTCCCCGTCCCTAATCTATCCCCTTACAAATCTAAATGACACCCAGCCCTAAACCCCCCTTCCACCTCTCCCGAGCAGCATGCTGCCCCCACTTCCTCTCCTCCCTCTTCATCCTCCCCCTCAAATCTCCTTCCACCCTCCTCACTATCCCTTCCACCCCCCAATCTCTCCCTGTCTTCACCATGTTCTGCCTGGCTTCCCACAGCCCCCGTTTAAAGAGACTCATGAGAAGCCAGAGCAAAAACCTGTCCCTATCTGTCCCTCTTGCTCTCCCTACACCTCTCTCTAACCTGGCCCACGTCAATACAAAATCCCCCCTTACCAAACCTAACAACACCCGTGCCCTAGCCCATACTACTCCGGCAAAGGCACAGTCCCAAAAGACATGGCGCACAGTCTCCTCCCTGCCACAAGAGGATCTTGGACAGGGGGGGGATTGCACCAAACTATACCGGTACATGATGGAACGTACCGGCAAGCACTTATGGAGGCTCAACCAATTCAGGTCCTTGAGCCTGTTATCCAGACCCCGCACCTGCACTCCCTCCCAGACCATTTCCGAGATGCCCACTACAGGCGCCGGACTCCCTGCCTTTCTGACCTCCTCGTACAGGTGCCTGTGATCTAAACCTACTCGGGCAACTTCAACCTCAGGGTGTGCACGCAGCCACTTGGCCGCATGACCAAAGTGCCACGGCAGCTGTTCCGCCCGAGGACCCGTGTTAGACCACATCATTACGCTTCTCGCCTGATACGAGAAGAACACCCGCAGGAGGTAACCGGACGGGTGTATCACTGGATGAGCAAGCTCCGTTAACAAGAAAGAAACAAAAATTGCGTCCAGCTTGAGGGGGAAATTTGGTACCCCCCTACCTCCCTCCCCGATGGGACAGAGCATGCGTGCCCTGGCGACCCACTCGCACCTGCCACTCCACATGAACTGAAACACAAGCCTCACTAGAGGCCTCCTCAGACAAGCCGGCAATGGGTAGATGTACGCCAAATACAAAAGAGACGGCAACACATCCACCTTTAGGACCAGGACTTTGCCCATAAAAGACAAATACCTAGCCTTCCACATTGCTAGCTTCCTCTGTACTGCGATACGCATGTTCCAGTTTAGCGTCGCTGAGCCGGAGGTCTCAAAATGGACCCAGAGAATCCTCAGGGCCCCCTCACAGAGAGAGAACCCCCCGGGCACATCCGTTCTACCGCGCCATCTTCCGAAAAAATCCTAATCGACCTAACACTCTGAATAAAAAGCATCTATTCACGCGATCAAAGGCTTTCGCCTGATCTACCGCTGCTACCATTAAAGGCAGTCCTCTATCTTCAACCCAAGCGATGGAGTCCCTGATTAACTGTAGGTTCCATCTAATAGAGCGGCCCTCTACCCCGCACGTCTGATCCTCATGGACGACGTAGGGAAGGGCTGTGCGCAACCGGTCTGCTAAAACCTTTGCAAGTAGCTTGTAATCTACACACAGCATGGTCAACGGCCGCCAGTTGCCAAGGTCTGTTACTTCCCCCTTCTTATATAAAAGTGACAGCACACCAACAGCCATTGATCCCCCGGGACCCCCCGTCTCAAGGATGACCTTCAAGACTTCGAGGACCACTGGTCCAAGTATACCCCAAAACTTGAGATAAAACTCAGCCGGCAGCCCATCCATCCCAGGCACCTTCCCTTTTCCCATCCTCCTAAGAGCGCTCTCAACCTCTTCTAGTGAAATCTGGGCCTCCATCACTTCTAATGTCCTCCGGCAACCGCCTGGACAAGTGTTCTAAAACACATTTCCCTGCTCTACATCTATTTCCCTTTCCTTAAATAAACCTTGGAAATGATCAGTTGTCACCCTGACCATATCCTCTGGTTCTCTAACTATACTACCATTTTCTTCCCTAACACCATGCATTACCTTCCTACTCTGTCTGGCCCTAACCGACTTAAAGAACATAGCGGAACAAGTCTCATTGTGTTCTAGAAAGCCACTATGCGCACGCTCCAGGAAAGCTCGAGCCTTCCGCTCCTGCAACTCCCTGTGCTGCGCCTTTAGGGTAGCGGATCTCTCCCAGTCAAACGACCCGCCGAGGTTGCCTGCCTCGTACTTGAGTTCAATTAACCTTTGGATACGATCCACCTCCCTCCTCCCCTCCCTTTTTTTCCTCTTGCAATACCCTATTATAAAAGCCCTAATCCTCACCTTAACTAATTCCCACCACTCTAACACCCCCTTGCACATGGACCGGAGGCCTTCAAGCCTCCAAAAGAAACCATAAAACCCGTCAACAAAAGCCTGCTCCTCCAGCACATCCCGATCTAACTTCCAGTACCCCCTACCAAAGAGGCAGACTGGCGACCCCACCTGCAGGAGCACCCCGTCGTGATCCGAAAAGAAAACAGGCAACAGCCGCCCAGACAACTTACCCAAAGACCTGGGTACAAAAATATAGTCGAGCCTCCGCTCAACCCCCCTGGAGTTGCGCCATGTAGGACCGGCCATTTTCGGAGTAGTGTGCAGACCACCATCAACCAGACCATGGCAAGCCATTAGCCCGGTAATGGCGCCTGCACTGCTATCCCCCCCTATTCCTAAATCTGTATTAAAATCCCCCCCTATCACTAATTTCCTATTTGTGACACACAGGGGCGTCAGACAGTCCACCATCTCCCTCCTGTCTGCCACCACCTGTGGCCCATACACCACCACTAATCTAAATTTACAATCCCTTATCGTGACATCCACCCCTATAACCCTCCCCTGCATTACCACAAAAGAATCCTCCACTTTTACCTCCCTGTGCCCACACAAAATCCCTACCCCGATGAGTGCACCCCCAATACCCCAAACCGACTCCCCCTTGTCCCACTCCCTCTTAAACCTACTAACATCCCCTCCTTCCCTCAGGTGAACCTCCTGTAAAAAAACAAAAATCAAACCCCACACCCTCCAAATAACTAAAAACCGCCCTCCTCTTAACAAAATCCCTTAAACCCCTTACATTTAAACTAACAAAAGTAAAATTAGACCCCATGAAATAATAAAATAAAAACATGTAATACACTCAAATTCTAAACCCAGACAGAAAAAAAACAAAAACAGGAGACTCACCCGATGCTCCCCTGCTCCATATCTACCGGTGAGAACACCATCCGTACTCCCGACATCCCCCCCTCTTCCTCCATCTCACCAACCCAGGATGCAGGAATAGTGTTTGGCTCCGGGGTGCCCTGCACCCTGGGTCTACCCCCACACTCCTCCCCCTCCCCAGTGCTGCAGCTGGTTTGGAAAAAAATTGGGGAGGCTGAGTCCCCAAACAAAAAACTCCCCACCTCCTCCTGTACCCAGTCCTGAGTCTTGTTACAGAAATTGAGGGCCTGGGGAAACCAGCAGCAACCCAGAGGTTTCTCCCACCCCTATCACTCTCTTGGCCATCCCCTCCCTCTCACTGTTGGCCAATCGCACCCTCCTCTTCATTCTCTTCTTTGGTGATGGCGGCAGTGGAGAGATACCACCCTCCCCCCCCGCCAGCTCCTCCACCATACCCCTCATCTCTTCCACCAGGGCACTTTCCCCCCAGTCCACTTGCTCTTCCACCGTCTCCTTCTCCAACACTCCTTCCTCGCTTTCTTCTCTCTCATGCTCCTCCACTCGGTTGCCTTCTTCCGCCGCTTTTCCTGGTTCTCCTACTCCCGTGCCTTCCGTTTCCTTCTCTCTTCCATCCGCCGCTTCTTGCTCCTCCTCCTTCCTAGCGGCCTTCCCCTCTGGACCTATACTCTGGTCATGAGGCGTGCTTCCTTCCCCTCCTCTTCTTCCCCATCCCCCGCTCCTGCTCCCCCAGCCGCAGACGCATATGACCTCTGACGAGCCGGGCACCCCCGCCACAGGTGTGCTGACGAGCCACACCCGTGGCACGCCTTAGGCTTGTCACAATCCCTCGCCTCGTGTTCCTCAGATCCACAAAATCTGCATTTTCTTGTGCTGCACGAGGCAAATATGTGGCCGTAGGCCATACAGCGCCTGCAAAATGGGGGCTGACGTGCATAAAACAACGTCCCCCTATCAGCCCCTAGGGAGAACATAGCAGGAGGATGGAGGTAGCCACCATGTCCCTTTGGGTCCTCCCTGAGGAGGGCCTGGAAGCCTCTCCTCCCATTCCAAAACCCAAGGGAGTATTTGAGGTGCCTTGCTGAGGAGACGTTATCCATGTATCTCCCCAGAAAGGCCCTCACCTCTTCGTCCTTAACGTATGGGTTGTAAATGTTGACAGTTACAACCCTAAAGTTGTTCTTCGCCAGGCTTGTTATTTCATAGTGGCTCATCGGCCTCTCACCTCCCACTGCTCTTGCCCTTCTTAGGATATCATCGTGTTTCTCCTCTGTATATAGTGCCACGTCGTATGCTCCCTCCAACGAGTTGCCTTGGAAACAAAACACGTCCTTCACCGTCAGCTTTAGAATCCCCATCAATATTATCCTTCCAAAAGTTTCCCGTCCTAAAGGCTCCAACTCCTTTTCCTTCCAAGCAAACCGAATCGTGTTGGCCAGCCCAATCCCAGGGACCGACCGTGTTGATGGATTTAGCACCATCTCCGCAAGGAGAATGGCGCTCGTTCTTTTCTCTTCCAAAACAATGAAAAAAGAAAAACCAAAGTGACTGAGCCTATCTGGTGACAACTAACACAGAGACAGGAACAATCACCCACGAAACACTCAAAGAATATGGCTGCCTAAATATGGTTCCCAATCAGAGACAACGAGAATCACCTGCCTCTGATTGAGAACCGCCTCAGGCAACCATAGACTTTGCTAGAACACCCCACTAAGCCACAATCCCAAAACCTACGAAAAACCCCCATACATAAACACAACACAAAATAAACCCATGTCACACCCTGGCCTGACCAAATGAATAAAGAAAACACAAAATACTAAGACCAGGGCGTGACACCCGTTCAGGGGCAGAAAGACAGATTTTCACCTTGTCACCTCGGGGGATCCAATCTTGCAACCTTACAGTTAACTAGTCCAACGCAATAACGACCTGCCTCTCTCTCGTTGCACTCCACAAGGAGCCTGTTACGCAAATGCAGTAAGCCAAGGTAAGTTGCTAGCTAGCATTAAACTTATCTTATAAAAAACAATCAATCATAATCACTAGTTAACTACACATGGTTGATTATATTACTAGATATTATCTAGCGTGTCCTGTGTTGCATATAAGCTGACTGAGCATACAAGTATCTACAGTGGGGCAAAAAAGTATTTAGTCAGCCACCAATTGGGCAAGTTCTCCCACTTAAAAAGATGAGAGAGGCCTGTAATTTTCATCATAGGTACACTTCAACTATGAAAGACAAAATGAGAAGAAAAAAATCCAGAAAATCACATTGTAGGATTTTTTATGAATTTATTTGCAAATTATGGTGGAAAATAAGTATTTGGTCACCTACAAACAAGCAAGATTTCCGGCTCTCACAGACCTGTAACTTCTTCTTTAAGAGGCTCCTCTGTCCTCCACTCGTTCCCTGTATTAATTAATGGCACCTGTTTGAACTTGTTATCAGTATAAAAGACACCTGTCCACAACCTCAAACAGTCACACTCCAAACTCCACTATGGCCAAGACCAAAGAGCTGTCAAAGGACACCAGAAACAAAAATTGTAGACCTGCACCAGGCTGGGAAGACTGCATCTGCAATAGGTAAGCAGCTTGGTTTGAAGAAATCAACTGTGGGAGCAATTATTAGGAAATGGAAGACATGCAAGACCACTGATAATCTCCCTCGATCTGGGGCTCCATGCAAGATCTCACCCTGTGGGGTCAAAATTATCACAAGAACGGTGAGCAAAAATCCCAGAACCACACGGGGGGACCTAGTGAATGACCTGCAGAGAGCTGGGACCAAAGTAACAAAGCCTACCATCAGTAACACACTACGCCGCCAGGGACTCAAATCCTGCAGTGCCAGACGTGTCCCCCTGCTTAAGCCAGTACATGTCCAGGCCCGTCTGAAGCTTGCTAGAGAGCATTTTTGATGATCCAGAAGAAGATTGGGAGAATGTCATGTGGTCAGATGAAACCAAAATATAACTTTTTGGTAAAAACTCAACTCGTCGTGTTTGGAGGACAAAGAATGCTGAGTTGCATCCGAAGAACACCATACATACTGTGAAGCATGGGGGTGGAAACATCATGCTTTGGGGCTGTTTTTCTGCAAAGGGACCAGGACGACTGATCCGTGTAAAGGAAAGAATGAATGGGGCCATGTATCGTGAGATTTTGAGTGAAAATCAGCAAGGGCATTGAAGATGAAACGTGGCTGGGTCATTCAGCGTGACAATGATCCCAAACACACCGCCCGGGCAACGAAGGAGTGGCTTCGTAAGAAGCATTTCAAGGTCCTGGAGTGGCCTAGCCAGTCTCCAGATCTCAACCCCATAGAAAATCTTTGGAGGGAGCTGAAAGGCCATGTTGCCCAGCAACAGCCCCAAAACATCACTGCTCTCGAGGAGATCTGCATGGAGGAATGGGCCAAAATACCAGCAACCTTGTGAAGACTTACAGAAAACATTTGACCTCTGTCATTGCCAACAAAGAGTATATAACAAAGTATTGAGAAACTTTTGTTATTGACCAAATACTTATTTTCCACCATAGTTTGCATATAAATTAATTAAATATCCTACAATGTGATTTTCTGGATTTTCTTTCTCATTTTGTCTGTCATAGTTGAAGTGTACCTATGATGAAAATTACAGGCCTCTCTCATCTTTTTAAGTGGGAGAACGTCCCCAATTGGTGGCTGACTAAATACTTTTTTGCCCCACTGTAAGTATCTGACTGAGCGGTGGTATGCAGAAGCAGGCGTGTAAACATTCATTCAAACAGCACTTTCGTGTGTTTTGCCAGCAGCTCTTCGTTGTGCGTCAAGCATTGCGCTGTTTATGACTTCAAACCTATCAACTCCCGAGATGAGGCTGGTGTGACCGAAGTGAAATGGCTGGATAGTTAGCCCGTGCTAATAGCGTTTCAAACGTCACTCGCTCTGAGCCTTGGGGTGGTTGTTTCCCTTGCTCTGCATGGGTAACGCTTCGATGTGGTGGCTGTTGTCGTTGTGTTGCTGGTTCGAGCCCAGGGAGGAGCGAGGAGAGGGAAGGAAGCTATACTGTTACACTGGCAATAGTAAAGTGCCTATAAGAACATCCAATAGTCAAAGGTTAATGAAATACAAATGGTATAGAGGGAAATAGTCCTATAATAACTACAACCTAAAACTTCTCACCTGGGAATATTGAAGACTCATGTTAAAAGGAACCACCAGCTTTCATATTCTCTCATGTTCTGAGCAAGGAACTGAAACGTTTGCTTTTTTACATGGCACATATTGCACTTTTACGTTCTTCTCCAACACTTCGTTTTTGCATTATTTAAAGCAAATTGAACATGTTTCATTATCTACTTGAGGCTAAATTGATTTTATTGATGTATTATATTAAGTTAAAATAAGTGTTAAGTGTAATAATTGTCATTATTACAAATGTAAAAAATTATCGGCTGATTAATCGGTATCGGCTTTTTTGGTCCTCCAATAATCGGTATCGGTATCGGCGTTGAAAAAGCATAATCGGTCGACCTCTAGTCGATAACATGTTTATGAGCTGTTATTCACAGTTAATAATAAACGGCTTAAAAACACACAGCCACTAATATGTCCCTGGGACCTCTGAACATCTGTTAAAGGAACAAGCCACTCTAAAACTATCCTTTGGTATTTGTTGCATTCATCCACTGTTGATACAGTTCCACAATGTTTTTAAAATATTTAACATTCAAAACGCTCTGTCACTTGTCACATCATGATGATGAGTTTTGATCATCATGATGATGTGACAATTAGCATTTTGAAAGTTCTATATCATGAGTGGATTATTCCTTTAAGTTTATTATAACTGGTTATAACATTCATGGCTTATAAACACCTATACCAGTTCATTAATTAAGCTGTTTTTATTAAATGTACACTACCGTTCAAAAGTTTGGGGTCACTGATGTTTCCTTGTTTTTGAAAGAAAATCACTTTTTTTTGTCCATTAAAATAAAATTGACCAGAAATACAGTGTAGACATTGTTAACGTTGTAAATTACTATTGAAGCTGGAAACGGCTGATTTCTAATGGAATATCTACATAGGCTTACAGAGGTCCATTATCAGCAACCATCACTCCTGTGTTCCAATGACACAATGTTAGCTAATCCAAGTTTATAATTTTAAAAGGCTAATTGATCATTAGAAAACCCCTTTGCAATTATGTTAGCACAGCTGAAAACTGTTGTTCTGATTAAAGAAGCAATTAAACTGGGCTTTTTTAGACTAGTTGAGTATCTGGATCATCAGCATTTGTGGGTTTGATTACAGGCTCAAAATGGCCAGAAACAAATAACTGTCTTATGAAACTTGTCAGTCTATTCTTGTTCTGAGAAATGAAGGCTATTCCATGTGAGCAATTGCCAAGAAACTGAAGATCTTGTACAACGCTGTATACTACTCCCTTCACAGAACAGTGCAAACTGGCTCTAACCATAGAAAGAGGAGTGGGAGGCCCTGGTGCACAACTGAGCAAGAGGACAAATACATTAGAGTGCCTAGTTTGAGACACTGACGCCTCACAAGTCCTCAACTGGCAGCTTCGTTAAATAATACCCACAAAACACCAGTCTCAACGTCAACAGTGAAGAGGCAACTCTGGCATGCTGGCCTTCTAGGTAGAATTGCAAAGAAAAAGTAATATCTCAGACTGGCCAATAAAAAAGATTAAGATGGGCAAAAGAACACAGACACTGGACAGAGGATCAATTAGCCTTTCAAAATGCTAAACTTGGATTAGCAGACACAACATGCCATTGGAAAACAGGAGTTATGGTTGCTGATAATGGGCCTCTGTATGCCTATGTAGATATTGCATATAACATCAGCGGTTTCCAGCTACAATAGTCATTTGCAACATTAACAATGTCTACACTGGATTTCTGATCATCTTGATGTTTTTTTATTTTTTAAATGGACAAGAAATGAACTTTTCTTTTAAAAACAAGGACATTTCTAAGTGACCCCAAACTTTTGAACGGTAGTGTATATGGGATTAAAGCAGTAGTGAGTGGCTACCAAGTTCCTAAAATGTCATTCACAGCTTATAAACACCGACATATGTCTCATATATACTCAGTGGTACAACCAATGAGTTGAGGTAGAACGACTGAGTCTGTTGGGTTCTGTAGGTTCAGCTGTGTGCCGGTGGACTTTGAGGTAGTGAACGTCTGCTCAGCTACTGAGGATGACATCAACAATGCCATCACTGCCATCCGCCGTAATGGAGTGGCCCTCAAAGGTAGGAGAAACACTGTAATGCTCATAGCACCATGCTCTTGTACTCACATTGTAGGCAGGTTCCAGCTATAGAACCAATTATCCATAACTGCAAATGTGTCACTCACTGCAACGTATGATCAATTGTCTGTATTCTATAGAATGCCTATAACACTGTCACCATGTTTATGTTTGTAGGTAACATTGAAACCCTGCACACCCTGCCTGCTTCCCACAAGTCCAGAAACAACCTCCTCCGGTAAAGTAAAGGTTTCTATCCAACGGTTTATTTAAAAAAGACAGAGGACATTTTGCTCGAGTGCTCCGTTTCTGCTCACGGTTTGCCTATCTTTAGCCCAAACGATCGTCTGTTTCTCTGCGGCTCTCTCTGTCCAGCCCTGTCAGCTTACAATGTCTCCACCCGTCTCTCTGTCCAGCCCTGTCAGCTTATAATGTCTCCACCCGTCTTTCTGTCCTGCCCTGTCAGCTTACAATGTTTCCACCTGTCTCTCTGTCCCCCAGTACCACTTTGGACCTGTATGCCAACGTCATGCACTGTATGTCCCTCCCTGGAGTCCAGACTCGTCACAACAACATTGACATCATGATCATCAGGGAGAACACTGAGGGAGAGTACAGCAGTCTGGAGCATGAGGTTACACACACAGGCACACACGCGCACGCACACACTCACACGCCCCTCAACTTATCCCTTTCTTTTTTTAAATTCACACTCTTTGCTTTATAAAACCTGTGTTAGCATTCTGCTCTTCCTCCTGTAGAGTGTATCAGGGGTGGTGGAGTGTCTCAAGATCATCACCCGGACTAACTCCCTAAGAATCGCTGAGTATGCCTTTAAATTGGCCCGGGAGAAAGGTCGCAAGAGGGTCACTGCCGTCCACAAGGCCAACATCATGTAAGTCAAGTCAGCCGAGGTGTAGATGTGTATTCCACCCGTTGTCTGTTATAATGACTCACACTCTGAGCACTTTGAGACTGCGGTCCAATTGTGTACCCTTCTTCCCAAAGTGTGCACTCGTTCACTCCCCCTCATAAATTTAAATGGAACAGAGTTGTGTAAGAAATATGGTGGTAACTGCACCCGCCCCATAGCCCATGCGTACACTATTCCAATACTTTGAAAAGCACGAGGTGGAGTGAACAAGTCAAGTGGACACTTCAAGAAGAAGGGAAGAGAGTCAGAATGCAACCAAGGGGTTATTCTCCCCTTCACAGGAAGCTGGGAGATGGTCTGTTCCTGCAGTGCTGTAGAGAGGTGGCTGCTGGGTACCCTGACATTGCATTTGATGCCATGATAGTCGACAACACCACCATGCAGGTATGAAAACCAATGCTATCTTTATTATACAGACACACCAGAACGTTTTTACCTGGTCCCAGATCTGTTTGTGCTGTCCCGCCAACTCATATGGCCGTTGATATTGCCATGAGTTGGCACTTGGCAAGACAGTACAAACACATCTGGGACCGGGCTAAGAAAGTTTATATCACTTTTGTCCATATTACTCATGCTTATTAGTGTCGTTTATCCATTCCCCTCTGATTCCCTAGCTGGTGTCCAAACCCCAGCAGTTTGATGTGATGGTGATGCCCAACCTGTATGGGAACGTGGTCAGCAACGTGTGTGCTGGCCTGGTGGGAGGGCCAGGGCTGGTGCCAGGGGCTAACTACGGCCGCGACTATGCTGTCTTCGAAACGGTCAGTCCACTGGGCACCTGTAATGTCTGCAACTCTGATAATGTAATACGATGCTCCTACAGTGGTTTATAACAGACAACGTTTCGATCCCATTGGGATCTTACTCCAAATAGGGCTTAGCGTTTGTAAATTGAGGAGTGAATGCTGGACTTAAACAGTAGTCAGTTGACTTGGCCAAGTATGTCAATGATCTCTCGATATGCTCGCTCTCTGTCTCTCTGTCTTTTCTCGATGTGACTTTCAGGCCACCAGGAACACAGGGAAGAGTATTGCTGACAGGAACATTGCTAACCCCACTGCCATGCTACTGGCCAGCTGCATGATGCTGGACCACCTCAAGTAGGTACCCCTTGCATCGTCTAATGAAGGGGCTGTTTCTAAACCATGACCATGTGTATGTGTATGTGTTATCTGAGCAGCAGTCAACTAGTTGAACAGATAGCATGAAAGTCAAATCATTGTATTTCTGTGCGTCTCAGGCTCCATGATTATGCCACTATGATCAGGAATGCAGTCCTGACAACCATGAATGAGACTCAGGTAAGTCAGGTTCTCTCACCTCACTGCACAATACACTCACCAGGGGTGTATTCACTAAGAACTCCCGAGTGGCGCAGTAGTCTAAGGCACTGCATCTCAGTGCAAGAGGCTTCACTATAGTGCCTGGTTCAAATCCAGGCTGTATCACATTCGGCGTGATTGGGAGTCCCCTAGGGCGGCGCACAATTGGCCCAGCGTCGTCCTGGTTTGGCCGTCATTGTAAACAAGAATTTGTTCTTAACTGACTTGCATAGTTAAATAAAGGTTAAATGTAAAACTTTTTTTTTAAAGAATCCAAGAATCCATAACCAAATGAAAGCAAACGGAATGAAATGGGGAGGGACCTAACTGAATTTGTCATTGTAAAATGTTTTCCGTTTGGAGTAAACTGTTTGTGTTGCAAAATGTTTTGCAACTGTTTCCTATGATCTAATGAATACACCCCTGCTCAATACTCTCACCTCTCTGCACCTGTATCACACTACTCAATACTCTCACCTGAGTTAACACACGTCACTGCTCTGTATATACACACACACCTCACTGCCGACTGACCTGCTGAGGGTCTGGACAGTTATCAATGGAGCGCATGCAAATGAAGATGCCATGATAGTTCACATTTATTCTTTCAAGTATTTCAATTGTCTGCCATTCTAGCTAGAAATGTATCAAATTCCTCCTTTACACTCTGGGCCAGGGGTAAGACACTAGATTCAGCTGCGGCCTGATCAGAGCGGATGGGCGGGTGGCCGGAACATAATTCTAATAATTTGTACATTGCAAATTGACCCCAACAAAATAAAAATCACTCCCTTGGCCTAGCGCAGGGTCGGCAATAGGCTGCCCATGGGCCAAACCCGTCCCGCAGGCAGCTTGTTGCCGACCCTGCTCTAGGCCAACTTGTCCCTCCTGTAATCAAATGTATGCTGCTCTATAGAGCCTCTTCATCGTACAAAATGTTGCCATTGTACCCACTGATTTATTATCGGTGTAGAATCCCTCTGAGGAGGGTGTGATTGATAGTAATTCTGGGGCCTGGGGAGAGCAATATTACAGAATATTCAGAAATAATTGTATTGTGTAGAGTAGATATGATTGTCTGTCACGGAGAATATGGAATGATGTTCGGTCTATTTGCTATATTTATATCTGTTTCACCTATATTGTTTCCTTGAGTAGAATGTGATTTGTGACTAGTTATTTGTCTGTTATGTTGCAGTTGCACACAGCTGAGGAGGATATAATGGCGACGTTGACAATTGTCTCAAGTATCATCCTGCCTATCATAATAATATTATTCTTCTCCTGCAGTTGCACACAGCTGACATTGGGGGGCAGGGCACCACCTCTGAGGTGGTCCAGGCTATCATGAGGAACATCCAGAGCAAGGGGCCTCTCACCAGCGAGCTCTGAACACACACACACACAATTTGTGGATGTGTCTTGTATGTTTAAAACAGCTGTAATGTACTGTATGTGTGTGCTGAGTGAGTGGGTGTGTGTTTGTGCATGTTTGTTTCTATAGTGATACTCCTCTGTGTTGTTGACGTGTGGGAGCGGATCAGTCCTGACTTTACACACACCTCTTTCAGACTAGCAGATTGTGTTAATGAGTTGTCTTCTACTTTGTAGTCATGTCTGTATCAATGATTACGTTTAATTTCACACCAGTCTGTCTTTCATAACCATTCCCTGGCCGGTTCACGCACATTAACCTTTGTGCATAAACAAAGGAAGTAGTAGGCCCAAACTCTACATTGGTAATAGCATGCTGTAGTGAAGTAAAAGCAAGGATCTATCTCTTAGGTTTAACCCCAGGACATGATAGCTTCTCGCTAGGTGTATCCTACAATTTAGCACATAATAGCTAGATTGCAACACATTCAGCTCCACTTGAGATATTGGCTTTGTTTGATTGTATTTAAGCAACCGTTCTTGGGTAAATGGGTTCACTGTAGTCATTTGTGAGAGTTGAAACGGTTTTAGTATTTTCTCGCAGTACAAATGACAAAGAGAGTGTAAACAGTTATGTTTCTCATAGTATTGCAATCTTGATAATAAACGTGTTCATGTTCTTCTCACAGTCCAGCAGTGCTTAGCCTTGGGTCTCTGTCTTTCTGTTATCATCTTTATCAGATTTTGCTCATCTTTCCCAAAATCAAATCAAATGATTTACCAATGTCCTTTCTGTGGTCTTTAGATCAATTCAATCTATTTGACAAGGTTTTTGTTTTACTGTTCTATTTAACTGTTTTCTGTTACATATGTTCTATAACAACGGTGTCTTCATTTGAACAACTCAACTGTACACCGAAATATTATATACTTTGTCAAACACTGTTTTTCACTTGATCCTTTGAAAAAACTAAACCAGACTTGTGTATCTCTGTGTTGTACACAAAAGCAACCAATGTGTTTGTACCTCAAATACCTATATACTGTCTCTCATTAACGCACAGTGGTTGAAATCTAGAGTGAACCCAAGCACATTTACCTGCTAAATTAAATTGTTTATTTTGGTTTCATGTACTAAGCCTACTTTTGTTGGGTAATACTTTTTCCAGATCCAACACATTGCTTGGTAAATTTCACTGCAATAGATGCTGCAACAAGGGAAGGTATTGGCATCAAAGCAGGCAAATTTAAGGGATACTTCCCAAATGGCACCCTATTCCTTGTATAGTGCACAATTAGTCAAAAAGTAGTGCACTATATAGAGTGCCATTTGGGACTTATCCAGGCAGTTATTTTGGAACTAGTAAACATACCTGTAGACACAATATATGAGTTATGAAAGGTAGGGTGCAAATACTGCTTGTCAGTAGAAGCAGGATTTAGGTTACGATTAGGAATGACTGAAAACGCAAAGGAGGGTTAGTCAAACAGGAATTGGGTTTTATTTAATCCAACTTGGATGTGATAAACTCGCTATGCTACCTGGAATTAAATAACCCAGAAATGCGTATCTCATATTGTTACATCCATATTTGAATGGTACTTTTATATTGAATATACTTTTACCACCATGAAGTATGTTTTTGACTTATTTACTTAAGTGAGACACCGTGAAATGTGTAGTTTATTCTAATTGGCCTATAAAATACATTTCATAGTCTCCATGAGATGACGTGTCAACACAGCCACGTTCCCAAAGTGCATTGCGCTGATACGATGCGTTACAGTCCAAAAGCCGACGTAGACTTTTTGAAGGAAGACGTGTCTAACAACTGCTGAAATTATTAGCTGCGGAAGTCTTTGTCGTGTTAAAGACATTTTGAGAAATCAACCATGATGATCAGAATAGCCGCGTTTCTTGCTCTTGTCTGCTTGTGCACAGGTGAGTAATTTCAGAGAGATTGCAACAGTAACAAGCTAGCGGCAAGGAAATCTAGAGTGCATTTGGAAAGTATTCAGACCCCTTGACTTTCCAAGTTGTAACGTTACACAATACTCCACAATGACAGTTTAGAAATGTTTGCAAAATGTATTTTAAAAAACGGAATATCACATTTTAAAAAGTATTCAGAACCTTCACTCAGTACTTTTTTTAAAGTACCTTTGGCAGGGATTACAGCCTTGAGTCTTGGATGATGATTCAAGTTTGGGAGTTTCTCACTTTCATCTCTGTGTAACCTCTCATGCTCTGTCAAATTGGATGGGGAGCGTTGCTGCACAGCTATTTTAAAGTCTCCAGATATGTTAGATTGGGTTCCAGTCCGGGCTCTGGCTGGACCACTCAAGGACATTGAGACTTGTCCCGAAGCCACTCCTGTGTTGTCTTGGCTGTGTGCTTAGGGTCGTTGTCCTGTTGGAAGGTGAACATTCGCCCCAGTC
This sequence comes from Oncorhynchus tshawytscha, assembly GCF_018296145.1. Lineage (NCBI taxonomy): Eukaryota > Metazoa > Chordata > Actinopteri > Salmoniformes > Salmonidae > Oncorhynchus > Oncorhynchus tshawytscha. Next base: position 7,920,955 of record NC_056450.1, on the reverse strand, counting down.
TGAGGTCTGAGTGTTCTGGAGTAGGTTTTCGTCAAGGATATCTGTACTTTCTCTGTTAATCTTTCCCTCAATCCTGACTAGTCTCCCTGCTGCTGAAAAACAACCCCAAAGCATGATGGTGCCAGGTTTCCTCCAGATGTGACATTTGGCATTCAGGCCAAATAGTTACATTTCGGCTTCATCAGACCAGAGAATCTTGTTTCTCGTGCCTTTTGGCAAATTACAAGCTGGCTGTCATGTCCCTTTTTACTGAGTAGTGGCTTCCTTCTGGCCACTCTACCATGAAGGTGTGATTGGTGGAGTGCTGCAGAGATGGTTGTCCTTCTGGAAGGTTCTCCCATCTCCACAGAGGAACTCTGGAGTTCTGTCCAAGTGACCATCGGGTTCTTGGTCACCTCCCTAACCAAGGCCCTTCTCCCCCGATTTCTCAGTTTTGCGGGCGGCCAGCTCTAGAAAGTCTTGGTGGTTCCAAATTTCTTCCATTTAAGGATGATGGAGGCCACTGTGTTCTTGGGGACCTTCAGTGCTGCAGAAATGTTTTGGTACCACTCTCCAAAGCTGTGCCTCGACACAATCCTGTCTCGGCGCTCTACAGACAATTCCTTCGACCTCGTGGCTTGGTTTTTGCTCTGACATGCACTGTCAACTGTGGGACCTTATATAAACAGGTGTGTGGCTTTCCAAATCATGTCCAATCAATTGAATTTACCACAGCTGGTAATCAAGTAGTAGAAACAGGATGATCAATGGAAACAGGATGCACCTGAGCTCATTTTCAAGTCTCATAACAAAGGGTCTGAATAATTATATACTTATTTGTTTTTATTTGTAATACATTTGCTGACATTTCTAAAAACCTGTTTTTACTTTGTCATTGTGGGGTATTGTGTGTAGATTGATGAGGAAAAAAATGTATTTAATCAATTTTAGAATAAGGCTGTAATGTAACAAAATGTGGGAAAGGCAAGTGGTCTGAGTACTTTCCAAATGCACCGTATTTGGATAGCTGGATAAGAAGGTGAATGTTAGCTAATAAGGTTGGATAGCTAGGTGGCTAGCCACAGTAGCCATTCTATTCAACCCAATTATCAATCTGCACCACCAGATAGTTGGCTAGCTAAGTCAATTATTTTGTTATGCACTAGCTTGGCTCTCAGAGTAGAAATGAACAGTACCTTCACATTAAGATAGCAAGCAAAGACTGCTTGATGTAATTTCTGCCCATGTTGTTTAGGAGAGAGCTGTTCAGACCCTGTGATCACCCCCTCTGCCTACACCACCTCTGATGCCGTCATCTCCTCTGAGTCTGTCTTTATCGTGGAGCTCAGCCTGGCCTGCACCAATGGCGCCCAGGTACTGTAGTTAAACACGACAGACACGCCTCTCTTTTTCTCATCACGCTCTAAATGTGTATCTTTCTTCAACAGAGTGTGGCTCTGTATGCTGACGTCAATGGCAGACAGTTCCCCGTGACCAGAGGCCAGGATGTTGGCAAGTACCAGGTAAGAGATGGGTCTGATGTGGACATACATGTCCAATATACACTTATCAAGAGTCACTTGAGCCTCTGTGCACATGCTGTGGGTTTATGACTTAGTTTGTCATGTCTTCGCTCTGTCTCTGTGTTTCTCAGGTGTCCTGGAGCATGCCCCACAAACAGGCTAGCTCCGGTACATACCAGGTCAAATTCTTTGATGAGGAGTCCTATAGCTCTTTGCGCAAGGTAGGCGTTTCATTCCTATTCATCTATGAGTGTAACTGGGGACTTTTGCCACGTTCAAGACAACCCTGAAATGTCTGACTTGGAAACTCGTAGAAGGATTAGTTTCCTGCTTGGAAATTATCAGAATCATCAAATACGAAGCTCTACGCAAAAAAAAAAAAAGTGAGCACATTTTTACTCAGAGGTTCCTAGTGGTCTTGAATGCGGCATCACTTACACTTGGCAAGATAATCAGCGATCTAGCTACCAGTAATGTTCAATGGCAGGAGGAGACAGCGGCTTGGTGACTAGACAGCAAGAGTTCCACATTTCCCAAGTTTATGCAAATTTTGATTTCCAATTTCCAATCGTAAGAGGGCAGCTCTTGCTAGCAAGCTTTGACATTGGCTAACAATAAGTGGTCATGCATGCTGTTTGAAAGATACAAACACCAGGGGAGATCTCAATGTCTTGATTGTTGTTTATCTATGCAAGTGTGAGTCCAGAGTAAAATATTTGTGCATACTGTCAGAAATGACCTATTGCCTTATGCAATTGTGTGTGTTTATATTTGTTTGTTTTTTAGGCCCAGAGGAACAATGAGGATAGTGACTCCATCCAGCCTCTCTTCTCTGTCAACGTGGATCACAGGGTGAGTCAGCATAGACAGAATAACAAATGAATACTCGATGAAAGACAGTCTTGTCTATAGTACACGCATTTCGTTTAGAAATTGGAGACTTCAGAAACGGCAGAAGAGTGAACACTACTGGAGGCACCTTGCCATTTTTGGAGACAGTGTTGTATTTGGTAGCAAAAAGCAGTGGGCCGCAAACTTACTGGAAATACGTGAATTGTTTCCACAGTTAGCTGAGATGTTTATCTAGCTAGCAAATGTTAGTTACACAAAGCTCAGACATGTTTTTTTTTTGCTAGTTAAAGTAGCACTGTTCTGTCAAACACCTCAGTCTTCAAAAATGGTGTCTCCAGTTGTTTACTTTTATCAATTGTGTTGCACATTCTATGTGTCTTCACACATGATGGAACATTCTTATTTAGTGTTTTTCATTCTCATCTGAGATTCCTTCCTAACTGGTGCTGCATTGTCTTGTTGTTTCTAGGGTGCATGGAATGGCCCGTGGGTGGCTACTGAGGTTATGGCTGTTCTCATCGGTATACTGCTCTACTACCTGGCCTTCAATGCTAAAAGCACCATCCAGGCATAAAGGACTGCAAGTCCCACAATTCTCTGCAACTGGAACTCTAAAATACTGTTGAATTCTGGTGTGACTTTTCTACCAATCCAGAACAACAATTTGCCACCATCCATTTCGAGATGCGGAACTAGTTGTTTTATATTTTGTATTTACATTTTTTTAAGCAGAAGAAGCTATTGCATTGTGTCAAGTTGTGGTAAAAACTGCACACCTCAATCAAACCCGATGTACCCCACAAACTGAATTGAGCACAGTAATTTTGTGTTCAAAAGCAAACCCAGGTCCTGAAAGTTAAAGGACTGTTTCTATATGCCAACACTGACTTCCTTTCACAGCCTCAGGCTTATTGTTTACCTACCGGTGGACTTGGCCTCTGAGAGACAAGAGTATCTGTCCATCATTCTGTGGTCTTTCTTGTGAAGGACCTTCATTGGTACTGATTCTACACAGTCTAAAATGACTGGTTCTGTATCTACAAGAGTCTGAGTAGGAGTGCTGATCTAAGATCAGTTCCCCCATTTTCTATTCATTATGATCTGAATAGCAATACTGATCCTAGATCAGAACTCGTACGCTGAGATACTGTGAATACGGACACTGGTGTTTAAGAGTCTGATGCCACTGTGGACTTGGCAGTTGCTGACTGGCTGTGTCTTACCGACAGTACATGGAATTGTTGCACTGGCTTGCTGAAGAGGCCAAATATTCAAGTATTGGTGATTATTTTTGCTTGGTGGTCAAATGAATAAATGGTTTGCTTTTCTCCTACTGTGTCTCAATTATGCTGCACACATCTAGATCTAGGGGCAAAACATTATCCAAGGCCACACTACAATGCATCAAACTAAAATGAGTTACTACTAGAGTATGAAGTAGAGCAGGGGTCCCAAATTACATTCAGCTGCGGGACAATTTTTTTCTTGATCATAACTATATGTAAATCCCACAGTCTGCCTGTTGGAGACCCCTGAAGTAGAGCATGACCTTAGTGGCGAGGATATTGAGGGATGTGTTGCCTGCTACATTACATAGGATGCCTCTTAAACTGTATAGGCTTTTATCATAGTTGTGGCCCAAATGGCACTCTATAGGGCTCTGGTCAAAAGTATTGCACTGCACTATATACAGGTATCTGCCAAAATAATGGAAACACTTGATTATATGAGAGATACAAATATATATTGAAAGCAGGTGCTTACACATGTGTGGTTCCTTGGTTAATTCATCAATTAACACCCCATCAGGGTGTTGAATAAAAATGCTAGGCCGGCCATTATTTTGGCTAACATGGCTATGAGATGACAATGCCCCCATCCACAGGTCACTGAATGGTTTCACAAGCATGAAAACAATGTAAACCATGTCTGTCTCAGTCACCAGATCTCAACCCAATTGAACACGTATAGGAGATTATGGAGTGGCAGCAATTCCTGAGGTAGTGTTTACCACCACCATTTAAAAAAACACCAAATGAAGGAATTTCTCGTGGAAGAATATTGTTGCATCCCTCCAATACAGTTTCAGACACTTGTAGAATCTATGCCAAGGTGCATTGAAGCTGATCTGGCTCATGGTGGCCCAACGCCCTAAAGACGCTTTATGTTGGTGTTTCCTTTATTTTGTCAGTTACCTGTAGGTCATCCCTTCAATGTATACCACAAATTCTGGAAAGAAATTCTCATGAATAGTTTTTCCTTAATGATGTCTTCTTTAGCAACCTATTCTTCTCCATACTCAGCATCTCCTCCTTTGGGTCGTATTATAAGGTAAACTTATCCATAAATTCCTGCATCATTTAGCCCTCCTTTGCTGTAAACAGGTTCACATGCATGCCTATAAGGAGGCTGGAAACCCTGTCTGTGTCCCAAAAGGTACATTATGTCCTGTATAATGCAATACCTGGTCAAACGTAGTACACTAAGAAGAGAAAAGAGTGTTGTTTAGGACACAACCACTTAATGGAACCAGTGGTTATTTCAGTATTGCAGGGGAAAGCTCAGGGGAATAACTGTCACACCGTGGTATGCCTTGATGGTGGAGGAGACAGCATGCTCTACATTTCAAGACTGGCTGAGGAAGGAGTCTGATTTTAAGTGGCTGTTGCAAATCTTTCTCTCTCTCTGCTGTCAAATCTGGCAGGCTGGTTCGTTCTCAACTGTCTTCTAAGAAAGTCGTGTATTTATTTTAGGTCAACATTAAGTGGAGCCTGCTGAGCGGAGCACGTCTCATATTAATGGCTGGAATGGAGTCAATGGGAATGGTATCATACACGTCAAAGACGTGGTTTCCATGTAGTTTATACCACTCAATTTATTCCATTCCAGCCATTATTATGAGTCGTCTTCCCCTCAGCAGCCTCCACTGATTCACTGTAGAGTCGGTTTCATTAAAAGTTGATTTTCATCAGTTATTTGCAGTACTCCCGACTGGACAGCGTGTGGCAGCTGTGTGCTGCAGGTCTGTGGTTCATTACCGTCATAATTGACAGTCATAATTGAACAGTGTCGCTACATACACTCCCACTCTCTCCAGCTGAAACACCATCATCTCCATAGGTTGGTCTGCAGATTACTTGTAGATGAAACACTCATTTTGTACTTTGTGTGTTATCTTTTATGCTACTCAACTTTTTCCTTCATTCATGACACATTGTGAATGATCAATTTGCCACTATGGCAGAGTCTGGTCTCTATATAGTAGCAGTGTGTAGTCTGGGCTTATCTATGGATTTCAAGGAATCATTTCTATATCAGTGATTTTTTTTTTGCTGTGAACCAGACAGTGTGACAGTGAGTATTATATTGTATATATACTGTATATATGATTTATCATATGGGATAGGCCTATTGTTGAAACCTAACTGGTTTATGAGAACACAGTAACTGTAACTCCCTCTGTCCAAGCGAATTATGTCAACTCTGTACTTAGTCCAGGTAACACGATATACAGTACACTCTCCTGTATACCTTAACAATGTACAAAGTACACATGAGCTTTCTCATATCTATATTTTGTTCAACTGCTTTAAACAACAAAATAGTTCAGAAACATCCTCTTCTGGAGTAACTCTGAAATAACACGTGCTGTGTGTGTGTGTGTGTGTGTTTGCGGGCGTGCGCTTGTGTGCGTGTGTGCATGCCTCTGTGCATATGCATGTGTGAGACAGTATGCATGAAAGACACTCCCTTATCACCAAGCGTGTTCCTGTGCTATGGTGTGACTAGGAAGGGTAACGTCAAAGCCTTGGACTGATGCATACATACTGACATGGCTAACCCTTCCTTTCTGCCTCCCTGCTCTCTATCTAATGCCCCTCAGCTGCTTTGCTAGGACCTCTTTGACTAACACCATCAACCTATAGTCGTTGTTCAGACTGGCACTTCTATTCTCTATTTAGTGCACTACTTTTGACCAGAGCCATATGGGCCCTGGTCAAATGTAGTGCACTATATAGGGAATAGAAGTGTGTTATATTGTGAATAGGGTTACATTTGGGACTCACACCTTGGACTAATACCACCTATATTTGTCCTCTGCAGTCAGTTGACCTATTTACAGTACTGTATATCAAGAGGTCACTTTAACACGTGAGCAACCCAGTGGGAACAGTTGGTTGAAATAACGTCATTACTGGTTGAAATATGGTAAAAAATTATGTCATTACAACCATGGGCGCCTGACTTGGTTTGAAAGTGGGGGTACTAAAGCTTAGGAGGGGGGCGGGGAGGTACTGGGGGACCTCGCCCAGAAAATGTTTGCATTTATTAAGTCTTCACTTTCTTAACAGGGGGAATCCATATTTATGAACAGAACACAACTATTTTGCTTCTGCTTTGACGCAATAAATTATATTGAAAGGTGTTTTAATGACTAGATTACTAATCTACTCCCTTCCATGAAAATCCCACCAATAGTGATCGATTGACAGGCCAAACTATTAAGAATGTGGCCAGGATAACACATGACAATGAGGAAATGAAATCGAAAATGGGAGGAATAATATAGTTTTACTCAATAAGGATTTGAATTTGAGTTTGGACTTGGTAGGTTAAGAAAAAGCATAGTTAAATTGCACATTAAGTTTTCATCTTCTTTTTGTCACAAATAATGCGATCACAATAATGTAGTACAATTACAAACGTGAACTTTTATTTACATTTTAACAATCGTTTTTCTCAATATGGCAGTGTTCTCTGTTCGAGCATTGAACAAGAACTGTCAACTTGAAAATCCACACCGGAGTTTTGCATTTCAATTGGGTAATTATGTTCACATAAAAATAATATTGCTAACATATTAATAATTAATCAATATTATTATCAAATTAGCATTTTTGGGGGGCAGCTATATATACCCGTAAATTAAGACCCGAATCTGCAATAGAAAGAATAAAATGTAGCTCCAGTAATATGGCTCATATTTGAATGTTTGGGCTAGAGCAGGGATATCCACATTTTTTATTTCATAAAGGCTACTTCATACGAAAAATTGTTTTTGGAAGCTACTCATATACAGCCTGCATGCACATACGTTCAGCCTGCATTTAAAAAAAGCATACATCAGCCTGCATATTTGAGAATCTTGTCTTTTTATGATGAAAGAAAATAAAAGGGTTTTACTTTTGAACACATCTTGTCATAAATTGTCATTCTGTCCAATAGTGACCTTTTGAACAACAACCACAGTTAGTAAGCTACATATTTGACAACAAATCAGGAAGAAACTGAATTATCATGTAAAGTATGAGGAATAACAAAAAGTGTGATCTCATCAAGTGCATTAATTGACATTCCGCTTTTCCTCTGACATTTACTTTTTTGGGCGCCATTGTTTGAAGCGCTGTTGCCATGACCTTTTTTATTTATTTTTTATTAAGCAGCATACACATTTGATGCAATAACGTTATAAATTGTGAGATACAAATAGCCTGTGCTTTTTCTTTTGCAAAATAGGAGCATACAGATAAAACGTTGGCTATATTGTAACTGCGAAGTGGCCGTGGTGCACTTGCATATTGGTCTCAGCCAGGACTGTTACTTTTGTAACTTAATGAAAACATTTTAACAATGTGATTTAACTGATTGAAGTTGGGAAAATAGGTGGCAAAAAAAACCGGAATGGTGTTAAATTCATGTAAACAGCTTGGGATGTTATGTATACACCGGGAGTCAGGTGCAGAAGGTGAGTTTAATCATGATAAATGCAGCTAAACACAACATGAGAAGTGTACAGAACGTGAATAAAATCAATACTACATTGTGACTGACGGCTACTGAGGGCTAAATAAAGAGAGAGTAATCAAGGAAATAATGATACCCAGGTGTGCGTAATGATAGGGAGCAGGCGTGTGGATTCATGGTTGTCAGGGCCGGTGGTTAGTTAACCAGTGAGGTCGAGCGCCGGAGCGACATGGGGAGAAAAACACTTTCTGTTACTGGTCCAACCCTCTTACCCCTAGTCTATCTGCAAATCTCTCGTGGACAGATAAAGAGGAAATGACAAACATTCGCGACAGAATTGAACTTCTGCATAACCAAGATTACAGCTAAACCGAATCAGACATGCCCAATGCGCGTCATGGTTCTTACAGACAAAGTGAAATGGTTACAATGCATCTGAGCCAGTGTGGACTAGCAAACAGACCCACAGAGTCAGAGGCTGGCATTTTCTTTTCAACAACTATCAGTGGACTGAAGATGTTGATACTCATGTTTATTTTATTCAGACTCATCTTTTATTCTGACTTTGGTATCAACATAGCTTCAGTGCACTTATAATTGTTGAAAAGGAAATGCCAGTTTGCTAGTCCATCTCTGGCTCAGTGTCTAGGATTTGGACTAGAGTGTGGGGTTAGGATTAAGAGTGTGTTAATGGGGTTGTAGTGTACTCTAGCTGTGTGTCTGCTCCATCAGGCAGAGGAAAACCTATTTGTCAGAGGTGTGAAACAGGCTCTGCTCTGAGGGCCTTTGTGCCAACACACACACACACACACACACAGAGACAGACAGACAGACAGACAGACAGACAGACAGACAGACAGACAGACAGACAGACAGACAGACACAGCACTGGGCTGGGGCTCTGGGCTGCAGACACCAAAGGAGCTTAGCAGGACTCAGCAGAGTGGAAACTGGCGTCATTCAAATGATTCTCACAGGAAGTAGCTACTGAACCAGACCAGCTGTTTTCTACAGACAGTCAGACAGACAGGCATGCGGGCAGGCAGACACTAACCTTTGTTGAGGCCCTTCAGTTTGGAGGAGGGTTTTAGTTGCTGAAGAGCTAAACATAACAGTTTAACCCTCTGAAAGATAAACATTTTCTCTATGATATTTACTGCCTTAACACATACAATATATTTGTTTTAACACGGACCATCTTTAGTTCCAGGCTCGTCTCATAGACAAGACATAACATAGTAAACAAAAATCTGGGACACTCAAATTAGTATGACATGTTATGTTTGGTGTGGTTAAATATTACAGAAGATTAGTTAATTTGTAAACGAAAGTAGGAAAGTTGGTGGGTAGGCATATAACGTGAATGTCTAGTAAAGTAAGTAGTTGCAAAACTACTTACTACTTTTGAACTACTTTCCAACTACTTAGCATGTTAGCTAACCCTTCCCCTAACCTTAACCTAAGCCTATAACCTTTAACCTAGCTAATGTTAGCCACCTAGGTAGCCTTAGTGACCTAGCCACCTAGCTAATGTTAGCCACAACCAATTGGAATTCGTAACATAGGTGCTCCGCTACCGGGGCCGATTGGGTGGGCGTCAGGGGCCACAGGGCCAGGGAGACACTGCATACTGGATGAATAGAGGATTCACTGTTGTTGCTCATCATACATATTGAAAATTCTTAATATATTGTACGAATTTCAATTCGTAACAAATCATACGAATTGGAATTCATAACATATCATACAAAATGGACATCCACAAATGATTACATACCATACCAAATGTAACATATCACACTAATTTGAGTGTCCCTGATTTTCAATTACTATGTTACGTCTACCCCTGAGTCAAGGTTGTCATTTCAGACAGTTTGGAGGAGGGTTTTAGTTGCTAAACATAACAGTGTAATAAATCATCAATTATAATAGAAGAGTTAGAGTGTCCGACATGTCTTTGGATTTGATATAGTACAGTATCACCCCTAGTGGAATACCACACACTGATGTTGTATTGAGAATAATGGATGGTTCTTCTGCTGTAATGCCCATCATTGATGTATGGGAAGTGTTTTACAGTATGTCTCTTACAGTATGGGCCCGTCCGAAATGGCACCCTATTAGCCGGCTCTGGTCAAAAGTAGTGTACTTTATAGGGGATAGAGTGCCATTTGGGAAGCAACCTATGTCTTTACTGTATCTTCCACTTTGTCTTCTTTTGTTCTGTAAAATAAAAGTGGGGTGACATCAACCGGGGTTCGTCAATGTTTTACTTTTCTTCTCTCGCATCTCCTTTTTGCTTCCCGCTCTTTCCCTCCCCTTCTTTCTCAACTTCCCTCTGTCGTTGTAGGCTATCATTGTAGGCTAGTAAAACGAAATGCATGCTCTTCAACCCATCGCTGCCCGCACCCGCTCGCCCGACTAGCATCACTACTCTGGACGGTTCTGACTTAGAATATGTAGGCAACTATAAATACCTGGGTGTATGGCTAGACTGTAAACTCTCCTTCCAGACTCACATTAAACATCTCCAATCCAAAGTTAAATCTATAAAATCTATAAAATGCCAAACATACTCTTTAAAACTTATTATCCTACCGATCCTTGACTTCGAGATGTCATTTACAAAATAGCCTCCAACATTCTACTCAGCAAATTGGATGCAGTCTATCACAGTGCCATCCGCTTTGTCATCAAAGCCCCATATACTACCCAACACTGCGACCTGTATGCTCTCGTTGGCTGGTCCTCGCTACATATTCGTCACCAAACCCACTGGCTCCAGGTCATCTATAAATCTTTGCTAGGTAAAGCTCCACCTTATCCCAACTCACTGGTCACTATAGCAACACCCACCTGTAGCATGCGCTTCAGCAAGTGTATTTCATTGGTCATCCCCAAAGTCAAGACCTTTTTTGGCTGCCTTTCCTTCCAGTTCTCTGCTGCCAATTACTGGAACGAACTGCAAAAATCACTGACGTTGCAGACTTATTTCTCCCTCACAAACTTTAAGCGTCAGCTGTCAGAGCAGCTTACCGATCGCTGCAGGTGTACACAGCCCATCTGTAAATAGCTCATCCAAACAACTACCTACCCCATCCCCATATTTGTTTATGTTTATCTGCTCTTCTGCACTCCAGTATTTCTACTTGCACATCCTCATCTGCACATCTATCACTCCAGTGTTAATTGCTAAACTGTAATTACTTCGCCACCATTGGCCTATTTATTGCCTTACCTCCTCACTTCATTTGCACACACTGTATACAGATATTCTATAGTGTTATTGACTGTACGTTTGTTTATCTCATGTGTAACTCTGTGTTGTTGTTTGTGTCGCACTGCTTTGCTTTATCTTAGCCAGGTCGCAGTTATAAATGAGAACTTGTTCTCAACTGGCCTACCTGGTTAAAAATAAAGGTGAAATAAAAATGAAATCAATACAAATTCAGTGTTTGGGTTTCCTTATAATCCTCTTTTCTACTGAGGTCAATTGCCTGATAAGTGCGAACCATCTAAGGGCATACCTATTTTTTGAAAACATCCATCTATTCCCTCCTTGTAAATCATTATAGAGTTTCTCCCTCTCTCACACCCACGGGTCAAAGCACCATGACACAGCCATTGTTCGTTTAGATACACATTTCAAAACACCCAGAAGTACTAACATTCTATTTTTCAGTGTCTGTGAACTGCCATTGTAAAGTGCACGAGATATTTTGCTCAGAACGTTGTTGCCCATAAAACCTGTAAAAAAAACTTCAAAAGAAAGACAAGAGCGCTAATAAAAAATATATCACTTGTTTTTCTCTCAGGACCACATGTCTGTTTTTACCATGTTGGACAAATCACAGGATCTTCAATGAGCAGGGAAAAGACAAGCCTAAAAACACTCTGTAACCATGGCAACAATATGTGGGTGTTAAGTGATAAACTCTCACCCCAATTCTATTGGCCGCTTAACAAAATAACCTCAAGCGATAATAAAAAGAATGCAAATACAAACTCCTTTCAAAAATATTCACATAAAAAAATTTTTTTTTTATATCCAACATTATAAAAGAACGTCTGACTATATTTGGAGTGTGACTGATGAAGATTCAAACAGTTGTAGTTCAATTATAGTCATAAATATAGGTGCTGCAAACGCCTGTGATGTGAGAAAATTTCCTGGAAAGAAAAAAACTCCCCAAATAATATTTGCAGCTGTTCTGACAGACAAGTCTCTAGATACACCTTGACAGTGGTGGAAAAAGTACCCAATCGTCATACTTGAGTAAGAGTAAAGATACACTGTACCTTAATAGAAAATTACTCAAGTTAAAGTGAAAGTCACCCAGTAAAACACTACTTGAGTAAAAGTCTAAAAGTATTTGGTTCTTAATATACTTAAGTATCAAAACGAAATGTAATTGCTAAAATATACGTAAGTATCAAAAGTACAGGTATAAATCATTTCAATTCCTTATATTGCAGTTTTTTACGATTGCTTACACACTAAAATTGAACTTTTCCCACAATTAGCAAAACCTTACACGCAAGGAGCAAAACACAAGGCTAGATTTGCACAACTGTAAGCACATTGTCAGCTTCACAATATTTGCAAAACATTACACACAGTGATTTGCAAAACACTAAACTCACTTGTATACATCAGACACAGAAGTATATCATGATGTCACTTCCTTGCAATTCCAAAGCACTGACTGTCAAATTACCATACTTATGAGCCAATCTGTTAAACACAGCCATTAGGTGCACAAGCACATGATTGCTAAATTGTCGACACACCAATCAGGTTTAAGCACTATAAAAATGCAGCAGGTAGGTTTCACCTGCCTTAAACCAAAATGGAAGGAGTCAGAAGAAGTGTGAGGGTGAGAGGAGGAGTATGTAGAGGAGGTAGAGAAGGATGTAGAGATAGAGAAGGAGGTAGAGGTAGAGGAAGAGGCAGAGGTCGAGCCAGAGGTCGAGGAAGACCTGAAGCAGGGGGAGAACGTGCACATAGAAGAAGAGGACCAAACTTATCAAATGACATTAGTGCAACACTAGTGGACCATGTTGTGAACCATGGATTGACGCTGAGGGAGGCTGGACTGAGAGTTCAGACAAATCTTAGCAGATATACAGTGGCATCTGTCATAAGGACTTTGACAGGAAAACAGGTAAAAGATCTGTCTACAGTTACAGTAATCAGCTGCTTATTGTATGCACGATATCAACACTTGTGATACCCCTTCCTGTGACATTGTACAGTAAGTTACATGTATTATTCTCTACATAGGATTGAGGGTCGGGAACAACAAGGAGGAAGGGGGCCCATATTCACGCAAGAACAAGAGAGAGATAATAAACATGGTTTTGGCCAATAATGCTATCAGGCTCAGAGAACTACAAGCCCACATTATCGGTGACCATGCCATTTTCAATTAATGTCCATCAGGTCTTCGTCAACACTGGCATGCATCCTGAAAAGACATCAGGTTGAAATAAAACAACTTTATCGAGTGCCTTTTGAGCGGAATTCAGAGGGGGTCGAACGGCTGTGGCATGAGTATGTGGAGGTTTGTATTGTTCACTTTAGCACTGTGATGTTGCATACTGCACACGTGACTTTTTACATTGACTGTATACTAGACCTATCCTGAACTACACAATCTTGTCTTTCACTGTATTTCAGGGAGTTTTGCAGATGGATGCTGAGGAAATCCTGCATGAATTCATATATATTGATGAGGCAGGGTTCAACCTCACAAAAGCAAGAAGGAGAGGCAGAAATATCATTGGCCACAGGGCTATAATCAAAGTCCCAGGGCAACGTGGGGATAACATCACCCTTTGCGCTGCCATTTCACAGCATGGGGTTGGCCTCCGTCATGCCAAAATGGGCCCTTACAACACACCTCACATTCTCACATTTTTGGCCCGATTGCACCACATCGTCACAGCAGGTAATGAAATGCACCATCCACAGTTGACAGTACTATACCTTCCACCATACTCTCCGTTTCTAAACCCTATCGAATAGTTTTTCTCTGCATGGCGGTGGAAGGTTTACGATCTCCAGCCCCAGGCTCAGGTACCCCTCATTCAGGCCATGTAGGACGCCTGTGACCAAGTCGACGCCGCAGATGTGCAAGGATGGATTTGACTTTCAAGACGGTTCTTCCCGCGTTGTCTTGCTAATGACGATATTGCTTGTGATGTTGATGAAATTCTCAGCTAGGCGAAGAGATAATGTATAGTATGTTTACTGTAGTATTTTCTGTACAATAGTCTTTTTTTTTCAGATTTTTTATGGTTGTTATTTTCTGTAATTGTAACCTGTACTGGATACAGTATTTTACGTTTGTCTGTTTGCTGAGCTAACAGTGTTATGTACACTACTGTAGTAGCATGAAAACTGGGACATGTTTTGTTGTGATTCTCCACGTTGACTGATTTGGGTATATGGAGAGAAATACATTATATATTCCTCAGTCTGCAGCATTGGTCTTGTGTAGTGTTTGTATAGTTGCACTTTCTGTGTACTTCACTTACAGTACTCTAATCACTGACAATTAGACTTGGTAAAAGTGTTTTAGGTTAGCAACAGCAGTGTGTAACTGGTTCAAAAAGATTGAAGTCGTATGAAATGTGTGTGTTTCGTATGGTAACAAAATATTATTTTTATGAAGTCGTGTATAGTTTTGACAAGTGTTCCATTTTGCAAATGATCTGAAGTGTTGTGCTACTTTGGTGTAGGGTTGTGCTAATTGTGTGTAGTGATTTGACAAACCGGGCCCTGTTTTCAAAATTGTGCTTAAAACAATTGAAAAAAACTAAGGAAACCAGACGGAACCATTTTCTTGTTTTTTTTGCAATTTATGGATAGCCAGTGGCACACTCCAACACTCACACATAATTTACAAATGAAGCATGTTTGTTTAGTGAGTCCGCCAGATCAGAGGCAGTAGGGATGACCAGGGATGGTCTCGTGATACCTGTGTGAATTGAACGATTTTCCTGTCCTGCTAAGCATTCAAAATGTAACGAGTACTTTTGGGTCTCAGGGAAAATGTATGGAGTTAAGAGTATTTTCTTTAATATAGTAAAATAAAAGCAAAAGCACTCAACTATAAATAGTAAAGTACAGATACCCCCCAAAAAACGATTTTGACTTAATTACTTTACACCACTGCTCCTTGCTAAATAAAAAGTAATCAAAAGAAAGAAGCAAAACCTTTGTGTTTGATCAACATAATGGTTTACCCAGATGGTTTATTTTGACTATTTGTTCAAATGTGTTACGGTATGAAAGTCTGTTACTCAACTGCAGCTTATTTATCCTTCAGACTGTGTGTGTGTGTGTGTGTGTGTGTGTTATGTCTGTGGGCTACACACTGAGGTTGAGTAACATACACAGGCTGAATCTGAAATAGCCCCCTTTTCCCTAATACAGTGCACTACTTTTGGTGCCAACTATGGTGCCATTTTGGACACAGAAACTGATTGCCCAGTGTTGTGCAGCCTAGCCTAATGTGTTGGAGGGAGGATTCTGGTCTGTCTTTTATAATCTGATTTATTGGCGTAGTTTATGAGGGTTATTCCTTCAGCCCTTCATTCAGACTGCCATCCTCAGAAGTCCTTGGCTGACCCTAATATAATTGATTTGAATGAGGATGAAGAAGTTCACCTAGTATGTCCCTGGCCAGGCCATTCATACAGTCATACTGTCACACAGCTGGTTGTTCATTTCTCTAATACCCTGTTACACACACACACGCATGCACACCCACACACACACACACACACACACACACAGTTGGGGACACAATTCAGACCCATTTAAAATCCAATTTTCCCTAACCCCTAACCCTTGCTCCTAACCCTAGCTCCTAAAACTAACCCTAAACCTAATTATAAGCCTAACACTAATTCTAACCTTAACCATAAACCCCCTAGAAATAGCATTTTACCTTATGGGGACTAACAAAATGTCCAACATTTTTGTTAATTTACTATTCTTGTGGGTTCTTCTGGTCCCCACACATATAGTTAATCACGTCCACACACGCACACACACGCACACACAAGCACACACACTAATACCCAGTCACAGCGAGGTGACCTGGCAGGCCTAGGGAGCCGACCCTGCAGTGCTGTCTCTGTAATGAATAAGTGACCTTGACTGGAGACATCAGACAGAGCAGGCCAAGCTCAGCATGAGTCCTCTGTACGGACTAGAACTACCTGGGTTCAAATACTATTTGAAATCATTTCCAATGCCTTCATCTTTGCTTGACTGAGCTTGTCTGGCTTAACGGGCCACCAGAATAGTCCCAAAACTGCAAACCATGTCCATCTGGCACTCTAGGCAGGCCAGAGCAGACGCTTAAAGTATTTTTTTTTTAAATAATACTATTTGAACCCAGGCCTGTCCTATGGACACAGATGGAGCTCTGAGCTGAGCCGAGCTCCTGTCGGATTACAAATGACCACTGACCCTGCCCTGGCTATGCTCTATCAATGACCTCTGACAGCACTCAAGATTTATAACAGCCAGTGGTTTTATATGAACAAATGTTTGTGTGTGTCTAGAGAGAACCTTGGCTTGTCCCCAGGTTGGCAAGGAAGTCTGCTATGCATGCAAGATTACCCCAGTGAAGACAAGGAAACAGACAGGGGAAACGTTTCTAGGAATGATATTGTAATTCTTGTGGGTAACTTGTTTTTCTTACACCGGAGTTGGTGTTTTTATTTCCATCCTCTTGTGTATTCGTTGGTTGTGCCACAAGCGGACGCATTCAGGAAAGTATAATCCACCTTGAAAACATATTTTTCTTGGCTCATGAATCTGTTGAAAATCAAGAAAAAAACAACTATCTGAACAGAAAAGCTCCCTGGCCCCTTAGAGCTCTCAACAACAACAACAAAAAACAATGAACATACAACGAAAACAACAACAGCAATCCACCTCCTTTTTGTCAATAGAAATGTGTTTGTTTGTTTGTAACTTCCAGAGGACATGACACTCTTTACACACTACGGAGCCGAGCCGCAATGTCATTCGTAGAGAATATACAGTAGTTGTAACGGATGGAAAATATATTAAAGCCAGGCTAGAAAGAGTGCAGGAGAGATACACATCATCTCTGTTCTGGAAGAGATCCCACAGAACTGTAATACTCTTTTCAAACTGGCTTGCGTGTTTTATTCGAACGTCATCCCTTTACGGTTACAGCAACTATGGTGGACGACACGGGAACCAGGCGGGAACACTACGGCTCGCGTGAAAAGGGTATAAGGTTGAAACCTGAACACAAATCATGCAGATGAAGCACTGAGCCGTCATGACCATCAGCCCACTGTAACTGGCCTACTGGTCTGAAAACGTCTTGTTCATTTAGTTATCCTGTGCCGTCTGGTCACACAATAAAGACATGTAAAATCACACATTTTCGTAAACACAGTTCACAAACCACATGGGTCAAAGTCTCATTTGAAATTGGTAGGCGCAGACATGTGGATTTAATCTCTTTTAATACACACGTAAAGTTACAAAGTGTACGCATGTAGCTATCATAGTAATAATGATCTTAAAGAAAGGTGTGTAACAGATTATTGTTGTCATAAGTCTGTCATGCAGTTGAAGGGTCAATTTAGTGTATTATTATAAATAAATATAAGGAATAGAAAATATAACAAAAACAGACATACATACGTCGCTACATGCATGAACATAAGGTAGCAACAACGGGAACTTAAACATGTCCCTTTCTCGTTTGTTTAGACATAGAATAAATTAGAGATATAAACACATGTGGAACATATAACATGACTTGAGGTCTGACATAATATGAATCTGATCCCTGCTTTTTGTGGTTTGTCTGTCTGGAGGGAAGCCCCACTACTACAGTAAATACTGTATTATATTGTCCTATGTGTGAGGCCCCACTACTACAGTAAATACTGTATTATATTGTCCTATGTGTGAGGCCCCTCTACTACAGTAAATACTGTATTATATTGTCCTATGTGTGAGGCCCCTCTACTACAGTAAATACTGTATTATATTGTCCTATGTGTGAGGCCCCTCTACTACAGTAAATACTGTATTATATTGTCCTATGTGTGAGGCCCCACTACTACAGTAAATACTGTATTATATTGTCCTATGTGTGAGGCCCCTCTACTACAGTAAATACTGTATTATATTGTCCTATGTGTGAGGCCCCTCTACTACAGTAAATACTGTATTATATTGTCCTATGTGTGGGGTCCCTCTACTACAGTAAATGCTGTATTATATTGTATTATAAGGCCTCTCTACTACCAGATCTGTATTATAAGGCCTACAGTAAATACTGTATTATCCTAGGATGGGGCCCTAGCCTGGTCCCCAATCTGTATTATAAGGCCTACAGTAAATACTGTATTATCCTAGGATGGGCCCTAGCCTGGTCCCAGATCTGTTTGTGTTGTATTGCCAACTCCTATGGTCAGTTGGCAAGACAGCAGATCTGGGACCAGGCTAGGGAGGCCCCTCTCTCTACTATTTATTATATTGCTGCTATAACCAGTGCTTGACTTGGCCAGGAGCTCACTGGAGCTGAGTACCGGCGCCTCAAATGTTCTACTGCTTGAGCTCCTGTTCCTCTTATTGAATATTAGCTCAAAAGTATTGTGAATATAAAGAGTACAGGCACCCAAAACGAGTACCGGAGCATGTTTCAGTTCAAGTCAAGCACTGGCTATAACAATACAGGCACTTTGTTTGGTTCTGAGTGATCTGGATCTAGCCTGGTCCCAGATCTGTCTATGCTGCCTTGCCATGACAATAGGCAAAGCAGCAAAAACAGATCTGGGACCAGGCTAATTTGGATCCTGATATCAACTGAATGATAGTTTCACATTAATAGACAACAGATGCCCTCATTCTATATTTCCAAAACACAACTCTTAGGCCTACTAAAGCGTAAATGAGGGATACAAAGTATATTGAAAGCAGGTTAATTAAGAAATGAACATCCCACCATGCTTAGGGTCATATAAAAAATGCCCAGCCAGTTGCCCATTATTTGTGTGTGTGTGTGTGTGTGTGTGTGTGTGTGTGTGTGTGTGTCTCAGATCACCAGATCTCCACCACAGTCAACAACACACCAAATGATGGAAGGAAAGGTGTCAAACACTTGTAGAATCTAGGCAAAGGTGGATTGAAGCTGTTTTCCGGCGGCTAGTGGTGCCCCAACACCCTATTAAGACACTTTATGTTGGTGTTTCCTTTATTTTGCCAGTTACCTGTATATCGGTCATAGTATATATTCATCATAATCTCTTACACAATCTGTAAATAATAATGGTCGTATTGTACTGTGCCTCTGCAACACTTTCAATAATTATATTTAAAATCATTGATTTACATGGAATGGTAATTTCCTACATTGTACAGTCTAAATTAAATTCCTCGTGGTTTTTCTATAATGTGTTATTACTTGTGCATGGACTTGACACCATAAAATATTCAGATGTGGTCATCTCTGCATAGTAGCAATGTGATATCTCTCTTGTGGGCAGTCTGTGAAGAGTCACGTCTCCATGTGTTTATGAGCTATCCTCATAGCATGACATCCATACATGACGGTGGCCGGCTGTGTTGCACTTCTAAGAAGTACTTATAAGAAGTCTCTCTCTCTCTCTATCTCTTCTCGCTATGTTGAACATTCTCCCGTGTGCCTAGTATTGTTAATCCAGATTTTAAAAATCAGATTTCTCTCCAGATGTGAAATATAATCACATAATTGCATCCTTGCTTGTTGTCGAAGCCTTGGTCTGCTAGATTCATTCACTCCCTCTTCTCTCTCTCTCTCTCTCTCTCTCTCTTCTCGCTATGTTTAACATGCTCCAATGTGTCTAGTATTGTTTATCCAGAGTATTTATTCTGATTTCTCCCCAGGTCTCCTCTTACTTGTTTGACTCTTTCTCTTTTCACAAGTCACCATTGTTCTTTCTTTCTTTCTTTCTTTCTTTCTTTCTTTCTTTCTTTCTTTCTTTCTTTCTTTCTTTCTTTCTTTTTCTTTCTTTCTTTCTTTCTTTTTCTTTCTTTCTTTCTTTCTTTCTTTGAAACCAGATATTCCTCTCCCGCTCTTCTGAGTGAAGATCAATTCCACCTCAGGCATGCATTTAGAAAACATTTTGATTTGATTTCCTGTAGTTCATCCATAATATTAGCTTCCACTACTTCAACCGCCCCTCCTCCAAGGATTGCTCCCAAGATTGCTCCCACGCTCTCATCCTCTGTTTATTCTGCTTCCAAAAATGGTCCTCTCCAGTTATTTCTTTCACTCTCACTCTTACTCGCTCTCCCTCCCTCTCTGTCTCTCAATTCAATTCAATTTAAGGGCTTTATTGGCATGGGAAATGCTCACTCTCTCTCTCTCCCTCCCTCCCACCCTCCCTCTCCCTCTCCCTCTACTGGGTTTCAGACAGTTACTCTAGATCTAAATAAAAGAGTAAAAGTCATCCACTGTTCCTCTACCTTCATATCATCTTTCCTCTCCTCTCTTCAGGCCTCTGATTGGAGTTGGGTTGCAGCCAATAATCAGCATAGGAACCTCCCTACAAGAAGAGACAGAAAAGAGACAAGGACACACACACACACAAACAAACACGCACACGTGCAGACACACACACATACACACACACGCACACACGTACACTCAGCTAGTTAATCAATACAAGTGGTAGGTAGTACAGAGATCCAAAGACTTGGCTCTGTGGAATTAGTCCCATTCACCCTCCCACAGCATCTGTAGCTGCATCCAAAATGGCACCCTATTTCCTATATAGTCCACTACATTTGACCAGGCCCCAAAATAAGCGCAATTTGTAGGTAATGGGATGCCATTTGGGGCCCAGATTGTTTCTCCATCTGCATATTCAATCCACACACTCATGCAGTCAATGTAGGAGATTATAAACTCATGCATATGTAATCAGAACCATACAGCCAGTACAACGTGTATGTCTAAGATTAACAATGAATTGCACCAGTATCAGCTTCTCTCTCTCTCTCTCTCTCTCTTTCTCTCTCTCTTTCTCTCTCTCCCTATCTCCCTCTCTCCCCTCCTCTCTCTCCCAATTATTATTATTTTTTTTTCAATTCAATTTGCTTTATTGTCATGACGTAAAGCTTACTTTGGATATTTACAATATGAAAATAATAATAATCAAAATGATCAACGGGACAACAGTAACAACAACATCCAAGTGTCAAAATAACCATACATTGAACAATAACAATAAGCATACAGTAGAGGACATGTGCAGGTTGATTGGTCTGTCAGACACTGTCCCTCAACTTATGGCAGGCAGAAATGTAGTGCACTGCCAACACACAGCTCTCTGCATCCTCCCCCAACAGGACGGGTAGCCTACTCTCATCAGAGAGGTCTTTGAAACCTTGAATAAGGGTTTCAAATTTGGGGAAATGACACTCTCGAATTGTTTTATATTTTTTACATTTTGTCAGAAAATGCAGCTCCGTCTCAGGTTCTGCTGTTGTGCAGTGGTTGCACAGCCTTTCCTCTACAGGGAGTCCGGTTTTCCTAAGTCTACCCTTCTCAATGGCAAGGCTGTGCTCACTGAGCCTGTACTCTCTCTCGCTCTCCCCCTATTTCTCTCTCTCTCTCCCTACCTCTTCCCCTCTTTCTCTCTCTCTCCCAATTCAATTCAATCTCTCTCTCTCTCCCTCTCCACCATCTCCATCTCTCTCTCCCTCTCTCTCTCTCTCTCCCGCTCCACCTTTTTTTTCTCTCTCTCTCCCTCTCCCCATCTCTCTCTCTCTCTCTCTCTCTCTCTTTTTCACTCAGTCTGCTGTCTGGCTGCTTTGTTCTGTAGTTTGAGCCATAGCGTACTGTGAGCTTATGCACTGCTTTGTACATTAGGCATGTAAGTCCAGTCAACAAACATTTAATGTACTGCCCATGTCGTCTTGCGAGAGGTGAAGTAATTTGTAGCCTTGAAGGGAATCACCGTCCGACAACTGCACTGTTCTCTTTATATAGAGACAGACATGTAGAGACAACGTATAATACAGGATGTTTATACTCCATGGTAAGCTTATTCAAAGGAGCATTTGAATATCTTTCTCTGTTTTCGTTCCGTTTCTACAGTACCAAGTGAACATCTTATCCTGCTGTTGATATATGTATATTTATAGGTACAGTACCTATACAGGTGCTGTAAAGGTCTATATTCCATTACGTAGTGTCGATGTCTTCACTCACATTTGTCCTCCTCAGCTGACTCACGTTTCTCCTCTCGTTCAATAGCAACCTCCTCGGTGTGAGGGAGAGAAGACAGAGGGGACAGACAGACAGACAGGGGATGTTTCATAGGGGTCCTTCCTTCCTGGCCATAACACAGCTGTCCATGTTTCCGTGTTGGGGGAAATGTGTTTGCTGCCTGAAGGTCAGTGCGGGCTGTCCTCTAGTCTTAGGTGCTGGCAGCAGTGGAGGTGGTGGTGTGTGTGTGTGAGACAGTACAAGTTGTCCTTGGTGGAGTGTGTGTGCTCTAAAAATTGAAGAATATTTTTTTTTAAACAAGTAAATAAATAAATAGAATCTCAAAAAGATAGGAATCAAAATGATTGACACCCCTGTTTTTAATACTCCAGCGCCCTACCCTTGTGAGGATAACAATGCGATTGGAAAACACATTGGGAGGGATCTTAGATCATTCCTCCATACAGAATATTTCCAAGATCCTTGATATACTTTGTCTGCATCATCAAAGATCCACCAGCATATTTGAGCATATATAATCCACCAGCATATATAAGATGCATATGTAGAGAAGTATCCTATACCTAATGAAAAAACACGGTGGTGGATCTTTGATGTTGTGGGGCTATTTGGCTTCCACTGGTTCTGGGTTCTGGGGCCCTTGTTAAGGTTAAGGTCAACGGTATCATGCACTTGATCAAGGACCAGGACATTTAAAAATCCTTAAAGAAATGGTTAATTAATTGACCACCAAATCATCATTCTGCAATGGGCATCCCATCTTAGTCTCCGGACTTGAAAACCTGTGGTTTGAATTGAAGAGGGCAAGTCCATATGCGCCACAGATGAAGGATATCAAGGATCTTGAAATATTCTGTATGGAGGAATGGTCTAAGATCCCTCTCGATGTGTTCTCCAACTTCATCAACAACAACAAAAATGTAAGGGCAGTGTCATTATCCTCACAAGGGTAGGATGCTGGAGTATTGATAACGGGGGTGCCAATAACTTTGATCCCTATCTTTATGAGATTTTTTAAATTACTTGTTTAACAAAATCTCCTTCTCTAAGCAATTGTATTAGTATCAATTAATATAATTTTCAACAACAAAAATAGCATACAATATAGGTCAGTATTTGTATTATTTATTTCTTAATGATTTTTTTGCTCATCTTTATCAAAGGTGTCAACAAATATTGACCGAACTGTACGTACGTGTGAGTGTCTGAATGTGTCAGTAGAGGCTGTCCTTGGTGGTGGAGGTGTGTGTGGTGGTGGAGTCGTCAGGTATGGAGCCCCTGCGCGGGGTTCTTGGTCTGCAGCGTAACAGGGCCTGTAGCTCCCTGGACACAGAGCTGCTGAAGAAGGTGTAGATCCAGGGGTTGGTACACGAGTTCAGACTGGCCAGCAGCATCAGGATGGTGAACGCTACGCCTGCAGAGAGAGAGAGGACACACATACGGTCAGGCAAAGACACACACGCGGACGCGATCAGGCAAACGCACACGCAGCCATCAGTCAGCCTGCAGGGAAGTGAGGGACATTGCATTGCCAGAGCCAGCAGCACAGCAGCCGTAGGCTACAACCAGTAAATTACAGCAGAGCTGACTGATCGCAATAGACTGTGAAGGTCAGAGATATAGATAGGTAAGGGGTCATACAGAATAGAAGTTCCTCCTCTTTGCTAATAACAGAGGTTGGGTGATTGTGGAGGCCAGGTCATCTGATACAGCACTCCATCACTCTCCTTCTTGGTCAAATAGCCCTTACACAGTCAGGAGGTGTGTTTTGGGTCATTGTCTTGTTGAAAAACTAATGATAGCCCCACTAAGCGCAAACTAGATGGGATGGCGTATCGCTCCGGAATGCTGTGGTAGCCATGCTAGTTAAGTGTGCCTTGAATTCGAAATAAATCACTGACATTGTCATCAGAAAAGCACCCCCACATACCTCCTCCTCCATGCTTCACGGTGGGAATCACACATGTGGAGATCATCCATTCACCTGCTCTGCATCTCACAAAGACACAGCGGTTGGAACCAAAAATCTCAAACTTGCTTTCCACCGGTCTGATGTCCATTGCTCGTGTTCCTTGGTCCAAGCAAGTCTCTTCTTCTTATTGGTGTCCTTTAGTAGTGGTTTCTTTGTAGCAATTCGACCATGAAGGCCTGATTCACTCAGTCTCCTCTGATGTTGAGATGTGTCTGTTACTTGAACTCTGTGAGGCATTTATTTGGGCTGCAATCTGAGGTGCAGTTAATTCTAATGAACTTATCCTCTGCAGCAGAGGTAACT
This sequence comes from Oncorhynchus tshawytscha, assembly GCF_018296145.1. Lineage (NCBI taxonomy): Eukaryota > Metazoa > Chordata > Actinopteri > Salmoniformes > Salmonidae > Oncorhynchus > Oncorhynchus tshawytscha. Next base: position 7,896,296 of record NC_056450.1, on the reverse strand, counting down.
CTGGGTCTTCCTTTCCTGTGGCGGTCCTCACGAGAGCCAGTTTCATCATAGCACTTGATGGTTTTTGCGACTGCATTTGAAGAAACTTTCAAAGTTCTTGAAATGTTCTGGATTGACTGACCTTCATGTCTTAAAGTAATGATGGACTGTCATTTATCATTGCTTATTTGAGTTGCCATAATATAGACTTGATCTTTTACCAAATAGGGCTATCTTCTATATACCACACCAACCTTCTCACAACACAACTGATTGGCTCAAACGCATTAAGAAGGAAAGACATTCCACAAATTAACTTTTAACAAGGCACACCTGTTAATTTAAATGCATTCCAGGTGACTACATCATGAAGCTGGTTGAGAGAATCCCAAGAGTGTGCAAAGCTGTCATCGAGGCGAAGGGTGGCTGCTTTGAAGAATCTCAAATATAAAATATATTTTGATTTGTTAAACACTTTTTTGTTTACTATATGATTCCATATATGTTATTTCATAGTTTTGATGTCTTCACAAATATTCTACAATGTAAAAAATAGTACAAATAAATAAAATCCTTGGAATGAGTAGGTGTGTCCAAACTTTTAACTTGTACCATGTGACCTCACAGGACTAGAATGCACTGCTTCCCTCTCTCTCTTAGCTCTTAGCCTCTTATTCTGCTGGACCACTCAAGCTAGACCTCTCAAGCTGGACCTCTCAAGCTGGACCACTCTAGCTGGACCTTTCTTCAGGAGGGAGAAGAACCTCCATCTTCAGTAGGCCGACCACAGGGCCTGCATGGACCTTAGCCTATAATGGCAAGAACTGGTGAACTGATCATTTTGGGGAATGTACCTTTTAGGGATTAGACTTGTATTGAGCACTGTCAGTACAAGGAGCCTATAAAGGGCTAGCGTAGCCTGAACGGTACACTTAAGCTATCCTTCTTCAAGGAAAGAAGGAGAAGACAATTAGAGCACAGACTGAGTATAACATCCTTTCATGTTCAGGATCTCGAGGTCTTTACTTATAGTCTTTCATTCTATTGCCCACCTTTCCATGATCATTATCATTTATGTTTGTAAATATTTTGGTTAGTGTTATTAAATGTTGATTGTATAAAGAACTTGTGTTTGTCTTGTTATTCTGGGAAAGAACTCCGATTGATTCTCAAAGAATTCATACCTTCAGATGAATCAATTCATTACTATTATTCTAACTGTAGCTTTATGAGCCATAACTAAAATAACTGACACATCAGGTCTTCTTAGAATACCATTTTTTTCCCAATAACTGGACTGATGCCCCGTTTATAATTTCATAGTAATAAGTGTACACTCTACTTTACAATAGTGCTGTTAAAAAGGCCAGCTCTTATTTAGCCGTTTCATCATCCCTAATCTAGTAGTTAAATTGTATTTGCCCAACACCTTATTTTCACCAAAGTGGTACCTATAAATCACCCCACTTGTATCAGCCAATCACAGTCCGGCGTTCCCTGTCTACCTCCTGCCATCAGATTGAGATCGCGCCGTCTGAAGAGAAGGAAGGACATATTGGACTGTTTTCTATGATTTCTGTTATTGCCTGCATCTAATTGTAAGTACTGTACATGTCATTGCTTCTTTAGTTGGCTGTTGCTAAGGCAGTCAAGTTATTTACCATATTTAGAAGGTATTTTCCTTTACATCATGCTAGTTACTCTTTTAGCCAGCTAGCCAAGTAGGTGCTAGCCAGTCATGCCAGCTAATTTATACTCTGTGTACCACATGCCTAGTTTAGGATATTATTTTTACGTTCATATTGTCAGTTTATGTAGGAGAGTTAAAAAGGTTATTCCATCAAACTTCAAATTATTAGAATAGTACACAACGCAGAACAGAACAAACAGGTTGGGGGTCAGTGGCCCAAGCCCACAAACAGGAATATTCTAAATTCAGACAGAAGTCAGATCGCTATGGTCGCCAGGAACTTTACTTTTGGTGTCTATTTTTAATTGTTGCGCTACTGGTGCTGCCTGTTGATGTTAGGTAGGCAGCTACAGTAGCTGAATGATATTAACATCTTCGGGTTTTGTTTCATTAAATGTATTTTATTTCATCTGGGTGCTTGCGTCACCTACTAACACCCTGGTACTACCCGTAGCTCCCATTCTCCTCAGTCCTACAAAAGCACTAACGTGAAATAAATAAAACATCCCGAGGTTAATGCTATAGATATTGTTATACGGTGGTGTGAGACTATTGAAACATGTACCTTTGAGAGTTTTATTGTTGATATTAATATAGTTTACAGAGTGCTAAAAATTGTTGCTGTTGCTAGCTAGCATGCCTTTCTGTGATACAGACGGTTCGCTGAGCTGCCGTTGCATTATGGGAGAGTAGTTTTGGCCCTCTACGGTTTGAATGGGATAGAGGCGATTTCACGTTGTAGCTTGTTTGTGTTGCAGTGTTTTTGTACATGAGTTGTTGTATTTTGGTACTGTAAACACTGAAAGCACCTAGCAATGTATTAGGGATGTGAGACAGGATATGTGTTTTACCTTTCTTCATGCTCCTGTATAGAACAACTGGTCAGATGGTGCATTGGAGACTGATGTGTTCCTGTCCTGTCTTTTCACAATACTATTGCAGGTATGATTTTATTGTCTAAGAATTAAGATTATACATTCTTTGTATTAAGGACTGGTTATTATTTTATAGTATACATTATGGCTTTATGTATGAGTGTGGTTGTGTGAGTCTGAGAAAACACTGAGAGAGAAAGAACAACTTGTCAGATGGTGCGTTGGAGACTGATGTGTTCCTGTCCTGTCTTTTTACAATACTATTGCAGATTGACATAAAATCCAAAAAGACAGCCGCGGTGTCGCTCTTCATTTCTTGGTTCTCCTGTTGTACATATAAAGACCGCTACACGTATAGCCGTGTTTATGGACAATTACAACCTTTATTTAGCCTCATGCTACTCTGCACTGTATGTATGTATGTATGTATGTATGTATGTATGTATGTATGTATGTATGTATGTATGTATGTATGTATGTAACCTAATTTAGCCTGTGCCTTTTCTGGTGGGGCAGTTACTATTCCTTGTTGTGGTCTCCTGCACATGCGCAGAACTTGGGTACATTGCAGTCACATTTCAGTTACTTTCTATGTCATTCAATTGATGTATAGTTATCATATGGTTACCAATAATTGGCTTTTGTCCTGTAAGTGTGTTACTATAGCCTATGCATTTTGTTTTGCCCCTTACATTATATCTTGGCATAAGCAGTATAGAGATTGTGTATTCTAGATACTAGCACGAATACCACCACAGTCTACTGGGCCTGTATATTGTATGTAAGCCTATACTCGTGGTTATTCCTTTCTATTCTGTTACCATAGAAGCACTTTTATACACTCTCACTTCCACTGTGAGCACTGTCAATCAAGGTGTATGGTGTGGTGATCCCTTATCTGTAATAAACCTGTTCTGAAGACATCTGACCTGTTCTTGCTGGACAGACCTGTGGTGGCTGTACCGCATCCTCTGGCAGATATAGCTCTCTAGTATATCTCTTAGTATTTTTCAAGTGCACAATATAGGGAATAGGGTGCCATTTGGGACGCAGGCATGGAGAGATCGAGGTCATGGTCCACTTCCTCCTCTTCGGTAACAACAGAGAGTAGTGACTATTTAACAATACCAGTATTCAGTGTGGAAACGAACTGTTTACGGTTTTCCATTTTAGTTTCCCTCTGGCACCATTAGACGTGCTGTAAATTTCCTTCTGGAACAAAAATCTAAACTTTACCTATTTCCTTTGGCCACTTTCTACTTCTAACATGCCGTTTTTATGTAATAAGTAGGACACCAAGCACTGGCCTCCTCCCTCTTTACTATTGCCAGTTTAGGAAGATAAAAGGAGCTGGGGGTTGACTAGAAACTACACAGCTGATAGCAATCAGTGTGTGCATGATGACTTATGTGTGCGCACTGTGTGTGTGTTTGCATGCTTTGGGTGCCTATTCATGTGTGTGTTTCACTCTGTGTGCGAGCTGTTGGCAGATGCTATTGTTGATGAAATGTCAACATCTGTCCGGGGTGTGAGAGCAACAGGGGATAAACAGGTTATTTACTGACACTGAGGTGTGTGTGTGTGTGTGTGTGTGTGTGTGTGTGTGTGTGTGTGTGTGTGTGTGTGTGTGTGTGTGTGTGTGTGTGTGTGTGTGTGTGTGTGTGTGTGTGTGTGTGTGTGTGTGTGTGTGTGTGTGTGTGTGTGTGTGTGTGTGTGCGCGCGCGTGTGCGTGTGCGTGTGTGTGTGTGTGCGTGTGCGTGCCAGTTCTGCTTCAGATGAGAGAAGAAAAAACTAATCTACAGTGTTGAAGTTGTAAACCGTTGTAAGCAGACACCTGACACAGTGCTAGTTGAGTTGAGTTATGTTATGGTGACCTTAAATAAATTCTAGTTCTGGATCAGTTGTGGCACTTGAAATCGGAGGAAGGGCTTATAGTAAAGGCTGCAATGACATAAATGGAATGGTATCAAACACATCTAACACATGGTTACCACGATATATCGGTAAGCGTATTGGAATCGGCCGATATTAGGTAAAAATGGCCCGATGTCTAGTTTAACGCCGATGTGCAAAACCGATGTCAAAGCTGAAGTGCATACCTATATAACGTAGGTAGATGACGTAATGACGCCACGAAAAATACAGTGCTACACAGAACAAAAGCAGAAAAATACTTAGAGCACACTTCCAACAACTAAACAAGTTCAAGTCGAGCAGTCATTTGAAAGAGTAAGAACATTTCAGCGAGACAACTCAAAGGCGAAATCCATTAATGCCAAGATAATGGAATTCATTGGCCTTAGCAATCAACCGTTGTCTGTCGTGGATGATGTTGGCTTTCGCCGACTGGTCGAGCACCTCGAGCCCCGGTACACATTACCAAGTAGGCACTATTTTTCAGATGTTGTCCTACCTGAGTTACACAGTATTGTTGAAACGTACATCCCTGAGCTACTTGCTATTAGCTTCACGATTGACTGACATTTGAACCAGCAATGTCAGCCCTATGAGCATGCTGAGTCTGACAGCACAGTGGGTCTACGAGGATTTTGAACTGAGGAAAGCCCTATTGCATGCTCAAGAATGTGCTGGTTCTCATACCGCCACTGCCATTTCAATGGCATTTGAGAACATGTTTCAAACTTGAAAACATGAACACACTCCTGGCTCCATTTGAACAACTGACTGGAGAAATAATAAGCTAATCAACTGTGTCTGCAGCAGACGTGATACCGTCTGTCATGGCATTGAAACGCCTGCTCAACTAAACACTTGCAAAAGTACTCTACAAGAGGCTGTGAACAAGCGATTCGGTGGCATTCTCCCTGAGACTCTTTACTGTGTTGCCACCATTGTCTATGCTAGGTACAAGGGCCGCTACTTCGAAGCAGACAAGAAACTGGGTTTACATGAAATGTTACAGACACAGCTGGACAAGATGGAAACGGACACAGTGACAGTGTACACTGAGGAAGAGAAGTCACGGACAGACAGAGCTGAAACTTCACTACTTGACATGTAATGATGAAATCCTGGTTGAGACTGAGCAAATGAACAACAAAACAGGACAGCAAGTAAGTGAAAGAAATAGATTTTGATTATGTTTTACTGGTAATGGGGACATGCGTAAAAGGCAAGAAAATAACTTTTTGGTCAGTGTGTATGTGTGTGTTAACTATTTAAATGTACTAGAATGCTTAAAATGCTGCATTTAAAAAAAAATCATATGTAAATCTGAAATGTCATAGACTGTAAATTGCAAGCACAGATCACTTTGGGGTATATGATGTCAGAAGAACCTCCCCCGGCCCTTGTCTCACAAACACCACTCTAGCTCAGCCTCCGTTAATCACACAGACTAATGGTTGGTATCAATGGATGTAGTAGAAATAGACAGGTCCAATGGTACAACCCAGAAGTCTGTAGGTGTTTAAAAAGGTTTTAGAAGTCCAAAACATGCCAGCATCAAAGTGGGACTGTAGGATTTAAATACAAAAACAATGTTTCAAGTGAGAATTAGGAAGGTCTGATAAAGAAAAAGAGAGAAGATTATTGCCTACTTTACCCATGTTTTTCTTTTTGCGAAAAAATTGTTTGTAGTTCCAGTAGTTAGCTACACCACTATATGGCTAAAAGTAATTAAAGTGCAATTCCATCACTTTTCAACCTCATTTTCATTAATCCAGCACAATACCAGTGTCTACATATATTTTGTAGAAAAAAATATAAAGTTAAAAAGTTCTACTCGATGACATCAATGATTTTCAAATACTATGAGAATCGTGGTGACGTGTGGAGCAAGAAAATACCCTCCTATTGGCTAGAATGTGATGTCACAGAGAACCATTTTTTAGGAACTTTCTTCTTATCTTTTTAACCACTGATCATAGAAACGTGCTGTTTTTACATATGTAGATACTGGTATGGTGCTGGAGATAGTGAATATGAGGTTGAGAAGTGGCGGAATCGACCTTTAACTACTGAAAACACTACCTAGATTTGAATTCAGTTCAACTACCACTAAGCTACTGTAAAATGTAGTGAAATTACTAGTTGAACTACATGTAGCTCACTACTCCCCAACACTGTGGATATGAAAACAATAACATATCTTTAACCTCAGTGACCCAAATATTTTGCCATACAGTGGAGCTCAGTATGCTTTGTGTGCTTAGTAAGTGTGTTTCTGTGTGCGTGCGTCTTCGATCTCTAACCTTGGTCTGGAGGGTTGGGGTCCCAGGCGGCCCACAGCTGAACGATGAAGAAGGGGGACCAGCAGACTGTGTAGACCAACACTATCACCAGAGTCATCCTCACCGTCTTAGACATGGCCTTGGAGATGGAGGGGGGCGTCAGGGCCCGGGGGGGTGGGGGAGGGTACTCCAGCGATGGGTGTGGAGAGGAGACACACCGGGGGGAGGATGGGAGCTCGAAGGATGTGTAGGACTCATGACAGTGGCATCCGCCATTTTTAGGAGGCACTGAACCACCACCACAACCACCTGAGGTGACTGGGCCATGGGATCCATGTGGGCACGGGTCACATGATGGGGGAACTACAGCTGTACTGGAGCCCCTTTGGCCACTGAGGCCAGGGTTGGAGGGGAGGGTTAGGTTATCTGGGGTGTTGAAGGGGCTTTGCTGTGTTGCTGCTGTGTGGTTGTTGTGACAGCTGCTGTACTGTGGAGAGGGGGACAGGTATGGATAGCACTCTGAGGGTACAACAGCTGTAGTAGACTGGGGGGAGAGCGGTAAGAGAGGGTTGCAGAGAGTGCTGGAGGGGTTGTTGTTCATAGTCTTTAGAAGCTGCTCCCCTCCTACTCCTGCTCCTCTCCC